>NW_024070201.1:14357604-14688515 GCF_014754425.2 Oryx dammah
CCCCCCCCCCCCCCCGATAGAGAAGCCTGGCAAGCCACAGCCCATAGGGTTGCAAAGAGTTGGACATGACCAAAGTGACCCCCACCTGCATAGATGCAATATATATATATTTAGCCTGTGGCAGCTCTGCTCCAGTGAGGGTTGAACCTGGAGGTGGCGCAGCTGCTTGAATGGTGCACACTGGTGGTGGCACTAAGTGTGCAGGGACATGGACTGCCTCAGCCACTGGAGTTATGGCCCTATCAATCTTTTATTGAGCCTCTGGTAGCTGGTGATCAGAAGGCCTCTTTGACCAGTCTTTCTCCATAGATCTGTCCGTTCTTGCACTTAGAGGGCTCCCTTGCCTGGGGTCCTTCTCTGTTGTTTTGCACATCAGGCACATAGTGGCCCCCCTCCCAACCCAGCTGGGGTTCTACTCTGTAGTTCTGCATCAGTCACTTAAAGGAGCATCCTGTGTGGCATCCTACTCTGTAGTTCAGTGTGTCAGTTGTTTGATGGACCAGCCTCTCTATTGTTCAGCTGCTGATGCCGGTGTGTGGGGAGAGAGAGGCTATGGTGATGACTCCACCCCCTATGCATGACTCAGCAGTATCCCCTTGCTTCATGGCTGCCTGACTTTCCTCCACAGGCATTTTCCACCACAATCTCCTTCCTCACATCTCCTCGATCCAGCTCTCCACAGTCAACAGCAGCCCTTGCCCTGGGACTGCTGTACAATCCCTAAGCTGCAGCTCCCAGCCACTGCATCTTCTAGGGGACCCGCATCCCTCTCCATGTTATGTATGGCTGCGACAGGGACTGTCTGATTTTCATTCCATTCAGGCTGCCACAGATCAGCTGTTTCACTCTCAGCCTTAAATGTTTGTCCTCTGACTCTGACAATTGCCCCAGTATGGGGATCGGACTCCTGCTTTGGTTCTCCTACCCACCGAGGGAGTTACAATCCAATCCAGTACTCCTGTTTTCCCCCTGGTTCCTTCATCCTACTGAGTTTTGCATGATCCTATATATTCTTTTCTGCTGATCAGGTTCTCCTCTCCACCCTCAACTGGTGGTCTGTATGCACTTCTGTGTCTGAAGGTGTGTTCCTGATGCATTCCTGGAGAGAGATGTACTCCACACCCACCTACTTCTCTGCCATCTTGTTCTCCCAACCAGGATTTTTTTTTTTTTAAAGCAAAAAATCTTCAACAATGAAATGAATAGGAGGAGGATGAGAGATTTCAATGAATTTGTAGGCTACCAAAAGTGGAAGGAAGACCATCACCTAAGGAGCCAATGGAAGAAAGACACAGCCTTGAATGTAAGGGAAATGCTGCAGCATATCAGGTAGGGGACCAGCAAAATCAAGAGAGACTCTGGATTCAAAATCTGGAGTGGAAAACTCACTTTTCACTGCAAAAATAGAAGGCCTATACATAGAACAGGTGATCCCAGACATAACTTTCCTTCAACTCCATATGCAATACAAATGCAGGTCCTTGCCCACAAGACAATCATTAGAGAGCTCTTTTCAAAACAGGGCAGATGAACTTTGGGGGGAAGAACTAAGCAGTGATGTCAATATTAATGACCCAGAGTAGGACCCTCCTCATTCATTCCTTGGGGCTCTCTGCCTTCATCACAGTACTCAGAGCATCCAGCTTGGAGAAAGCCTACTAGCTGATGCAACCTGAGGGCTTATCCAGAGCTCCTGGGCAGCGGGCTTATTGGTAACTCTTACATCTAGAGAAACAATAAAAAAATCACTAGATATTTGAGAAAGTCTGCAACAAGAAAGAGAAACACCAAGGTAAACAGACATGTTGGTCATTCCCAAGAGGAATAAGAGAGCTTAGGGAATAGATGAGAATTTACAGAACAAGACTAATTTGGTATACTCAGGAGTACTCAGGAATATTTGGCATGGATAAAATAAGAATTGGAAGTTATATTTTAAAAATAAAGATTTTTTTGAAGTTAAAAATGTCATGTCAAAATTGAACATTCAGTAGACAGAGTGTAAGGCCAGGTTGAAGAAAACTTCTAGAAAACAGAATTAAAGGTAGTTAGGAAGAAAATGTGAGCAAAAATTAAAACACATTAGAGATCAGTATTAAGAGATCTGACATTTTATTATTAAGAATTCTAGAGAAAATAGAGATAAAAGAGGGCAAGAAATTATAAAAAACAAAAAACAATTTACAGTTTGAGATTAGCAGGTACAGACTGCTATATATAAGGTAAATAAAGAACAGGGTCCTACTGTCTAGAACAGGGAACTATATTCAATGTCTTGTAATAAACTGTAATGGAAAAGAATTACATGTGTGTGCATGTGTGAGACTGAATCACTTTGGTATATACCAAAAACTAACATAACTTGGTAAATAAACTGTATTTCAATGAAAAAAAAGTTCCCCAAACTGATGGGAGAGTACCTTTAAATACAAAGGGCTCATCAGTGCCCAAACTAATAAAAAAAGACAGTTACCCCTCAATACAATATAGTGAAATTTCAGAACATTGAAGCTTAAAGGAATATCCCACAATTTTCCTGAGATAAGAACAGAGAAAAACAGTAGATAAACTAAATAAATCATAGTATGAAGCAAAGAGCTAAGTGTCTAAAGTCTACAAAGCCAGAATCAAGAATATAAACATATTATTTAGGATAACCATCAGAGAACCCTAAAACTAAAGTCATTAAAAATTGGTTTTCTCTGAGGAACATGACTGATGGAGGTGAATCAGGAACCATGGGTGGGATTGTAACATTTTATGTTAGCATGAGAGTATTACTTTGGACAGAATACACACACACACATGTCAAATTTATTATAAATATTAGTCATAGTCAATATACACTATAGTCGATGTATACTATAATCTGTGTATTACATGAAATACTATGCATGCATGCTAAGTTGCTTCAGTTATGTCTGACTCTTTGTGACCTTAGGGACTGTAGCCTGCCAGACTCCTCTGTCCATGGGATTCTCCAGGCAAGAGTACTGGAAAGGGTTGCCATGCCCTCTTACAAGGGATCTTCATGTTCCCAAGGACTCAGCCCAAGTCTCTTATGTCTCCTGCTTTGGCAGCCCACTTCTTTACCACTAGCACCACCTGGGAAACCCCATAAAATATCACATGTAGTTAATAAATATATTATCACTGCATGTGTATGAAGCTAATACTTGGAGGCTGTAGTTTATTACCTACCTTTGAGAACAAACCCATCAAGCAATGTCTCTTACACCATAACACCTAAACAAGGTTTATTCTTGCCTGTATGTATTACAGTGTACACATAATTACTGATGGATTTGATACAGAGCCATAAAATCATACCCCACAAGGTCTCCTAGTGGCCTGGAAAATAAACAAGCCTCCTACCAACACAACTTCCAAATAGTCAGTGGCTTAGGCTGAGCCAACAGGATATAAAAACAGTTGGTTGAAAAGTGGAAACTTCAAGCTGAAAAACATCTGGGATTTCTGATCTCAATTGAATGTTTTTTTAAAAACTGAATTTCGTCAAACCTGTTTGTGTACATGGGGAGTGAGCCATAGGCACTAAGGAACATTTGACTCTTCATGCTGCTAAACATGCTGAGAGAAAGAAACTTCTGGAAGCTAGTTGAATTATTTTGAGCCACAGTGAATTCCTTTAGGGAAAGCGAAATAGTTTCCTAACTGATTCCTTTGCAGCATAACGGGTTGGTCTCACGTGGGAGATGGCCACCAAGTAATGGAGTCCTTGCTTCATGGGAGAGACTAGAAAAAGGCAGGTCTGTGGAACCTAAAACATTTGGCAAACTGAAGTCTAGAGGTAATGTGAAAAGAAGAGAGAGTTCAAGTGAATGTACCAGGGAGGACAGAAAAGCAGGAGTAAGCAAGATGAGATGTGAGAAATACACACAGAAAGGCGGTCCAGTTCTGAGAAGCACTGGATTCATTCGCCTACACCAGCACCTGTTTGGGGCTTAAGCTGCCCCTTTTCAGTTGACTATGCAGAAAGCATTCCTCAGAGTTAGGGCCTGGTGCAGGCTGTACTATTTCACTCACAGCTGATAATTTCCCTAGAGGCAGGTGAGATGCAGGAAGACAAAACCAAGGACTCACAAGAAAAATTGCATTAGTGGAGAAGTGGAGAGCAAAGGGATTGAGTAGGCGAAGCTGGCCAGTAATATAATAACTCAAAGACCGCAGGTAAAAACAGTCCCCTGGGATGGGGCAGTTTGTCAAGCACTCAGTCAAGGAAGGAAAACAAGAAGCCAAAAATTGTGGTGAAATTGTTTTCCTGAAAGAGGAGCTGCTATAAATAGAGATACCATGGGATAGAAAGAACAGAAAAACATCACAGCAAGCCTGCATTTAGAATGAGATGCAGATTCGAGCTCCAAGTAAGAAGATCTTAGATATGACTCTCCCAGGTATTGAGGAGGGAGCCACCAAGGTGATGGAAGCTTCAGAAAATCCAAATGCCTTGATAGGCTATAATCAATTCAAGTTTATGTGTCAGGCAGAATCACAGACTCAGTGATGCCAACGCCTTTTTGATCTGAAGATTTTTCCCCTAGGAGTGGAGGATAAGAATGTTAATTTAGAGAAGGATGTTAGGGGCACAATATTGAAAGGGGGTTTCTGGAAAGGCATTGAGGGTAGCCCCTGTGCTTCACACCTCTTTCTGTCCCTTTTGTTGAGTACAGGTGGGACACACTCTCACTTGCGACTTGTTTCTAGGTGACGGACCTGGGAAAGGTGATGGAGTGTTGTTCCCAGGTTTGCTTTATGTTATATTAGACTCCGTTTTAGCAGACTGGGTCATGAAACACTCTTTGCTGGCTTGATAGAGTAGATGGCCATATTGATGAAGTCCATGTGGCGAGGAATGATGGCTGACTCCGGGAAGATGTGGGGAAGCTCAGGACCCGAGGTCAGCCCTTAGCCTACAGCCAGTAGAAGATGGTGGCACCTGGTCATATGGCCACAAGAAAATGAATTCTGCCAAAAACCTGAATGAGCTTGGAAGTGAACTCTTCCCCAATCAAGCTCCAGAGGAGAATGCAGCCCAGCCGACACCCTGACTTCAGTTTTGTGAGACCCCAAGAAGAGGACTCAGTTTAGCCCCGTGTCCAAATTCCTGACCCATGAAAACTGTGAGATAATAAATGTGTGTTGTCTTAAGTTGCTAAATCCGTGATATTTTGTTACACACCTATAGGAAATAAATACAGCAGGGGAGGAATAGGTAAAGGTAACTGAAGAAAGATGTCAGATAACCTCATCTAAACAGGAAATAATAAGGCAGCCATGATGCCAAGGGTTCATCTCATCACCAATAAATAGCATTTACTCTTTCTTGCTGTCCCCACTGCCCCTTGGTCTAACAATAGGCTTTTGTCACCTCTGAGTTGTCCCCTCTTTCCTTGAGAGAGAACCCATATGTTGTACTATTGGCCAAAGGATGACAAAAGGTATTCCTCCTAGTTTTCCATTGTAGGTAGTCTGAGCCCATGCGAAGGTGTGAGGTGGGAAAGTGTGTTCCTCTGTTCTTTGGATAGCTTCTCCTCCCATGCAGAATCCTGCTCCAAAAGTGCACAAATAGCCTCTTGCTACTACCCTTCACATGCCTTACCCATGCTCCATACCTTTTTGAATTTCCTTCTTTCCATTAAATTTTGCCTTTTTCTATGTTCTATTCCTTAGACCCTGCTTGGTATCATTGAATTTATGCTAAGTTTAATCATCTGATATCAATTTAGAGAATCATCTCACTGCAATAACATTCATGCTTTTTAAAAAATACCTTAAAAAAAAACCAAAAACCTCTAACCAGTGGGAAACTCAAGAAACTGGTGAACAGATATATTGCCCAGTCAAGACTCCCAAGGCCCCATAAACCACACCACTTAGGGACAATGGGAAACAGCTTTCCTGTCTGCTCCAGAAGGCTGCCTCACATTTCCTTCCCACTGGGGGCCTCTTGTTGGTTGGGTCTATATCAAGTGGCCATATTATGTTTATTCCAGGAGCAGTAGCAGCAGCATCTGCCGAGTGTCTGGCAGGTGTCAGACTCCACTCACCCACCTTGTGGAGATGTGGATGGACAGCTTCCCTTATGCTCATCACAGATATACCACTTGTATCTTCTAAGGGTTTTCAGCAGTCACTCTTACTGCATGTATCTCTGAGCTGTAGAGAAATGTGCCTTTCTTATTGGAGCAATGGGAGAGAAGCCAGGAGATGGAACTCAGCCCAGGTTTGAACAAGTGGAGTCACCCCTTCAGGGAAGGTATCCCGTGTCCTACTACAAGAAAGATTGAGAAAAGCCCCATATCACCAAGGAGACTCAGAGACCCTCTCCACCTAGACCTCACTGTCTTGGTCTCTAAGCCCTTGTGCAACATGCCATCTGCCTGGAATGCCTTCTCTTACTCTACCTGAATCTATGGTTAGTTTAGGGATATGTACGCATGCACTGCTGCCTTAACTGACTTTAGAGTGATGAGGCTGCCTACACTGGGCCCTCAGAAGAGCAGCAATATGACATTTAAGACGCTGTCCAGAAATTGTCTGAATTGTCTGTCTCCCTGACCAGACAGTAGGCTTGTTGAAGATATGGGTTGGATCTGTTATCTTTTGTCTTCAGAGCCTAGCTCAGTGTCTAGCCCTAAATAACTGAGTTGTAAATTAGAGAATGAATGAATGTCCAGATAGGAAGCAAGGATCTGATCTGTTCTCAAATCAAATAACACCATTTTTTATAAATAGTTATGAATGATATATTGATCCTCTCTCCTTCAAGGTTTTGCCAGCTACATCTTCTTGAGAAACAGCTATACCTTCATTGAGAAAAAGAAAGAAAAAGAAGATGATGGTTCTATAAGAGCAAGAGTTGAGAAGGAGGTGAAGTTGATAGGTGTTCTGTATTAAAATCAGGCCCCACGTTCTTTGTCCCATTCTGCCCTGTGTGATTTTTGGGCAGCCAAGGTACTTCAGGACATTTCCAAAAGGGCATCTGTGAAAACCACCCAGCTGAAGGCAGGAAGCCAGGGCTTTATTAACAGAAATTTTGTGGTTGAGGAAGTATTGCAAAACAGTGCAATAATCAGGTTTTAATTCCATGGCAGTTTCTGATTATTTCCTACAGTCAAAGTATTTTATAAACACTTATCTATTACATGTTTACAAGTTGATGTTGATGAGGTCTAATTTTTTTCCCCATGTAAGACTTTGGACAGGAGATGGAAACTCCTTTTCTTTTTCTTTGAAAAAAATAAGTGAACTTGTTTACTTGTATTAGTAATATTGACTTGTATTAGAAAGAGGTGATGTTACAAGATGTTCTACATTAAATAGACCCACAAATAATCTGTTCCATCCTGTCCTATGTAATTATTGGACAGCAAAGTTACTTTATGATATTTTCCAAAAGAGTGTCTTAGTTACATGTGTTTTACTATAACTTGAATATTCATTGAAAATATGTGTCATGACACAGTTAATCAAATAACACCATTTTAATAGTTATGAATGATATACTGATCCTCTCTCCTTCTTCAAGGTTTTGCCAGCTACACCTTCTATGGCAGTACTACCCACCATTGCTCACACACTGAGCTACAGTTCCCTGATTGTATCCAGTCCTGTTAGTTTGTGTTAGTCACTCAGTCATGTCCAGCTCTTTGTGATCCCTATGTAGCCTGCCAGGCTCCTGTGTCCATGGAATTCTCCAGGCAAGAATACTGGAGTGGATAGCCATTCCTTTCTCCAGAGGATCTTCATGATCCACGGAGTGAACCTAGGTCTCTTTCATTGCAGGCAGATTCTTTACCATCTGAGCCTCCAGGGATCTTTTGGGATGTGCTCACTATTTCCATTGTGCTTAGAGCTCCCCTTCTACCCTTGAGAACAACTATACCTATTTTTTATTAATTAGAACAATCTCTTCTGTCATTTCTATGAACTTAGTGTGGACAAGAGTTTTCCATCTTGAGAACTGGGAAAACCTCTATGAATAACTATGCAGATACCTAAAGGGAGAACATTCCAGACAGAAGAAACAACTTGTGCAAAGGCCCTGGGGTGGAAGTGTGCTTGGCAAGAATAGGCAAGAGCCCAAGATGGCTGGATAATAGCTGAGCAGAGTCAGCAGATGAAAGCATAATAGAAGATGAGCAGCAGGATACAAGGAAGGCTGCCGCTTGTGGAGTCTTGAGGCCATTTTATGGTCTCCTTTTACTCTGAGGAAGATGGTAAAGTTTTGGAGGTTTATGAGTAGGGAAGTAAGATAATCTTAAGACAGCTGCTCTGGCTGTCTACTCTAGCTGGACAGGGAGGCCTGGCATGCTGCAGTCCAGGGGGTCACAAAGAGTCAAACACTACTGAGTGACTGAGTTGAACTGAACTGAACTGAACTCCAGCTGTCATGGTGAGAATAGACTCAAGGAGAAGAATCAGTATGCTAGTGCAAAAACCCAGGTTGGAGATGATGGCTCAGACCATGGTGGTAACATGGATGGTTGGACTGTAGATATACTTTGATGGTACAGTCAATAGGATTTCCTGATTTATGAAATGAAGAGAAAGAGAAAAAGACAGGAGTCCATGATGACTCCAAGGCTTTCGGTCTGAACACAGAAAGGAAGTGTTGGCATCAAAGATTTGGGATGACTGAGTGGAACAGATTTACAAGAGAAAATCAAGAGTTCTGTTTCTGATGTATTAAGTTGAAGATGTTGACTGGGTAAGTCTAGATCTCAACAGGGAGGTATATGCTTGAAATGGCACTTAAAGATTTGAGATTGGTTGGGTTCACCAAGATAGTGAGTTTGGTTAGAGAAGGGTAGAGGGGCAATGATCAAGCCTGGGGTCCTCCAATGTTAAGCGGTCTGGAGAAGAGGATCTAGATAAGGAGATTTAGAAGAAGCAGTCACTGAAGGAAGAGAGAAAAAAGAAAATTCAGTTGATACATGTGCTGCATCTTAATTCAGTACATTATGTAACAATCTAGATTGAGAAATTGGAACTAAACTGAGATCGTTCTTCACCTTGAGGAAAACAATATGATGCAATGGATAAATAATGGGTCTAGCCTATGATGCAAGTACTTTTAAAATTATACCCTCTATGCCTCACCCCCACAACCTCAATGCAGTACCTGACAGTCTGTGTAGAAAGCTACCTTGGATCTTTCCAGTTGTTGCTGAAAAGAAAGTTCAGTATATTATTAGTATTTTAAGCCATTTTTAAAGAAAACTACTAAATTATTTTTAAATGAATGAAAATCAGTTGGGTTTGTTGGTGAGAATAGTGACCGTAGGCAAGTGATGAGCATCCTAGGATCTGGTACTTTCTGTGACTCAGACAAGGAAAGGTCTGCGTAGACAGAATTCAGGGTGGCTAGGTACAGGTTCTAGCTTTAAAAAAAATAATAATAAATTAATTTTTTTAAAGCAGCAAAATAGAGCAGAAAGTAGAGTCCCCAAACACCTCCTGTCCAGGTTCTACCCTTTTTCCTTAGACTCACTCTGTGCCACAGGCAATTTGCTTGATTGAGGTTTCGATTTTCCCACCTATAAATCGAGGGTGCTCAGTTGTCTCTGACTCTTTGCGACCCCACGAACTGTAGCCACCAGGCTCCTCTGTCCATAGAATTTCCCAAGCAAGAATACTGGAGTGGGCAGCCATTTCCTCCTCCAGGGGATCTTCTCAACCCAGGGATCGAACCTACATCTCCTGTAGCTCCTGCATCAGCAGGTGAATTCTTTACCACTGAGCCACCTGGGAAGCCCAAATTGAAAGTAGGATGAATTATATTAAAACTGAAGTTTTTTTCAGGAAGGTGTTCTTAATGTCTTATTAGAGGCCTAATTTAAGGTCTTATTAGAGACCTTAAAAAGAAGATAGGTTTCTTGAGTCCTTGGGAGCCAACTGCAAATGACTGGGATTGAATGAGTTATAAAGACACTGTGTTATTTAAAAAGCAATGAGATCAGTGCTTCCACATCCATAAATATGTGTGATTGCCCCAGGGGAGATGTGCCTGCCTACCATCGCCAGCTCATAAAGGTGACCATACAAACACTGGGCTGGAGCTTCGGTGTCCCCATGAGGCAGCCAGCCAAGTCTCATGATTTGTGACACAGCTGTCAGCGCTCCCAAGACTGTCTCTTGGCCCCCTGACCTTGGGGCAGGTGGGCCGAGCGGGAGCCCTTCCACCAGCTCCCAGACTCCTGCTTGGGCCCGTGAATCTCATGAGAGGCAGTGAGGTAATGGCTAGATCAGCACACCAGGCTTCCTGACGTGACCCCAGGCAATAGGTCCATTCTGTCCATAGAGGGCAGGGAGCTCACTGTGTCAGAAAGCGCTCCAGTCTACTGACTGATGTCTACTGAGCAGGATGAATTCCGCTCCTAGACTCACATTTTCCATGGCTTCTCTGGCCAAACTCTTGAGGCTTTGAAAGAAGAGGGAGGTCAACTAAGCTAACTGCCTTTAAGAACTGCCCACACTGCCCGCTAAAGGAATTTCAAACCTCAAGGCCACAAGCTCTCCAAGTCCCAATGTGACTCCAATCAGATTCCTGAAAGGTAGCTACAGCCGGAGAGAGCCAGGCAGACAGATTCCATAAGCTCTGGAACTGATGGGAAATTTGATGCTGCCATCAAAACGTAGCTGGAGCTGAGGAATCCATCTTGAAGGCAAAGTCTCATTATCAGCAAAGGGTTCCGAAAACTATCCCTCAGCATGCTCCTCCTCCTTGGGGTAGCAACACAGGTTGCTATTTTTCTAATACTTGGTACATGAAGATGAAAAAAGATGAGGCCTTTGCTCTCAGGAAAATTACAGCGGGTATCATGGAACGATCACCAGCTGAATGTCCAGGGAGGAAGTTCTAACTTTGTCACTTAATTGATTGGATATTCTTAACAACTTATCTCAGCACTCTTGACCCTAGTTTCTTTATGCACAAAACATAAAACAAATGAATCTATATACCAAAGAGAAACACACTCACAGACATAGAAAACAAGTTTATGGTTGGTTACCAAAAAAGAGAGGAAGCAGAGGAAGGACAAAAGAGGGGTATGAGATTAACAAGTAGAAGTAGCTATTCATAAAATAGACAAATCACATGGATTTACTGTATAGCACAAGAAATTATGAGGCTTCCCAGGTGACTCAGTGGTAAAGAATCTGCCTGTCAATTCAGGAGGCACAGGAGTTGTGGATTTGATCACTGGGTCAGGAAGATTCCCCTGGAGGAGGAAATCGGCAACCCGCTTCAGTGTTCTTGCCTGTGAAATTCCATGGACAGAGGAGCCTGGTGGGCTATAGTCCATAGGGTCGCAAACAGTTGGATATGGCTGAGAGACTGAGGACACATATACACACACAGGAATTATACCTGGTATATTGTGATAGGAGTTTCCCTGGTAAAGAATCTGCCAGCAATGCCAGAGACCCCAGTTCAATTCCTGGGTTGGGAAGATCCCCCTGGAGAAGGGACAGCCTAACCACTTCAGTATTCATAGGCTTCCCTGGTGGCTCAGACAGTAAAGAATCTGCCTGCAATGCGGGAGACCTGGGTTCAATACCTGAGTGGGGAAGATCCCTTGAAGGAGGGCATGGCAACCTGCTCTAGTATTCATGCTTGGAAAATCCCCAAGGACAGAGAATCTTGGTGGGCTACAGTCCATGGGGTCGCAAAGAGTCAGACACGACTGAGCGACTAAGCACTGCACATATTGCGATAACCCATAATGGAATATAATCTGCAAAAAGCCTTAATCACACACAAAAAATGAATCACTATGCTGAACACCTGAAACTAACACAATATTGTAAATCAACTATACTTCAAAAGAAAAAAACAAAAACCCAGTATGTGAACTGCAAGATCATGATAAGATCTGTAAAGTGCTGGTTCAAGCTGGCTCTCCTAAGAAAGAGAGAATGTTAGTCGCTCAGTTGTGTCTAACTCTTCACAGTCCCATAGACAGTAGCCCTCCAGGCTCCTCTGTCCATGGAGTTTCTCAGGCAAGGATACTGGAGTGGGTTGCCATTCCCTTCTCCACGGGATCTTCCTGATTCAGGGATCAAATCTGAGTCTCCTGCATTGCGGGAAGATTCTTTACCATCTGAGCCACGAGAAACCCAAGAAAAAGGTAAACAGAAGATATATTCTTCTAGTACTTAGCACCCTGCTTTGCATGTAGGAAATGCTCAATAAAAAGAAAATGGTAGCTACTTGTACTAAAAGCGCTTGACACTGTGCAAGGCCACTCAGCTCACCTTCTTACTCAAGTCATAACATTTATCACTTGCTCCCCACAAACCATATAGTTCTGACCTTGTCTCTGAAAAAAAGACCTATTTTTAGTATCTATGGAGACCACAGTGAGGTTATGCTGCCTAACTACATACCCTAGGCATGAATAGGTGAAGAACTTGGTGCCTTGTTCTCCAACAAGACTTTCCCTCCAACGTTCTGAATGTTCTTTCCTCAAATCAGAGACTTTCTAAGTGCAAAGTCAAAGCTACCATCTCTAGTGATGTCTACCAAAAAATGCAGGCATTGTCAGTAGAAGAAATTCCAGTAACCTGGCCCTGGGCATTCTGGAGTCTGATGTGGAACTACTAGAAGCATCTGACAAGTTCTTCCCCTGGGATGCAACCACCCAAGCTCTAGGAGACTTCTGCTCCCCTTGTTTCCACACAGAACTCCCAGGAAATATTTGCTTTTCCAAAGCAAGGACTGAGAGCCAGAGTCAGGAGAGTAAGGCCCTGTCCTGTTTCTATGGAGTGGACTGGTTTGTTTTTGAATCTAAGGTATGTATCTTTGTACCATATTCTCCTACTACTCATGCCTAGTTTGATCTTTTCACCCAAACATTTGACTTACTAACCAAACTCCTACATACACCCTCTTGCTTGGGCTAGCAAAGCACCAACTCCTGGTGACCAACTTCAGCTCTAAGTTTCCTTACTTCTGCATGTTGCCTTGGTATTTCACATTGTTGTTCAGTTGCTCAGTCCTGTCCGACTCTTTGAGACCCCATGAACTGCAGCACCACAGGCTTCCTTGTTCTTCACCATCTCACAGAGTTTGTTCAAACTCATGTCCATAGAGTCACTGATGCCATTCTAACATTACATTCTCTGTCATCCCCTTCTCCTCCTGCCTTCAATCTTTCCCAGCATCAGGGTGTCTCTTTGAATCAGTGACCAAAGTATTGGAGCTTCAGCTTCAGCATTAGTCCTTCCAATGAATATTCAGGATTGATTTCCTTTAAGATTAACTGGTTTGATCTCCTTGCAGTCCAAAGGACTCTCAAGCATTTTCTCCAACACCACAGTTCAAAAGCATCAATTCTTCAGCACTCAGACTTCTTTATGGTCCAACTCTCACATCTGTTCATGACTACTAGAAAAACTGTAGCTTTGACTATAGGAACCTTTGTTGGCAAAGTAATGTCTCTGCTTTTTAATATGCTGTCTGTGTTTGTCATAGCTTTTATTCCAAGGAACAAGCATCTTTTAATTCATGGTTGCAGTCACTGTTCACAGTGATTTTGGAGCCCAGGAAAATAAAGTCTGTCACTGTTTCCATTTATCCCCCATCTATTTATCATGAAGTGATGGGACCTGATGCCATGATCATCATTTTCTGAATGTTGAGTTTTAGGTCAGGTTTTTTCACTCTCCTTTTTCACTTTCATCAAGAGGCTCTTTTGTTCCTCTTTGCTTTCTTCCATAAGGGTGGTGTCATCTGCATACCTGAGGTTGTTGATATTATCCCAACAATCTTGATTGCAAGTTGTGCCTCCTCCAGCCTAGCATTTCACATGATGTACTCTGCATATAAGTTAAATAAGGAGGATGCCAGTATACAGCCTTGATGTACTCCTTTCCCAATTTTGAACCAGTCCATTGTTCCTTGTCCAGTTCTAACTGTTGCTTCTTGACCTGCATACAGGTTTCTAAGGAAGCAGGAAAGGCGGTCTGATATTCCCATCTCTTTAAGAATTTTCCAGTTTGCTGTGATCCACACAGTCAAAGGCTTTAGTGTACTCAATGAAGCAGATATAGATGCTCTTCTGTAATTCTCTTGCTTTTCCTATGATCCAACGAATGTTGGCAATTTGATCTCTGGTTCCTCTGCCTTTTCTAAATCCAGTTTGTACTTATGGAAGTTCTCAGTTCACGTAATGTTGAAGCCCAGCTTGGAAGATTTTGAGCATTACTTTGCTAGCATGTGAAATTAATGCAATTGTGCGGTAGTTTGAACATTCTTTGGCTTTTCCCTTCTTTGGGATTGGAATGAAAAGTGACCTTTTCCAGTCCTGTGGCCACTGCTGAGTTTTCCAAATTTGCTTGCATGTTGAGTGCAGCTCTTTCATAGCATCATCTTTTAGAGTTTGAAGTAGCTCAGCTGAAATTCCATCACCTCCACTAGCTTTGTTCATAGTGATACTTCCTAAGGCCCACTTGACTTTGCACTCCAAGATCTCTGGCTCTAGGTGAGTGATCACACCATCATGGTTATCTGGGTCATTAAGCTATTTTTTGTATAGTTCTTCTGTGTATTCTTGCCACCTCTCCTTAATATCTTGCATTTCTGTTAGGTCTATACTGTTTCTGTTCTTTATTGTGCCCATGTTTGCATGAGATGTCCCCTTGGTATCTCTAATTTTCCTAAAGAGATCTCTAGTATTTTCCATTCTCTTGTTTTCCACTCTTTCTTTGCACTGATCACTGAGGAAGGCTTTCTTATCTTTCCTTGTTCTTCTTTGGAATTCTGCATTCAAATGGGTATATCTTTCCTTTTCTCCTTTGCCTTTAGCTTCTCTTCTTTTTTCAGCTATTTGTAAGGCTTCCTAAGACAACCATTTTGGCTTTTTGCATTTCTTTTTCTTGGGGATGAGTTTGATCACTACCTCCTGTACAGTATTACGAACCTCCATCCATAGTTTTTCAGGCACTCTGTCTGTTGGATCTAATCCCTTGACTCTATTTGTCACTTCTGCTGTATAATTGTAAGGGATTTGATTTAGGTCATACCTGAATGGCCTAGTCTTTTTCCTACTTTCTTCAATTTAAGTCTGAATTTTGCAATAAGGAGTTCACAATCTGAGCCACAGTCAGCTCCCAGTCTTGTTTGTGCTGACTGAATAGGGTTTCTCCAGGGCTTCCCTGAGAGCTCAGTTGGTAAATAATCTGCCTGCAATGCAGGAGACCCTGGTTCAATTCCTGAGTCAGGAAGATCCACTGGAGAATGGATAAGCTACCCATTCCACTATTCTTGGCCTTCCCTTGTGGCTCAGCTGGTAAAGAATCTGCCTGCAGTGCAGGAGACTTGGGTTTGATCTCCAGGCTGGGAAGGTCCCCTGGAGAAGGGAAAGGCTATCGACCCCAGTATTCTTGCCTGGAGAATTCCATGGACTGTATAGTCCATAGGGTTGCAAAGAGTCGGACACGATTGAGTGACTTTCACATTCACATTCATTCACATTCACATAGAGCTTCTCCATGTTTGGCTGCAAACTATATAATCAATCTGATATTGGTATTGATCATCTGGTGATGGCCATGTGTAGAATTGTCTCCTGTGTTGTTGGAAGAGGGTGTTTGCTATAACCAGTGCATTCTCTTGGCAAAGCTCTGTTAATCTTTGCCCTACTTCATTTTGTACTCCACGACCAAACTTGCCTGTTACTCCAGGTATCTCTTGACTTCCTACTTTTGCCTTCCAGTCCACTGTGATGAAAAGGGTATCTTTTTCTGATATTAGTTCTAGAAGGTCTTGTAGTTCCTCACAGAACCATTCAGCTTCAGTTTCTTTGGCATTAGAGTTTGGAGCATAGAATTGCATTATTGTGATATTGAATAGTTTGTCTTAGAAATGAACAGAGATCATTCTGTTGTTTTGAGAGTGCACCCAAGTATTGCATTTCAGACTCTTTTGTTGACTATGAGGTCTATTCCATTTCTTCTAAGGGATTCTTGCCCACAGTAGTAGATATAATGGTCATCTGAATTAAATTTTCCCATTCCAGTCCATCTTAGTTCACTGATTCCTAAAATGCTGATGTTCGCTCTTGACATCTCCTCTTTGACCACTTCTCATTTACCTTCATTCATGGACCTAACATTTCAGGTTCCTATGCAATACTGTTCTTACAGCATCGGACTTTACTTCCATCACCAGTCACATCCACACTGGCTGTGGCTTTGGCTCAGCCTCCTCATTCCTTTTGGAGCTATTTCTCCACTCTTCTCCAGTAGCATATTGGGCGCCTACCAACCTGGGGAGGTCATCTTTAAGCATCGTATCTTTTTGCCTTTTTATACTGTTCATGGGGTTCTCAAGGCAAGAATGCTGAAGTGGTTTGCCATTTCCTTCTCCAATGGACCATGTTTTGTCATGGACAGACATCCTGGGTGGCTCTGCACAGCATGGCTCATAGTTCCATTGAGTTAGATAAATCTGTGATCCCTGTGATCAGTTTGGTTAGTTTTCTGTGACTGGTTTTCATTCTGTCTGCCCTCTGATGGATGAGGATAAGAGTCTTGTGAAAGCTTCCTGATAGGAGGGACTGGTTGTGGGGAAAACTGGGTGTTGCTCTGGTGAGCAAGGCCAAACTCAGTCAATCTTTAATCCAAACTTCTGCTGATGAGTGGAGCTGTAATTTGGCCTGAGGCCAAACTACGCTAGGGATAATGTCAACCTCCTTCAAAAAGGACTTGTGCCAATATGTCATGGCTCCCAGGAATGTTGCAGTCAGTGCCCCTGACCCCATGGCAGGCTACTTTTGACTCACACCTCCACCAGAGACTCCTGGACACTCTCAGGCAAGTGTGGCTCAGTCTTTTGTGGGTCACTGCACTGCATAAAGTTTTGTTGTGCCCTGCAAGAGTCTGTTTCCCCAGTTCTATGGAAGTTCTGTAATCAAATCCTGCTGACTTTCAAAGTCAAATTCCCTTGGGATACTCAGTTCCTTTGTTGGATCCCCAGGTTGGGAAATCTGTTGTGGGTTCTATAACTTTTGCAACAGTGAGAGAACTTCTTTGGTATAATTATTCTGCAGTTTGTGGGTCATCTGCTCAGTGGCTGTATAGTGGAACTCACGGCGACCACTTCCAAGAGGACTTCGGCCACATGCCATGCCTCCCAGTTCTGCTGCAGCCAGAGCCCCTGTCCCTGTGGCAGGAGACCCTCCAACACGCTAAGACAGACAGGTCTGGCTCAGTTTCTTGTGGAGGTCACTGCTCCTTTCTCTGGGTCCTGGTGCACACAAGGTTTTGTTTGTGCCCTCCAAATATTTCTGGCGTGTTTTGATTTTAAATGTAATTGCACTCCTACCATCTTTTTGGGGCTTCTCCTTTGCCCTTGGATGGAGAGTATCTTTTTATGGTGGGATACAACATCCTTCTGTTGATGGTTGTTCAGCAGCTAGTTGTGATTTTGGTATTCTCGCTGGAGAAGATGAGTACACGTTCTTCAATTCTGCATCTTGAGCCAAGATGATACTTCATAATGGATCGGTTTCATTGCCAGACTGCACCACGGTGTTCTTACCTTGCATGCCTTCCTAATTATCCTTAGTCACTCAGTTGTGTTCAATTCTTACATCCCCAAGGGCTGTAGCTTGCCAGACTCCTCTGTCCAAGAAATTTTCCAAGTAAGAATACTGGAGTAGCCTGCCATTTTCTCCTCCAGGGGATCTTCCAGACTCATGGATTGAAACCTCATATCCTGTGTCTCCTGCATTGCTGGTGGATTCTTTACCCATTGAGCCATCGGGGAATTTTTTGCACACTGGACTACCCACCGTGGTTCATCAACCTTTTCTCCAGGCCTCCTCCATTCTTGAAGCCCCCTATGCCCCATCACTATTTGATAGCTATTTCAAGTAGTAACTGTTTTACATGTTATATCTTCCCAGTGAGATTAAAAGAGAGAACCATATCAATTGTTTTTCTTCTATGCTTTATATAAAATGGTGCAGGACCAAGCAAATATGAGCTGTTCCTTTATTTCACTGCCAAATATTCTTTAAAATTAGTTCTTAACGTGACTCATTATAAAGTGAAACAGTGATGATGCGTATGTTGTTCTGTTCATCTCTCTCATGTTTGATCTCCTTGACAGAAACCATTACATAACCAGGTAAAGGGATTGAGAGAGGAGGAATGGGTGTTTATTGAGCAAAGTACTGCAAGTGAAGCAGGAAACAGAGGGATTGCTGCTGGCAGGCATCTAACCAACCATTTTTGAGTTAAAATATTCCTGACCTGGGGGGAGGGGGGTAGAAACTTACTTCTTTCTTTCCATTCATTTGATGGCACTGAGTTCAAAAATGTTTCTCTATACCTGCTGTCATCAGACAGGTTTGCAGCTACTTAAATTCTTGGGAATTCTCATTCTCTATTTGAATGAGAATATATTCTCCCTGATGCTTGATATACTCTGCTAGCTAGCTTTCTAGAAAACTTATATCCAGGGATCTGGAAAAGAAATAGAAGTTCGACATTACAGTGGAAAAGTTGCCTTACTCTGTGCTCTCTTCCCAGACTTCTAACAACAGATGTGCTCTGGAGACTTTAGAAGCCCAGTTAAGTTTGATTTCATTTTTTCTTACAGCAGATTGAGCTTCCCTGGTGGCTCAGTACATTCCCTCCTGCCAATGCAAAAGCTGTGGGTTTGATCCCTGGGTCTGGAAAATCCCTTGGAGAAATAAATGGCAACTCACTCCAGTATTCTTGTCTAGGAGATCCCATGGACAGAGGAACTGGGTGGGCTACATACCGTGGGGTCCCAAGAGTTGGACCTGATAGAAACTAAACCACTCAAGCTTGATTACTAACACAGAGAGTTAGGCAATTGCGCTGAGATTCACCTACCTAGCCATTCTCTTCTTTCTGTTCTTTTTTTTTTTTTCCCAGAAAGAAGCCTGATTTTATTCCAGGTGGACATTGTTGTTGTTGTTGTTACTCAGTTGTGTCCAATTCTTTGTGACCCATGCCAGGCTTTCTTGTCTTTCGTTATCTCCCAGAGTTTGCTCAAACTCATGTCCATTAGGCTGGTGATGCCATCCAATCATCTCTTCCTGTGTCGTCCCCTTCTCCTCCTGTCTTCAATCTTTCCCAGCATCAGGGTCTTTTCCAATGAGTCAGTTCTTCGCATCAGATGGCTAAAGTATTGGAGCTTCAGCTTCAGCATCAGTCCTTCCAATGAATATTCAGGAATGATCTCCTTTAGGGTTTACTGGTTTGATCACCTTGCAGTCCAAGGAACTCTCAAGAGTCTTATCCAGCACCACAGTTCAAAGCATCAATTCTTTGGTGCTCAGCCTTCTTTATGGTCCAACTCTCACATCTATACATGACTACTTGAAAAATCATAGATTCGACTAGATGGACCTTTGTTGACAAAGTGATATCTCTGCTTTTTAATATGCTAAGTTTGTCATAGCTTTTCTTCCAAGGAGCAAGCAACTTTTAATTTCATGGCTGCAGTCACCATCTGCAGTGATTTTGGAGCCCAAGAAAATAAAGTCTGTCACTATTTCCATTTATTCCCCATCTATTTGCCATGAAGTGAGGAGATCTGATGACACTATCTTTGTTTTCTGAATGTTGAGTTTTAAGCTAGCTTTTTCACTCTCCTCTTTCACCTTCATCAAGAGGCTCTTTAGTTCCTCTTCAATTTCTGTCATTACGGTGATATCATCTGCATACATGAGGTTATTGATATTTCTCCTGGCAATCTTGATTCCAGCTTGAGCTTCATCCAGCATTGCATTTCATGTGATGTACTCTGCATATAAGTTAAGTAAACAGAGTGACAGTATACAGACTTGACATACTCCTCTTCCAGTTTTGAACCAGTTCCATGTCCAGTTCTAACTGTTGCTTCTTGACCTGCATATAGGCTTATTAAGAGGCAGGTAAGGTGGTCTGATATTCCCATCTCTTTAAGAATTTTCAACAGTTTGCTGTAATCCACACAGTCAAAGGCTTTAGTGTACTCAATAAAGCAGAATTAGATATTTTTCTGGAACTCTTACTTTTTCGATGATCCAACGGATGTTGGCAATTTGATCTCTGGTTCCTCTGCCTATTCTAAATAAGCTTGTACATCTGAAAGTTCTTGGTTCACATACTGTTGAAATCTAATTTGAAGGATTTTGAGCATTACCTTGCTAGAATGTGAAATGAATGCAACTGTGTGGTAGATTGAATGTTGTTTGGCATTGCCCTTCTTTGGGATTGGAATGAAAACTGACCTTTTCCAGTCCTGTGGCCACTGCTGAGTTTTCCAAATTTTCTGGCATGTTGAGTGCAGCACTTTAACAGCATCATCTTTTAGGGTTTGAAATAGGTCAGCTGCAATTCTGTCTACTAGCTTTGTTCATAGTAATGCTTCCTAAGGCCCACTTGACTTCTCACTGCAGGATGCTTGGCTCTAGGTGAGTGACCACTTTCTCGTAGTTAGCTGGGTCATTAAGACCTTTTTTTTCTGTTATTCTGTGTGGAGATATGCCCAGTTAAAGAATGTACTTATCTTTCCTTGCAGTGAGGGGTGGGTTAATACCATGGAAGTGAAAATTTCTGGGTGGGATTCCTTGAAAAGTGCCTCAAAGCAGGGCAGGCAATAGGCAGAAAATTTAAATTTGCTATTCCTCTCTCCCTTCTACTTTTGGAGTGAAGTTTTGAAGCCATCTTAGAACACAAGTTGAACTTGAAAAGGGAAGAAGCACACTGAGGATGGTGGGGCCAATGATGGGAGACGCATGACTCTAGATGACTGTGGGACTCTCCATGGCTCCCTGTGTGGCTGCCTTACATTTCCTTAACAGGAGGAATAGACATCTGTTTGTTGTTGTTTTTTTTTTTAAGTAATTTATTTGAATTTCCATAATAAGCAGCCAAATCTGCTCCTGATACAATCTTTCCACCCCATCCACTCTAAGCCCTTTCATTATCTCCACTTGAGGGTCTATGTCAAAGACTGTTTCCAAAGGGATTTAGCAACCTAAATTTTCTGTGGTTCTAGATGAAAGATGAAGACATGGAACTTCGTGAATGGAGCCCCTAATACATGCTTAGAATTGTGCCATAGCTGTAGGAACATAAAAGCCAATCCACATTACTTAGCTAAGGTGTATCAAGTAGAATCTGTCAAGCTCCATGGGGCTGAATTTAAGGAAAGGAAAATTCTCATTACTCCTGTTGCCATCACTGCTGGTTACAATCTTTTGTTATTTATTAGGTGAAGATGACTGTAGAATGGGGAATATATCCAAAACATCAGGGTGGCTTCCTCTGGACCTGGGAAAGATGGTGGTTAAATGGTTCTAAAAGTCAGAAGACTAAGAGAGTCCTGAGATTAAAAAATTACTCAGACCCAGGTTGTCAAACTATATGTTCTTTAATACATCACTCATAACTGGTGGAAAAAATTTCTATAAACATAATTTGTGTTGTGCTGTGCTTCATCACTCAGTCATGTCCGACTCCTTGCAACCCCATGGACTGTAGACCACCGGGCTCCTCTGTCCGTGATGATTCTGTAGGCAAGAATACTGGAATGGGTTGCCATACCTTCATCCATGGGATCTTCCCAACCCAGGAATTGAACCCAGGTCTCCCACATTGCAGGCAGATTCTTTACCATCTGAGCCACCAGGGAAGCCCAAGAAAACTGGAAGGGGTAGTTCCAGGGGAACTTTCCTACTCAGGAATCGAACCAGTGTCTCCTGCATTGCAGGATTCTTTATCAGGTGAGCTACCAGGGAAGCCCAACTATAACTTGCAGTAAGACACAAAATAAAGACATAAAATATAAAACTCTTGGTAAGTGCCCAGTGCATTGTAGGTGCTGGATAAATATTAGTTGAGTGAACACGTGAATTAATCAATGAGTGAATAAACACACTCTACGTTCTGGAAACATGGAACTATGTACTTTCTTACCTGTGCCTTTGCACGTGCAACTGCTTCTACCTAGCCCATCTCCTTTCTTTATCTGATTAAACCCCACACATTCTTCAAAATCCAAATCAAATATTACAAACAGCATGTTTATGACTGTCTCCCTCACACCACCAATTAACTGGTCACTTCCACCACTATGCTCATTCTATTATACTACAGAAATAACACTGCCTTCCATATTGCACTTATAACAAGACCTGAAAAAGGAAAGAATCCCACTTGTATTTTATGATATTGTTTGTACATGTATTTCTCCCTTAAAATAAGAAGGAAAAAAGTATCAAACATACCCAGAACACCTACTGTATATCAGATACTGGGCAAGGGTCTATTTCTTCACCTGTTCTCTGGAGCAAGCCTGAGTAGTAGGTAATAGTCATGATTGCTAGATAACAGAGGAGGGATATCTGAGCCATCTTTTGCAAGGGTTTTATTACTGGGGGCTTTTCTGGGCTGAACAATAAACATAAACTCCAGTTCCTTACCGTAAGCAAAAAGACCTCAGCAGCTTCTTTTAGAAAAGCCCCTTTTCCTAATCTACCTCACCACCTCCCTTCAGAGCAATCAAACAGGTCACTGAGACCAAAAGTTAGAAACAGCAGCCAATAGAGCCTTTCTATTAGAGATTTGATCTCGTATCCATTGTATCCAATAGACCCCATGCATGGCTTGCTGAATTCAAGATCAAACTTTGAAGGACTTGCTCCCTGTTCTACTTTGTATTCCCTTGTCTCTCATCTCCCCACTGCAAGAATGCAACGTCTATAGGGCAAGAACTTGGCCTGATTCACCTTTTTATCCACATCAACCAGAATAGTAACATCTCTTATTTTCTGATTGAAGAATCACTTTGGTTAAATTTTTTTTCTCTTAATTAGAAAGAAAGCCAAGGGTTAAAGATTTATAGGTCATTCCTAAATCATTCTAAATTATGTAATGAAATAATTTGACCTCTAACAGAAATTGGCCAGTGGGGACACAGATATGTTGATGTGAGGAGAAGGAGAGAAGCTTTGGCATGTAGATAATCTAAAGAGGAAAGGTGGGCTTTGAACTGTAAAGGATATCATCTGTTTCTTAGATAGCAAAGGACATGATGACTCAGCACACAGGATGAAAGTCCAGAAAGAGATGGATGAGCCCAAAAATCAACTTTTCCTCCTTTGCTCTTTTGCTTAAGGTCCTGGGAGGGGCTAAAGGATGCCATTAAAATTATCCCACGTGCTGCCTTTAAGCAAGGGAAAAACAACAAATAACACACAAAGGGATTCCCATAAGGATAACAGCTGATCTTTCAATAGAAATGCTTCAAGCCAGGAGGGAATGTCAGGACATACTTAAAGTGATGAAAGAAAATAACCTACAGCCCAGATTACTGTACCTAGCAAGGATCTCATTCAAATATGAAGGAGAAATCAAAAGCTTTACAGACAAGCAAAAGCTCAGAGAATTCAGCACCACCAAATCAGCTCTCCATTAAATGCTAAAGGATCTTCTCTAGACAGGAAACACAAAAAGGGTGTATAAACTCAAACCCAAAACAATAAAGTAAATGGCAATGGGATCATACTCATCAATAATTACCTTAAACATAAATGGGTTGAATGCCCCAACCAAAAGACAAAGACTGGCTCAATGGATACAAAAATAAGACCCCTATATATGTTGTCTACAAGAGACCCACCTCAAAACAAGGGACACATACAGACTGAAAGTGAAGGGCTGGAAAAATATATTCCACGCAAATAGAGACCAAAAGAAAGCAGGAGTAGCAATACTCATATCAGATAAAATAGACTTTAAAACAAAGGCTGTGAAAAGAGACAAAGAAGAGCACTACATAATGATCAAAGGGTCAATCCAAGAAGAAGATATAATAATTATAAATATATATGCACCCAACATAGGAGCACCACAATATGTAAGACAAATGCTAACAAGTATGAAAGGGGAAATTAACAATAACACAATAACAGTGGGAGACTTTAATATCCCACTCACACCTATGGATAGATCAACTAAACATAAAATTAACAAGGAAACACAAACTTTTAATGATACAATAGACCAGTTAGACCTAATTGATATCTATAGGACATTTCACCCCAAAACAATGAATTTCACCTTTTTCTCAAACACACACGGAACCTTCTACAGGATAGACCACATCCTGGGCCATAAATCTAGCCTTGGTAAATTCAAAAAAATTGAAATCATTCCAAGCATCTTTTCTGACCACAATGCAGTAAGATTAGATCTCAATTACAGGAGAAAAACTATTAAAATTCCAACATATGGAGGCTGAACAACACACTGCTGAATAACCAACAAATCACAGAAGAAATCAAAAAAGAAATCAAAATATGCATAGAAATGAATGAAAATGAAAACACAACAACCCAAAACCTGTGGGACACTATAAAAGCAGTGCTAAGGGGAAGTTTCATAGCAATACAGGCATACCTAAAGAAACAAGAAAAAAGTCAAATAAATAATCTAACTCTACACCAAAAGCAACTAGAAAAGGAAGAAATGAAGAACCCCAGGGTTAGCAGAAGAAAAGAAATCTTAAAAATTAGGGCTGAAATAAATGCAAAAGAAACAAAAGAGATCACAGCAAAAATCAACAAAGTCAAAAGCTGGTTCTTTGAGAGGGTAAATAAAATTGACAAACCATTAGCCAGACTCATCAAGAAACAAAGGGAAACAAAATCAAATCAATAAAATTAGAAGTGAAAATGGAGAGATCACAACAGACAACACAGAAATACAAAGGATCATAAGAGACTACAATTAGCAATTATATGCCAATAAAATGGACAACGTGGAAGAAACTGACAAATTCTTAGAAAAGTACAACTTTCCAAAACTGAACCAGGAAGAAAGAGAAAATCTTAACAGACCCATCACAAGCACGGAAATTGAAACTGTAATCAGAAATCTTCCAGCAAACAAAAGCCCAGGTCCAGACGGCTTCACAGCTGAATTCTACCAAAAATTTAGAGAAGAGTTAACACCTGTCCTACTCAAACTCTTCCAGAAAGTTGCAGAGGAAGGTAAACTTCCAAACTCATTCTATGAGGCCACCATCACCCTAATACCAAAACCTGACAAAGATGCCACAAAAAAAGAAAACTACAGGCCAATATCACTGATGAACATAGATGCAAAAATCCTTCCTTAACAAAATTCTAGCAATCAGAATCCAACAACACATTAAAAAGATCACACATCATGTCTAAGTGGGCTTTATCCCAGGGAAGCAAGGATTCTTCAGTATCTGAATCAGTCAATGTAATACACCACATTTAAAAATTGAAAAATAAAAGCCATATGATTATCTCAATAGATGCAGAGAAAGCCTTTGACAAAATTCAACATCCATTTATGATAAAAACTCTCCAGAAAGCAGGAGTAGAAGGAACATACATCAACATAATAAAAACTATATATGACAAACCCACAGCAAACATTATCCTCAATGGTGAAAAATTGAAAGCATTTCCCCTAAAGTCAGGAACAAGACAAGGGTGCCCACTCCAACCACTGCTATTCAACATAGTTTTGGAAGTTTTGGCCACAGAAATCAGAGCAGAAAAAGAAATAAAAGGAATCCAAATTGGAAAAGAAGAAGTAAAACCCTCACTGTTTGCAGATGACATGACCCTCTACCTAGAAAACCCTAAAGACTCCACCAGAAAATTACTAGAGCTAATCAATGAACACAGTAAAGTTGCAGGATATAAAATCAACACACAGAAATCCCTTGCATTCCTATACAGTAATAATGAGAAAATAGAAAGATAAATTAATGAAACAATTCCATTCACCATTGCAATGAAAAGAATAAAATACTTCGGAATATATCTACCTAAAGAAACAAAAGACCTATATATAGAAAACTATAAAACACTGATGAAAGAAATCAAAGAGGACACTAATAGATGGAGAAATATACTGTGTTCATGGATCAGGAGAATCAATATAGTGCAAATGAATATACTACCCAAAGCAATCTATAGATTCAATGCAATCCCTATCAAGCTACCAACGGTGTTTTTCACAGAGCTAGAACAAATAATTTCACAATTTGTATGGAAATACAAAAAACCTCGAATAGCTAAAGCAATCTTGAGAAAGAAGAATGGAACTGGAGGAATCAACCTGCCTGACTTCAGGCTCTACTACAAAGCCACAGTCATCAAGACGGTATGGTACTGGCACAAAGACAGAAATATAGATCAATGGAACAAAATAGAAAGCCCAGAGATAAATCCACACACCTATGGACGCCTTATCTTTGATAAAGGAGGCAAGAATATACAATGGAGAAAAGACAATCTCTTTAACAAGTGGTGCTGGGAATACTGGTCAACCACTTGTAAAAGAATGAAACTAGAACACTTTCTAACACCATACACAAAAAGAAACTCAAAAATGGATTAAAGATCTAAATGTAAGACCAGAAACTATAAAACTCTTAGAGGAGAACATAGGCAAAACACTCTCCGACATAAATCACAGCAGGATCCTCTATGACCCACCTCCCAGAATATTGGAAATAAAAGCAAAAATAAACAAATGGGACCTAATTAAAATTAAAATCTTCAGCACAACAAAGGAAACTCTAAGTAAGGTGAAAAGGCAGCCTTCAGAATGGGAGAAAATAATAGAAAATGAAGCAACTGACAAAGAACTAATCTCAAAAATATACAAGCAACACCTGCAGCTCAATTCCAGAAAAGTAAAAGACCCAATCAAAAGATGGGCCAAAGAATTAAACAGACATTTCTCCAAAGAAGACATACAGATGGCTAACAAACACATGAACAGATGCTCAACATCACCCATTATCAGAGAAATGCAAATCAAAATCACAATGAGGTATACCATTTCACACCAGTCAGAATGGCCACAATCCAAAAGTCTACAAGCAATAAATAAAATGCTGGAGAGGGTGTGGAGAAAAGGGAACACTCTTACACCGTTGGTGGGAATGCAAACTAGTACAGCCACTATGGAGAATAGTGTGGAGATTCCTTTAAAAACTGGAAATATAACTGCCATATGACCCAGCAATCCCACTGCTGGGCATACACACCGAGAAAACCAGAATCAAAAGAGACATGTATACCCCAATGTTCATCGCAGCACTGTTTATAATAGCCAGGACATGGAAGCAACCTAGATGTCCATCAGCAGATGAATGGATAAGAAAGCTGTGCTACATACACACAATGGAGTATTACTCAGCCATTAAAAAGGATACATTTGAATCAGTTCTAATGAGGTGGATGAAACTGGAGTCTATTATACAAAGTGAAGTGAGCCAGAAAGAAAAACACCAGTACAGTATACTAATGCATATATATGGAATTTAGAAAGATGGTAATGATAACCCTGTATGTGAGACAGCAAAAGAGACACAGATGTATAGAACAGTCCTTTGGACTCTGTGGTTGAGGGCAAGGGTGGGATGATCTGGGAGAGTGGCATTGAAACATGTATAATACCATATGTGAAATGAATCACCAGTCCAGGTTCAATGCATGATACAGGATGAACGGGGCTGGTGCACTGGGATGACTCAGAGGGATGGTACAGGGAGGGAGGTGGGAGAGGGGTTCAGGATGGGGAACACGTGTACACCCATGGTGGATTCATGTTGATGCATGGCAAAACCAATACAATATTGTAAAGTAATTAGCCTCCAATTAAAATAAATAAATTTATATTAAAAAAATCATCCCACGTGCTGCCTTCAAAAGTGTGACCCCTCCTTTATCATTCTTTGGTGTGTGATAACTATTTTTCAAATTGTTTTTAATAGGAAGAAAGTTCTATACCTGATGGTTGAAGAAATGAGACTGTTTCATAGAAGTAATCATTAATTAGTACACTGCATACAAGTTTGATTGTCAGTATCAGCACTTAAAGGTCATAAGCCTGACATCAGATTGCATGTGGGCAAAAAACAATTCCTTTATTCATTTATTCATTCATCAAGCATTTTTAGAGCACCTATTCATTCCAGGGAACATTCTCAGCATAAGGCACAAACCAGTAAAGCTCAACCCCAGCTTCCAGGAACTGGTAGTATCAAGGATTGTTTGAGGGAAAACAAGTGAGCAATTGCAAAAGAGTCTCCAACACCTTGCACTTAGATTTATTCACTTCCTCCAAACACCCTATTCAACATTCCAAAGCAACGCAGGCCCTTTGACAAGGGCACCCAGGAAGGTAAGAAATCCAGATATTATTCCTAATGGTTAAGGATTCAGGATTCTTGCCTGGAAAATCACATAGACAGAGGAACCTGGCAGGCTACAGTCCATAGGGTCGCAAACTGAGTGACTGAGCATGCACACCTGCACAAGAGTCAGAGAGAGCTGGCTTTAAATCCAAGTTTTGCCACTTGGTTGTGTGACCTTAGGCAAATCACCACTCCTGCAACCTGTTTTTGCTTCTATAATTTCATGTAGGTCCCTGTGAGATGTAAGCAAAACAATGGATATAAAGAAACGAACATAGGGACTGACCTACAGAAGGATCCTAGAATTTTCATCTATCCGTTGTCCCCTGCTCTTCAGCCCTGAGCTGGGTCTGTTGGGAAACCTACACATAGCCAGCCTTTGAGAGAGCTGATGTTGTCCTCTGCATCCAGCAGGTAACTTGCAGCAGGGGCTTAAGAGAACAGTGGTGGCGGATGGTAAGGTAACCTGGACAGAGCACACTGATCTGGGTTCTGAGGAACGCAGCACAGATGGGGGTACTGGGTCTTATAGGCACCAGGCATGAAGATTGACAGGCAGCCCCAGGGAGCCTGGAAAACATTTATTCTGTGATGATGTGGGTAACCTGGAGACTGGGGCTGAAATTCAACAACTATCAACAAATGCTGGGTGCTGACAAAATAAAGGTGAAGAGGTCTCTGTTCCCAGCTCCTGGTCCACTGTGGGAGGCGACCCGATACACATTTGTTTATGCAGTGTGGGAAGAGATGCAAGGGGCTATGAGCAAGTTCACGCAACCCATTGTTTTTACGCCTATAGAATGGAATGAGAATTATACCACTTACCCTAGAGGGTTGCTGTGAGAATCAAATAAGAGAAGAAATGCATACAAATATATGTGCATATGTAGACACATTGGTATATGTATTATGT
This sequence comes from Oryx dammah, assembly GCF_014754425.2. Classification (NCBI taxonomy): domain Eukaryota; kingdom Metazoa; phylum Chordata; class Mammalia; order Artiodactyla; family Bovidae; genus Oryx; species Oryx dammah. Next base: position 14,386,761 of record NW_024070201.1, read on the forward strand.
ATATGTAAACAGACATATTTATTGATATAAAATATTTGTAATACATTCACATATACAAGGAATTGTAAATTATATGTAATGCTATGGGTAAATTAATTTATTTCATAATTAATCATTCATGTTTTCTGTAGGTTTTCTGAGGAAAATGACATCTTACATTTTTCTTTACCCTTAAATTACTGCCGAGAATAGTACTAAACACATTTTTGTTGGTGTTGTTTAGTCACTAAGTCATGCCCAACTCTTTTGCAACCCCAATGGACTGTAGCCTGCCAGGCTACTCTGTCTATGGGATTTTCCAGGCTACAATACTGCTGTGGGTTGCTGTTTCCTTTTCCAGGGGATCTTCCTGATTCAGGGATTGAACCTTTGGCTCCTGCATCAGCCACCAGGGAAACCTGGTACTAAATACATAGTGAGAAATTTTTGTTAAAATAAATATAATCAAAGGTCAGACTCTCAAGCATTAAAATCCCTCTTCTTTCCTACTGTTGCAATCCATGGGGTCACAAAGAGTGGGACACGACTGAGCAACTGAACACACATTTTACACAGCTCTTGCATCTTGAGAGCAACTCTTTGCCCCTTCCTCCTCCCCCACAAAAATGGTATGGGAAACTTGGTTTTCTGTATGCACGGATGAGTGCCTTTCCCACTGGCTTCAGCAAAAGCAATAAGTTCATCCAAAGACAGAATTTGGCCTGGGGCAGTTACAGTGGGCCAAGTGTCTGTTCCAAAGTTCTGCTGTGACCAGCGGATTACCTGGGTATTAATGACTGGTTGTGAGAACCTGACTACCAGACCCAGCCTGAGAAATATAAGGCACTGTACTTCTCACTCACATGGGGAAAAGGACAACCATGTGAAAAGTACAGCTGTCTGAAATGGTAATATTTTTTCCCTTGAACTGATTATATGAAGAATCAGAAAATATATAAAGAGAAATCCATATAATTGGCTAAGGTTCCTGGAGATATATTAAAAGAATTCCAAAAAAATAAGCGCTGCTTTTTATAGTGTCTGCATGTAGGCATAAAGGTCTTTATAATCAGCTTATTTGGACTGCGTAGTTAACAGTTATATGAAGGAAAACTGCTCTCACTTAAAACTAATCATTATAGTTATACTACAACCAAGTTCCAATTACCTACTCCTAGATTTCTAAAAACTGTGGACATCTTGAGATTGTTTTGTATCTTGTTTGCTATCCGTAGCCCCATGGCTACTTTTCATAATTAAACCAAGGCTCTTTTGACTTATTTAGTTTATCTCAAGGAATGGGAAATTTGCTGTAAAGCTATATCTGCATGGGCCTCTGAAAACGATGACACTTTACTCTCAAGAAGAAGAGGTACTATTTATTCAGTTGGGCCTCATGTGAACAAGAGCAGAGATGTCATCAATACTCTAGGAAGCTTTAAAGACTGGCTACTCTTTCCATCGCTTTCCAACGGCATCTCTATTCTCTCACATATCAACTTGCTTATTAAGGAGTCATCTGTAATTCATGGCATCACACAGTTTCAAGCATCTGATCAGCTTCCTTGTTCTCAGAGGATCTGGTCAACTAGGTTTATCTTTTATCCCATGGGACACTAGATATCTTACAGACTGGCAGCCTTTGGGTCAGATGCTTATGCCTGAAAACACAGATATAATGGTCAAAACATAGCAAGCAAACTGAGTTACAAGGTCAAAATATGGCTATCCAAAAGCTGCCTTCTCAAGAAGGACTATGTATAGGCTGTTCAGAAAGTGCTCAGTGATTTTGAGCCCCAAATGATCAAAGTGGTAACAAATTCATTGGTTTCTGTCCTTTCTCTGTTTTATTTTCTCTATGTTCTCATTCATGCTTCCTGGAATCACCTCCGAAATAAACACCTGGAATCACCTCCGAACTAAACAAACTATAAGCACATATTTGTCTTGGATCTGCTTCCAGAGGAACTCAAACTAAGATAAAAGAATTGTAAATCTGGGAGACAATCCACTTGCCATACACTAGTTCATCTTCAGATTCACTTTGAAAATTACAAAAGTGAACACTGAGAATCCTGGCCTCCACAGAATGAATCTGAGGCTTTAGAGGCTAAGCCCAGGGTTCTCCCCTTGGAAAAGCATTCAAGGAAATTCTAATAGTAAGCCAGTTTAGAAATCAGAGTAATACACATTCATAGACTTCCACAGTTGTTTTTTTTTTAATTATTTCTGTTGCTCTTTATCAGCACACTAGCCATCATGCATAGATAACTAGGGTATAGGAACTCATTTTTTATTTTATTATTTATTTTTATATAAATGTATTTATTATAATTGGAGGCTAATTACTTTACAATATTGTATTGGTTTTGCCATACATCAACATGAATCCACCATGGGTGTGTACATGTGTTCCCCATGTTGAAACCCCCTCCTTCCTCCCTCCCCATACCATCCCTCTGAGTCATCCCAGTGCACCAGCCCCAAGCATCCAGTATCATGCATCAAACCTGGACTGGTGATTCGTTTCACATACGATATTATACATGTTTCACTGCTATTCTCCCAAATCATCCCACCCTCTCCCTCTCTCAGAGTCCAAAAGACTGTTCTATACATCTGTGTCTCTTTTGCTGTCTCACATACAGGGTTATTGTTACCATCTTTCTATTTTTTTAAATTTAAATTTATTTATTTTAATTGGAGGCTAATTACTTTACAATATTGTATTGGATTTGCCATATATCAACATAAATCTGCCACAGGTGTACACATATTCCCCATCCTGAAACCCCTCCCACCTCCCTCCCATGCCATCCCTCTGGATCATCACAGTGCACCAGCCCCAAGCATCCTGTATCCTGCATCAAACCTAGACTGGCAATTCATTTCTTATATGATATTATACATGTTTCAATGCCATTCTCCCAAATCATCCCACCCTCTCCCTCTCCCACAGAGTCCAAAAGACTGTTCTATACATCTGTGTCTCTTTTGCTGTCTCACGTACAGGGCTATCGTTACCATCTTTCTAAATTCCATATATATGTGTTAGTATACTGTATTGATGTTTTTCTTTCTGGTTTACTTCACTCTGTATAATCGGCTCCAGTTTCATCCACCTCATTAGAACTGATTCAAATGTATTCTTTTTAATGGCTGAGTAATACTTCATTGTGTGTATGTAGCACAGCTTTCTTATCCATTCATCTGCTGATGGACATCTAGGTTGCTTCCATGTCCTGGCTATTATAAACAGTGCTGTGATGAACATTGGGGTACATGTGTCTCTTTTGATTCTGGTTTCCTCAGTGTGTATGTCCAGAGGTGGAATTGCTGGGTCGTTTGGCAGTTCTGTTTCCAGTTTTTTTAAAGAATCTCCACACTCTTTTCCATAGTGGCTGTACTAGTTTGCATTCCCACCAACATTGTAAGAGAAGGGAAAGTTGCTCAGTCGAGTCCGACTCTTTGCGACCCCATTGACTGTAGCCTACCAGGCTTCTCAGTCCATGGGATTTTCCAGGCAAGAGTACTGGAGTGGGGTGCCATTTCCTTCTCCAGGGGATCTTCCCGACCCAGGGATCGAACCCAGGTCTCCCGAATTGTAGGCAAACGCTTTACCCACTGAGCCACCGGGGAAGCCCCATGGAGGGTTCCCTTTTCTCCACACCCTCTCCAGCATTTTATTTATTGCTTGTAGACTTTTGGATCACAGCCATTCTGACTGGTGTGAAATGGTACCTCACTGTGGTTTTGATTTGCATTTCTCTGATAATGGGTGATGTTGAGCATCTGTTCATGTGTTTGTTAGCCATCTGTATGTCTTCTTTGGAGAAATGTCTGTTTAGTTCTTTGGCCCATCTTTTGATTGGGTCTTTTACTTTTCTGGAATTGAGCTGCAGGTGTTGCTTGTATATTTTTGAGATTAGTTCTTTGTCAGTTGCTTCATTTTCTATTATTTTCTCCCCTTTCAAAGGCTGTCTTTTCACCTTGCTTAGAGTTTCCTTTGTTGTGCTGAAGATTTTAATTTTAATTAGGTCCCATTTGTTTATTTTTGCTTTTATTTACAATATTCTGGGAGGTGGGTCATAGAGGATCCTGCTGTGATTTATGTCAGAGAGTGTTTTGCCTATGTTCTCCTCTAAGTTTTATAGTTTCTGGTCTTACGTTTAGATCTTTAATCCATTTTTGAGTTTCTTTTTGTGTATGGTGTTAGAAAGTGTTCTAGTTTCATTCTTTTACAAGTGGTTGACCAGTTTTCCCAGCACCACTTGTTAAAGAGATTGTCTTTTCTCCATTGTATATTCTTGCCTCCTTTATCAAAGATAAGGCGTCCATAGGTGCGTGGATTTATCTCTGGGCTTTCTATTTTGTTCCATTGATCTATATTTCTGTCTTTGTGCCAGTACCATACCGTCTTGATGACTGTGGCTTTGTAGTAGAGCCTGAAGTCAGGCAGGTTGATTCCTCCAGTTCCATTCTTCTTTCTCAAGATTGCTTTGGCTATTCGAGGTTTTTTGTATTTCCATACAAATTGTGAAATTATTTGTTCTAGCTCTGTGAAAAACACCGTTGGTAGCTTGATAGGGATTGCATTGAATCTGTAGATTGCTTTGGGTAGTATACTCATTTTCACTATATTGATTCTTGATTAGAAACTCATTTTTTATTAAGAAAAATATTAGTTGGTGGTGGTGGCAGTGGTAGTTGGTTGATAAATCTGAATGTTTTCCTTTTTTTCTTAGCAACTCATTTTTGCCTAGATATAAGGGTTAAGAAATTAAACTAATGTTATTTGGAAAGCAAGTTACAAGAAAACCTTAGACATTAACTTTACTTACTCAAATTTCCTCTGAAATCATTGTTGTTCACTTGCCAAGTCATGTTTGACTCTTTGCAACTCCATGGACTGCAGCATGCCAGGCTTCCTGGTCCCTTACCATCTCCCAGAGTTTGCCCAAGTTTATGTCCATTGAATCAGTGATGCCATCCAACCATCTCCTCCTCTGTCATCCTCTTCTCCTGTCTTCAATCTTTCCCAGCATCAGGGTCTTTTCCAAAGAGTAGGCTATTCATATCAGGTAGCCAAAGTATTGGATTTTCAGCTTCAGCCTCAGTCCTTCAAATCAATATTCAGGGTTGATTTCCTTTAGTGTTGACTGGTTTGATCTCCCTGCTGTCCAAGGGACTCTCAAGAATCTTCTCCAACACCACAGTTTGAAAGCATCAATTCTTTGGTGCTCAGCCTTCTTCACGGTCCCATCCATACATGACTATTGAAAAGACCATGCTGCTGCTGCTTAAGTCGCTTTCGTCATGTCCGACTCTGTGTGACCCCATAGACGGCAGCCCACTAGGCTCCTCTGTCCCTGGGATTCTCCAGGCAAGAATACTGGAGTGAGTTGCCATTTCCTTCTCCAATACATGAAAGTGAAAAGTGAAAGTGAAGTCGCTCAGTTGTGTCCAACTCTTAGCGACCCCATGGACTACAGATTACCAGGCTCCTCCATCCATGGGATTTTCCAGGCAAGAGTACTGGAGTGGAGTGCCATTGCCTTCTCCGATTGGAAAGACCATAGACTTGACTAAATGGACCTTTGCTGGCAAAGTGATATCTGCTTTTTAATATTCTGTTAGGTTTGTCATAGGTTTTCTTCCAAGAAGCAATCATCTTCTAATTTCATGGCTGCAGTCACAATCCGCAGTGATTTTAGAGCGCAAGAAGGGAAATCTGTCACTGCTTCTACATTTTCCCCTTCTATTTGCCATTAAGTGATGGGACCAGATGGCATGCTTTTAATTGTTTAATATTGAGTTTTAAGCCAGCTTTTTCATTCTCTTCTTGCACCTTCATCAAGAGGTTCTTTAGTTCCTCTTCACTTTCCTCCATCAGAGTGGTATCATCTGCATGTCTGAGGTTGTTGATATTTCTCCCAGCAATCTTTATTCCAGCTTGTAACTCATCCAAGCCCAGCATTTTACATGATATATGCTCTGCATGTAAGTTAAATAAACAGAGTGACAGTATACAGCATTGTCATACTCCTTTCTCAGTTTTGAACCAGTCAGTTGTTCCATATAAGGTTATAACTGTTGCTTCATGATCCATATACAGGTTTCTCAGGAGACAGGTAACATGGTCTGATAGTGTCATCTTTTGAAGAGTTTTCCACAGTTTGTTATGATCCACAGAGTCAAAGGCTTTAGCATAGTCAGTGAAACAGAAGTAGGTTGGTTTTTTTTTTTTTTTTTCTGGAATTCTCTTGCTTTCTCTATGATCTGGCGAATATTGGCAATTTAATCTCTGGTTCCTATGCTTTTTCTAAACCCAACTTGTACATCTGGAAGTTCTCAATTCAAGTACTACTGAAGCCTAGCTTGAAGGATTTTGATCATAACCTTCAGTCAGTCAGTTTAGTCTCTCAGTCGTGTCCAACTCTTTGTGACCCCATGAACCACAGCACACCAGGCCTCCCTGTCCATCACCAACTCCTGGAGTCTACCCAAACCCATGTCCATTGAGTTGGTGATGCCAGCCAACCATCTCATCCTGTCATCCCCTTCTCCTCCTGCCCTCAATCTTTCCCAGCATCTGGGTCTTTTCAAATGAGTCAGCTCTCCGCATCAGGTGGCCAAAGTATTGGAGTTTCAGCTTCAACATCAGTCCTTCCAATGAACACCCAGGACTGATCTCCTTTAGGATGGACTGGTTGGATCTCCCTGCAGTCCAAGGAACTCTCAGGAGTCTTTTCCAACACCACAGTTCAAAAGCATCAATTCTTTGGCACTCAACTTTTTTATAGTCCATCTCTCACATCCATACATGACCACTGGAAAAGCCATAGCCTTGACTAGACGGACATTTGTTGACAAAGTGATGTCTCTGCTTTTTAATATGTTGTCTAGGTTGGTCACAACTTTCCTTCCAAGGAGTAGGCATCTTTTAATTTCATGGCTGCAGTTACCATCTGCAGTGATTTTGGAGCCCAGAAAAATAAAGTCAGCCACTGTTTCCACTGTTTCCCCTTAATAGCATGCAAAATGAGTGCAATTGTCCGGTAGCTTGAGCATTCTTTAGTACTGCTCTTCTTGGGAATTGGGATGAAGATTGAAACCATATCCTACTTAAATTTCAAGATGCAATTCAAATGTTATTATCTACTGCTTCTACCCCTCTATGCCAAAATTAAATTCTCCCACCTCTAATTCTCCTAGAGGTCTCTGCTTGGGCATTTATTTATAGCATTTGCATTGACATTTTTAAAGAACTATTTGTTATAGTCAATAAATTTTATATTCTTGATTATGGACTCTTTGAGTGCATTTTTCTTGCTATTTAAAAATTTTATCTTAGAAACTTCTGCTTCTGACATGTAGCAGATGTCCAATAAAAATAAAACATATGATCTTTTAAAAATATAAATCCAGACTAACTACTCCTCTGCTTTAACCCTTCTATGGATCCCTACTGCTTTTGAGATAAAGCTGAAGCTTCTTAATATGACTTAAAAGCTAAAATATGAAGGCTTCTGGCTTTCACTTATGATGTAGAAAACTGGGCAGTCACTCCAACACTTACCAAAAAGAAAAAATTAACTGGATAATCTATAGAGTCATAACTTCTCTTGAACCCATCCAAAAGCTTAATTTATAGGACAATCAACTACCCTAAAATATATTTAAAAAGACAGCTATCTCCAAGGTATCTCTTGAGCATTCGTTAGTACTGCTAAAGAGGAATGAGCTCTTAATTACCAGATGCTGAATACCACACAGGCTAGTATGAAAAAGCTGGTACATCAAAATTTTTGACAAACTGTGAAAGGCCAAGCATTAACTATCATTAAAGTATAGAACCCCTAGCAGTTATGGATATGATAGCAGGTTTCTCCCCATAGACCTCACTGACTGTTCATATGAGAGATGGGATCAAAGGAAGAGATTGGAGAAAAACTCCCTTGTGATGAAAGTTTGTGAAAAGGGAACAACAGCTATGGCAAAAAAAGCACAAAGCCCCTCCAGACTGTTCTAACCTATCTTCTTCATGGAACAAAGGCCTTAAACTTCTAGTGAAAGCACAGCAAACTTGTCAGCAAAAGCTCAGGGCACAGGTGAAGAACCATCACAGGTGGGAATGTACACAGAAAAAAATTCTATTTCTGTGGAAGTGGCAGGAAAATAGCCAAGAACAGTAGACATCCTTTTCCACTGAGGTAGTTAGGGTCACTGAGAAGCCCCCACTACTGAGGCCCAGAAACACAGTATCTGTCAAAGATGGTGGCTAAACCAGGACAACAGAAAACACCTTCATCCTGTCACCAAAACCAGACCAGAAGGCACTGAGTGACATATAACAGCAGTCTACTACTACGTATAGGACAAGAACATGGAGAAAGACTCTCTTTCTAAAGGCCACAGTTAATGTCCAAAGTTGCAAGTAGAACAGAGACATTGAGGGAGTTTTGGGGGAGAATGGATACATGTATACGTATGGCCGAGTCCCTTACCTTTTCACCTGAAACTATTACAACATTGATAAAAATCGGTTCTTCCGATTTTTGAAATACAAAATAAAAATTTTTTAAAAGAACAGACATTGAGAAAAATCTTTCTGAAACCATACTTGATCCTAAACACACAGGAATTCTAGAGGAATTTGGATCTGTTAGGTGTTGAGGACAAACATAACAACAGCAAAGCCCAAGTCCAACTCAACCTCTGACTAGATTGACTTGACGCGTGATATGTAATATCTAACAAGAGGCAGCATGCTCATTTCCAGGAGTAAGCAGTATTTATCTCAGTCTCTACTGTCCTACATAAGATGTCAGGATTTTAACCACAAATTATGATTCACACAAGGAAATAAGAAATGATACACTGTTAAGAGACAAAACCATTGATAGAATCAGACTCAGATACAGTCTAGATATTTAAACTATCAGATAGAAATATAAAAATAGATAGTATTAGCATGATAAAAAACTGTGATATATAAGGTAGGCAATATCATAAATAGATGGATAATATCAACCAAGAACTGAAAATCATAGGAAAGACTCAAATGGAAATGCTAACAATGATAAAAATGGTAACAGACGTGAAGACTGCCTTTGATGGGCTCATCAGTCTAATGACCTTGAAGACAGGTCTTTAGAAATTACTGAACTGAAGCACAAAGGGAAAAAATATCCATTAGAAATAGGATACAGTATTCAATAGCTATGGTATGTGAAAAACCAAAAAGGAAAAAAGAAAGAAAGAAAAAAAAGCAAGTGAAATGTGGTATAATATTAAATAGTCTATATATTTGGGATCCCAAAAGAAGAAAAAGACTGATGTATTTGAAGATATAAAGGCTGAGAGGTTTCCAAAATCAATGAAAGATATGAAACTACAAATCCAAGAAGTTCAGAGACCATCAAGCAGGATAAATTAGAATAAAAAATAAAAGGATACACATAGACACATCTTATTCAAACTTCTAGAAACCAAAAACAAAGTGTTAACCAACTAGGCAGAAACACACACACACAAACACATACACACATTACATGCAGAGGAAAAAAGATAAAAATTATAGTAAATTTCTTGTCAGAACAATTCAAGTCAGAAAACAATGGAGCACCATCTTTAGAGTATAGCAGTATGTGAGAAAAAAGGACAATCTAGGAAATTTCATGCACAAAGAAAAAATATAAAGACTTTTCCTGATGATACTTGAAATAATTTATTCTCAAAAGACCTGTAGTAGAAGAAATGTTAAAAGAAATGTAGAAAAGAAGAAATGTTGAGGCAGAATAAATGCAATAATAGACAGAAATTTGATTCAACATGAAGAAATGAGGAGTACTCTAAATAGAATTAATGAAACTAAATACATTTTTTTCTCATTTTAATTACTCTAAAAAACATTGGATTATTCAAAACAAAGACAGTGGCCATGTACTGTGTATCCATATACTATGCCTAAACAAAAATATACTGTAGTGTACCTGAAAGTACCACAAAGGGTGGGAGGGATAAATGAGAACCATACAGTTCTAACCATACAGTAATATTTGTATGCTATACCTGAAGTGGTAAAGAATTATTCAAAGGTAGACTGTGATTAATTAAAGCACTATATTGTAAATTCTAGGGCAACCACTGAAAATGTCATTAAAGGTTATAAGCCCTAGTGGACATAAAATCAAATCATAAAATACTCAACTCAAAAATAGGTAGTATGAGAGGAATAATAATTTCTAAAATGGAACAAATAAAAATCAACTGACAAAAAAATGAAATTAGTTTTTTTGAAAGAAAAAAATCAACTGACAAGATAGTCAATTTTGTTTCAGGTGTATTAGTAATTGCATAAGTAGTTTATATGTGCCAACTAAAATTCAGAGATTGTCAAATTGGATTAAAAAGCAAACTATTGCTGTCTATATAAAATGCTGTCTTTAAATAAAAAATTAAATAAGGTAAAAATAAAGGTTAAAAAATAAATACATATAAATCTATACATACATAAAAACTATTCAAAAGAAACTGAAGTGGCTACATTAGTATCAAACAAAAAAAAAACAGACTTTAAATCAAAGAATAATATAAAGAAGAGTACTAGGGTTTCCCTGGTGGCCCAGTGGTAAGAATCCACCTCTAAATGCAGGAAACATAGAATTGATCCCTGATCTGGGAAGATCCCACTTCTCAAGGAACAACTAAACTTGCATTCCACAGCTATTGAGTCTGTGTTCTAGAATGCAAGAACTGCAGCTTCTAGGCCCACATGCCACAACTACTGCAGAGCCCATGCTCTGCAACAGAAGAAGCCACTGCAATGAGAAGCTCATGCATCACAACTAGAGAGTAGCCCTCACTTGTCACAACTAGAGAAAAACCCACACAGCAACAAAGACTCAGCACAGCCAAAAAAAAAAAAAAAAGTGCTACATAATGAGGTAAAATCTTCCAGAATGAGAAGAAGAAATAGTTGTTTTTCAGTCACTAAGTTGTGTCCAACTTTTCGTGACCCCACGGACTGCAGCATGTCAGGTTTCCCTGTTCTTCACCATCTGCACAAGTTTGCTCAAACTCATGTCCATTGAATCAGGGATGTCATCCAACAATCTCATCCTCTGGTGTCCCCTTCTCCTCCTGCCTTCAATTTTTCCTAGCATCAGGGTCTTTTCTAATGAGTTGGCTCTTTGCATCAGGTGGCCAAAGTATTGGAGCTTCAGCTTCAGCATCAGTCCTTCCAATGAATATTCAGGGTTGATTTCCTTTAGGATTGACTGGTTTGATCTCCTTGCTATCTGAAGGACTCTCAAGAATCTTCTCCAGCATCACAGTTTGAAAATATCAATTATTTGGCTCTCGGCTTCGTTTATGGTCCAACTCTCATATCTGTCCATGACTACTGGAAAAATCATCAGTTCAGTTCAGTCACTCAGTCATGTCTGACTATTTGCGACCCCATGAATCGCAGCATGCCATGCCTCCTTGTCCATCACCAACTCCCTGAGTTCAATCAGACTCATGTCCATCGAGTTAGTGATGCCATCCAGCCATCTCATCCTCTGTCATCCCCTTCTCCTCCTGCCCCCAACCCCTCCCAGCATCACAGTCTTTTCCAATGAGTCAACTCTTCACATGAGGTGGCCAAAGTATTGGACTTTCAGCTTTAGCATCAGTCCTTCCAAAGAACACCCAGGACTGATCTCCTTTAGAATGGACTGGTTGGATCTCCTTGCAGTCCAAGGGATTCTCAAAAGTCTTTTCCAACATCACAATTTAAAAGCATCAATTCTTTGGCACTCAGCTTTCTTCACAGTCCAACTCTAACATCCATACATGACCACAGGAAAAACCATAGCCTTGACTAGACGGACTTTTGTTGGCAAGGTAATGTCTCTGTTTTTCAATACGCTATCTCAGTTGGTCATAACTTTCCTTCCAAGGAGTAAGCGTCTTTTAATTTCATGGCTGCAGTCACCATCTGCAGTGATTTTGGAGCCCCAAAAAATAAAGTCTGATACTGTTTCCACTGTTTCCCCATCTATTTCCCATGAAGTGATGGGACCAGATGCCATGATGTTCGTTTTCTGAATGTTGAGCTTTAAGCCAACTTTTTCACTCTCCTCTTTCATTTTCATCAAGAGGCTTTTTAGTTCCTTTTCACTTTCTGCCATAAGGGTGGTGTCATCTGCATATCTGAGGTTATTGATATTTCTCCCGGCAATCTTGATTCCAGCTTGTGCTTCTTCCAGCCCAGCATTTCTCATGATGTACTCTGCATATAAGTTAAATAAGCAGGGTGACAATCTTTGACTATATGGACCTTTGTCAGCAAAGTGATGTCTCTGCTTTTTAATATGCTGTCTGTGTTTGTCATAGCTTTTCTTCCAAGGAGCAAGCATCTTTTAACTTCATGGCTGCAGTCACTGTTCATGGTGATTTTGGAGCCCAAGAAAATAAATTCTATCACTGTTTCCATCTTTCCCCATCTATTTGCCATGAAGTGATGGGACCAGATGCCATGATCTTACTGTTTCGAGTCTTGAGTTTTAAGCCAGCTTTTTCACTCTTCTCTTTCACCTGCATCAAAAAGCTCTTTAGTTCCTCTTGGTTTTCTTCCATTGAGGTTCCCTGGAGGCACATACGGTAAAGAATTTGCCTGCAGTGCAGATCAGGCTTTGATCCCTGGGTTGGGAAGATCCCTGGAGAAGGAAATGGCAACCTACTCCAGCATTTTTGCCTGGATAATTTCATGGACAGAGGAGCCTGGTGGGCTATAATCCATGGGGTTGCAAAGAGTCAGACATGAATGAGCAACTTACACTACTATTACTTCTGCCATTCGGGTGGTATCATCTGCATATCTGAGGTTGTCGATATTTCTCCTGGCAATCTTGATTCCAGCTTGTGATTCATCTAGCCTGGCATTTCACATGATGTACTCTGCATGTAAGTTAAATAAGCAGGGTGACAGTATACAGCTTTGGCTTACTCCTTTTTCAATTTTGAACCAGTCCATTGTTCCATGTCTGGCTTAACTGTTTTAACCTACAGAATGGGAAGAAAAAATAGACTAAGGGACAAGGCCACAGAGCCGGAGACTTCAAGATTACTTTATAGTAATCAGTAGAACAAGTAGACTGAGAATTGATAAAGATGTAGAAAATCTGAATAACACTATCAAATAAGTACCTGAAAAGATGTCAATATTGTTAGTGATCAGAGAAACAGAAATCAAAAGCACAGTGAGATACCACTCATTAGAATGGCTAAAAGTAAAGAAGAAAAACTGATAGTAACTAACATGAGTAAGGATGTGAAGCAAGTAGAACTTTGATGCATTGCTCTAGGTCTGCAGAACGGCACAGAAACTTTGAAATACAGTTTGAAAAGTTTCTTGTAAAGTTAATCATACACTTACCACATGGCCCAGCAATTCTACCCCCAGGTGTTTACCCATGTGAAATGAAAATTTATATTCACAATTAAATTTGCACATGAATATTTATGGTACCTTTATTCATAATAACCCCAAACTGGAAACAATACAGACATCCTTCAGCTGCTGTATGGATAAATTTATCTGTGGTACTGTGGAATACTGCTCAGCAACAAAAAGCAGCAAACTACTGATGCACACAACACGATGAATCTCAAATGCATTACAGTAAGAGAAACAAGCTAGACTCAAAAAAACTACCTATGATACGTCCCGTTTCTATAACATTCTTATAAAGGTCAAAATCTAGGGTCAGAAAACACATCAGTGGGTGATAAAGGAAGGAAGGATAGTTGACTACAAGGGGACAATAGAGGATTTTCTGAGATTCACAAAACTGTTCTATATCTTGATTGTCATGGTGATTACATGACTGTGTATGTATCAGTGTATACATAGATAGGTGTGTCTATTAGAAATATACACTAAAACAGGTTACTTTTGCTCTAAGTAAATTTTGTCATAATTTTAAATAAAGAAGGAAAAAAGTTCCACATGATCTGTTTAGCTCCCCAGCCTCATGTGCTGTGAATGTCCTCTTATTCACTACACTCATTGGTCATCTTCCACTTCTTCAAATGCACCAGGTATTATGACCTTTACATGTACTATTCTTTGTCTGACAAACTACACACTCTTCATCAGTTAAATTTTACTTATCTTTCAATCTCAACCTAAATCCTAGGTTCAAATCCAAGACACACTGCTTACTGGTTGTGTGAGATATTAATGAATATCTCTGTAGGTTTCCATGTCTATAAAATTAGCAATATGAATAGTAGTTATCTTGTAAAGTTTCCTAGAGGATTACATGAGAAAATGCGTATTTGTTGTTTAGTTGCTAAGTCATGTCAGACTCTTATGCAATCCCAAAGGCTGTAGCCCATCAGCCTCCTCTGTCCATGGGATTTCCCTGGCAAGAAGACTGAAGCAGGTTGCCACTTCCTTTTCCAGGGAATCTTCCTGACTCAGGGATCAAATCCATGTCTCCTGCATTGGCATGTGGGTATTTTACCATTGGGCCACCAGGGAAGCCTGGCACAAAATAACATAAGATACATTATAATTTTATGATATGATTATCTCTCTTCAAGATATTCCCTAACTCCCTTGTTATACTATCTCCTGTCATTTTCCTTCATAATCATAATAAAATCTGTGTTAGCATATTCATGTGCATGCTCATTTACTATCCAACTCCATGGAAGTTAGAACAATACCTGTTTCATGGACTCTACTTACTTATCTAGCTGTCCATTCATCCACACTATATATGTCTCTGACACAATGTAGGTACTTATTAAATATCTGTTGAATGAATGAACAGTTAGAAGAATGGTGTCATAGATGAGCAGCATTCTCATAACTTGACCCCTCTCTGGGAGGCAAGTGCCATTGTGATCCTGACTACACTCACAAAGTGGCTGGGTCGTGAATATTGCATGGTGGTTCTTTTTAGTTGGAGCTCAGCATCCGCTCCATAAAGTTAAGTGGCACTTCTTTTCCTCCTTACCCTACTCTGCTGCTTCGCCCCAGCACTGTGTCTGCATTCTCAGCTTCCTCCTGACAGAGTGGATAAGTCAAGCTCTGATGTGTAAACTGAGCCATCTTCAGCTGATGCAGAGACTGAGGAGCCACACGTTAACCTCAGGTGCCAATCCCATTCTGCACTCCACCTTGACCAGAAAGCCCTGTGTTCTGAAAAGTACACACAAGCCTTAGCAGGACCCATCCTCTGATCCCCTTGGGATCTGAATCTGAGTGTTGGGGGGATTGGTTCCCATATGGGATGAGAGTGTGTTCTGTGAGGAAGAAGACTTCTTAAATGAAAGAAATTTGTCAGCCAGAACCCTAAACTTCTCTGCTCTGAGACTGTTCCCTGAGAGTGGGACTCAGGAAACGGAAGTCAGTTCTCTTACTGGTGGAGAAAGTATTACCGGAAAGCCAAATGAAGACCGCGCAGACGTCGGTGGCCCGGAGGAAGCTGACCGATGCCGGACTGTGGTGCATCAGGACACAGAACTCGGGGCTCCAGAGGAAGTTGGCAAGCAGTGGGTGCAACACAAATGAATAATAGATCACAAATGAACATCATGCATATCAGTGGTCCCTTGAGCTAAAGCCCTGGAATGCAAGCAGTGACTCAGCTCCGACGGAAGGCAGTCTACTCCTTCCCTGAAAGGCTCTTGGAGAAAAGAGATCTTTTCAAGGTCTATAAACTGATGGGGACCAGGGAGCTTTCAGGCTCCACCTTTAAGCCCTTTCATGGGGGCTCAGATGGTAAAGAATCCGCCTGCAATGCAGGAGACCCGGGTTTGATCCCGGGGTGGGGAAGATCTCCTGGAGAAGGGAATGGCTACCCACTCCAGTATTCTTGCCTGGAAAACCCCATAGACAGAGGAGCCTGGTGGGCTATAGTCCATGGGGTCACAAAGAGTTGTACGCAACTGAGCGACGAACACTAAAAAGATTCAGAAAGAAAATTTAAGGAAAAGAATATCTGAAAGAATTGGACTATCTATGCGAACAGGTGGGAGTAGGGGAGGCAGAGCTATTGAAATTTAGGAAACATTATTGTAAATGTTAATACTTTTTCTCACTCGCCAGCTGGCGAAGCTGGATAGATGTCAGTTGTACTTGCTGATTGATTGAGCTGCGATCCCATCATCATGACCACTGTACCATTCCATCTGGCATTTAGACTCTGTGATTGGGATTGTTTGGGAAGAAGGCCAAGATAATCATATCTGGCTCACTGCAGTCTGCTTCAGCAGCTGCATGTAAATCCAATCCATGGTCCAAAATATATTCATCTATACAATATACATTTTATTTGGAGTTTGATTTAGAAGTGATAATATTAACAATAGGAACATTTCACATGAATGAGTGAACAAAATCAGTGTGTTGAATGATAAAGTTCAACTTATGCTATTTAATAGAAGGCCACTTAGAGTTATGGAAATTCCATATGGAATCATATCTCATGATTATCATACATACATATAAAACCAAATTACAGTTCATGCTGATAAATCACGGGTTAGCTAAAGATACTCCAAGGTCATAAAACTTAGTAATGTGTGAAATTTGCCAAGGTTACAATGAGGCAGTGGATTACTTTTGTTTCTTTGAAAAAATAACCTTTACAGACCATGTCACCAAACGAGCAATTAATAAGAAAGAACACATCATTAAACTCTGCTCTTGGGTAATTTATATGCCACAGTGTTCATTGTTCATAACCCAGCCATTTCTTCATGAATCATAACATTGTCTTAATTATCACTACCATTCTCTGGTAATTGGTTTCCTTCTCTCTTATCCAGGAATAGTTTTAAAACCTTTGAAGCCTTTTGCAAAGCACGTACCTAGATGTCAGGTGGGTTGTCATTTTAGGAGCAAATTAACTCAAGTTTTCCTTCACAATGTTCTTAGGTAATAAGATATTCTTAGGTATCCAGATGGCAGGAACAACAATGAAAATTACTTCTTTTACTACAATAACCATAAACCCTATAGATGTTTAGCAACAAACAGCCTCATTGTTCTGGATTTTCTAGAGATGTTGTTCAAAGCGTAACATTTCTGGAGCCTTTGGTAATGCAGTCTCTTGTGAATATGATCTGTCTTGGAATTGTTTCCTTAGACAAATAGGCAGAAACCAGCTGATGCAAGGCTGACTTCATGCTGAACTAAGTTATGGTAGTGGAGGGCCAGAGAGGCATGCAGTGATCCTCCTGGCTTTGTCTTAAAGAAAGAAGATGGCTGTAGCTATTCACACAACTACAGTGCATGAGGTCATTTCTTTTAAAATGCAGACTTTTTCTTAAAAGAGTCCTTTGGGCAACTGTGGTATCAGATCATTGGTCCGCCTGAATTGTGCACTTTTCAACCAATTGTTCTGATGTCATATAAATCCCATCAGAAACAGAAAGGAATAAATTTTTATTCAGCTAGTTTCTTCCTCAAAGCTGTGAGATGGCCATAGACAATGGATTCATTGTGTCTTTATACCAAGTGAATATATTAAAAATGTATGTGGGCAGAGAAGGTGGATATAGAGTAGAATCGTGAGTCCCAAAACTCCATATGTGTACAAATTGCCTGGCAATCTTGTTTAAATGCAGATTCTAACTCAGTGAGTTTGGGGTGAGACCAGAGATGCTTCGTTTCTGATATTAAATTCTCAAATAGTGCCAATCTTCTTAATCTAAAGACCTAGATATGGTATGAATTCAGTTATCAACACTTTAACTGCAATCAAACACAATATTGGTATAGGTGAGAAACACTAGATATGGATTTGGAGTACAGGTTTATAGCTGGAAAGATGTGGGTTTACATTTCCACACTTAATTCAACAATCAAGGACTTAAGTCACATAAGCCTTCAGAGCCCCATCTGTATGGGAATAATTATACCCACACCAGAGGACTATTGTTACACATCAGTTCAGTTCAGTTAAGTCTCTCAGTCGTGTCCGACTCTTTGCGACCCCATGAATCGCAGCACGCCAGGCCTCCCTGTCCATCACCAACTCCCGGAGTTCACTCAGACCCACGTCCATCGAGTCAGTGATGCCATCCAGCCATCTCATCCTCTGTCGTCCCCTTCTCCTCCTGCCCCTAATCCCTCCCAGCATCAGAGTCTTTTCCAATGAGTCAACTCTTCTCATGAGGTGGCCAAAGTACTGGAGTTTCTGCTTTAGCATCATTCCTTCCAAAGAAATCCCAGGGCTGATCTCCTTCAGAATGGACTGGTTGGATCTCCTTGCAGTCCAAGGGACTCTCAGGAGTCTTCTCCAACACCACAGTTCAAAAGCATCAATTCTTCGGTGCTCAGCCTTCTTCACAGTCCAACTCTCACATCCATACATGACCACAGGAAAAACCATAGCCTTGACTAGATGGACCTTAGTCGACAAAGTAATGTTTCTGCTTTTGAATATACTATCTAGGTTGGTCATAACTTTCCCTCCAAGGAGTAAGCGTCTTTTAATTTCATGACTGCAATCACCATCTGCAGTGATTTTGGAGCCCAAAAATATCAAGTCTGACACTGTTTCCACTGTTTCCCCATCTGTTTCCCATGAAGTGATGGGACCGGATGCCATGATCTTCATTTTCTGAATGTTGAGATTTAGGCCAACTTTTTCCCTCTCCTCTTTCACTTTCATCAAGAGGCTTTTTAGTTCCTTTTCACTTTCTGCCATAAAGGTGGTGTTATCTGCATATCTGAGCTTATTGATACTTCTCCCGGCAATCTTGATTCCAGCTTGTGTTTCTTCCAGCCCAGCATTTCTCATGATGTACTCTGCATATAAGTTAAATAAGCAGGGTGACAATATACAGCCTTGACGTACTCCTTTTCCTATTTGGAACCATTCTGTTGTTCCATGTCCAGTTCTAACTATTGCTTCCTGACCTGCATACAGGTTTCTCAAGAGGCAGGTCAGGTGGTCTGGTATTCCCATCTCTCTCAGAATTTTCCACAGTTTATTGTGATCCACACAAAGGCTTTGGCATAGCCAATAAAGCAGAAATAGATGTTTTTCTGGAACTCTCTTGCTTTTTCGATGACCCAAAAGATGTTGGCAATTGATCTCTGGTTCCTCTGCCTTTTCTAAAATCAGCTTGAACACCAGGAAGTTCACAGTTCACATATTGCTGAAGCCTGGCTTGGATAATTTTGAGCATTACTTTACTAGCCTGTGAGATGAGTGCAATTGTGTGGTAGTTTGAGCATTCTTTGGCATTGCTTTTCTTTGAGATTGGAATGAAAACTGACCTTTTCCAGTCCTGTGGCCACTGCTGAGTTTTCCAAATTTGGTGGCATATTGAGTGCAGCACTTTCACAGCATCATTATTCAGGATTTGAAACAGCTCAACTGGAATTACATCACCTCCACTAGCTTTGTTTGTAGTGATGCCTTCCAAGGCCCACTTGACTTCACATTCCTGGATGTCTGGCTCTAGATGAGTGATCACACCATCATGATTATCTGAGTCGTGAAGATCTTTTTTGTACAGTTCTTCTGTGTATTCTTGCCACCTCTTCTTAATATCTTCTGCCTCTGTTAGGTCCAGACCATTTCTGTCCTTTATCGAGCCCATCTTTGCATGAAATGTTCCCTTGGTATCTCTAATTTTCTTGAAGAGATCTCTAGTCTTTCCCATTCTGTTCTTTTCCTCTATTTCTCTGCATTGATTGCTGAGGAAGGCTTTCTTATCTCTTCTTGCTATTCTTTGGAACTCTGCATTCAGATGCTTATATCTTTCTTTTTCTCCTTTGCTTTTTGCTTCTCTTCTTTTCACAGCTATTTGTAAGGCCTCCCCAAACAGCCATTTTGCTTTTTTGCATTTCTTTTCTATGGGGATGGTCTTGATCCCTGTCTCCTGTACAATGTCACGAACCTCATTCTATAGTTCATCAGGCACTCCATCAATCAGACCTAGGTCCTTAAATCTATTTCTCACTTCCACAGTATAATCATAAGGAATTTGATTTAGGTCATACCTGAATGGTCTAGCGGTTTTCCCTACTTTCTTCAATTTGAGTCTGAATTTGCCAATAAGGAGTTCATGATCTGAGCCACAGTCAGTGCCTGGTCTTGTTTTTGTTGACTGTATAGAGCTTCTCCATCTTTGGCTGCAAAGAAAATAACCTGATTTCAATGTTGACCATCTGGTGATGTCCATGTGTAGAGTCTTCTCTTGTGTTGTTGGAAGAGGGTGTTTGCCATGACCAGTGCATTTTCTTGGCAAAACTCTATTATTCTTTGCCCTGCTTCATTCCGCATTCCAAGGCCAAATTTGCCTGTTACTCCAGGTGTTTCTTGACTTCCTACTTTTGCATTCCAGTCCCCTATAATGAAAAGGACATCTTTTTTGGGTGTTAGTTCTAAAAGGTCTTGTAGGTCTTCATAGAACCGTTCAACTTCAGCTTCTTCAGCATTACTGGTTGGGGCATAGACTTGGAT
The DNA here is from genome assembly GCF_014754425.2 of Oryx dammah. Classification (NCBI taxonomy): domain Eukaryota; kingdom Metazoa; phylum Chordata; class Mammalia; order Artiodactyla; family Bovidae; genus Oryx; species Oryx dammah. The sequence goes on from NW_024070201.1 coordinate 14,407,226, forward strand.
TACTGTGATATTGAATGGTTTGCCTTGGAGACGAACAGAGATCATTCTGTCCTTTTTGAGACTGCATCCAAGTACTGCATTTCAAACTCTCTTGTTGACCATGATGTCGACTACATTTCTTCTGAGGGATTCCTGCCCGCAGTAGTAGATATAATGGTCATCTGAGTTAAATTCACCCATTCCAGTCCATTTTAGTTCTCTGATTCCTAGAATATCGACGTTCACTCTTGCCATCAGCTGTTTGACCACTTCCAATTTGCCTTGATTCGTGGACCTAACATTCCAGGTTCCTATGCAAGATTGCTCTTTACAGCATCGGACCTTGCTTCTACCACCAGTCACATCCACAGCTGGGTATTGTTTTTGCTTTGGCTCCATCCCTTCATTCTTTCTGGAGTTATTTCTCCACTGATCTCCAGTAGCATATTGGGCACCTATTGACCTGGGGAGTTCCTCTTTCAGTATCCTATCATTTTGCCCTTTCATACTGTTCCTGGGGTTCTCAAGGCAAGAATACTGAAGTGGTTTACCATTCCCTTCTCCAGTGGACCACATTCTTTCAGCTCTCTCCACCATGACCCGCCCTTCTTGGGTTGCTCCACGGGCATGGCTTGGTTTCATTGAGTTGGACAAGGCTGTTGTCCTAGTGTGATTAGATTGACTAGTTTTCTGTGAGTATGGTTTCAGTGTGTCTACCCTCTGATGCCCTCTTGCAACACCTACCATCTTACCTGGGTTTCTCTTACCTTGGGCATGGGGTATCTCTTCATGGCTGTTCCAGCAAAGCGCAGCCGCTGCTCCTTACCTTGGATGAGGGGTATCTCCTTACCATCACCCTTCCTGACCTTCAACGTGGAATGGCTCCTCTAGGCCCTCCTGCACCTGCGCAGTCATGCTCCTTGGGTTGCTCCTCCCAGCCACCGCCCCTGGCCTCGGGTGCTGCCGCTGGCCTCCAGCATGGGGTGGCTTCTCCCGGCTACCCCTGACTTCGGACTCGGGGTGTCTCCTCCTGGCCGCCACATATAGAAATGTATAAATGACATTTTTTATTTCAAAGGCATAGCTCAGGGCTTAGCATAGAGCAATTGCTCAATAAATGGAATTGAGATCAGTCCCCCTGAGGCTAAGCCCACTTATGTGCCCAAGGCATGACTCAGGGTCCTTTTCTATGTCATCTACCTGAGCTGACACCTCAACTCTAAATTAACCACACTTAATTTCATTTTTAGCTTTCAGTTTAGGGAATATGAATATTTAACCCTTTGCCTTTCAGAATTTCCAGTTGTTTTATCAATCACAAAAATAAATGAACTTCAAGGTATACGATGTTGATAAACATGCCCCCATAAGAAATTTTTTTAAATTATGAGTTGCAATAATTTCTCATATCATTCGATGAGTATCTTCATGCCCAAAAAAGTGATAAAATAATTTAAAGCTTACACACAGTTGTAGTTTGGAGGTTTGTCTCTCACATGCAGCTGGACACAGAGGCCCTTATTCTTGCTCAGAGAAGTGGCTGCGCCCTGTATTCTGTGCACCATGGACCCTTCTGTTATTTCTCCAATTGGCCACACCTTAGTAGACCAGTCACTGCTGATCCTCTATGTCTGTTGGGCCCCCAGAGCTTCACCAGCCCCACCATTAACTCTCTGAGTTCTAATGGTACCAGGGCTGTCCTGTGGGGGAAACGAGAGGGGGCATTTGAAGAACAGAGAATGCATTCAATCTTCTCATTGCATGTTGTTTAAGGTATCTCCAATTAGGCATGCCCAAATCCAGATGAGTCATTGAAAATATGACTCACTGAATTACTGGAAAACTGTTTTTTGCATTTTTACAGGTTCTGTGTCCTAGGATTCAGACGTTGACTGGGAAACCTGAACAAAACAAAATTGTGATCAACATTTGCTGCATCATCCTTCCCTCTGATCAGCTCTGTGCAGATCCACTGTGCCTCCACCAAACTGCCCAGAGGCATAGCAGCTCCTGACCGGGCTGTATCCCAGACATGCTCAGTTGTGTCTCGTCCCAAAGGCAGAAAGCTTGCCTTCTTCCCCAGGAGACTCACAGAGCCATGTAAATAGGCCTCTGAGGGCCAATCTCATCAACTTCCCTGACATTTATAGACATTTCTGAATATGCTTTCACTCTGGTCATACTTAGGTTCCCTCTTGTACTCTGAACATCAAGGTGTTGAGAAGCTCTAGTGAGGAAAAGCAAAAGAAAGGAAAGAAAGAAAAATAATATGTATTGATTACTTAATTTCTGAAGGCACATTGTTAATTTCTTTACAGATAAGTTCTTTCCACACAAAAATCTAATGAAATAGTTTGGTTTTCTGTCCCTATTGCCTAAATAAAGAAATTGAAGCTTAGAGGCAGCAAGTGACTTGACCAAAGTTTCCACATTAGTAAGTTCCAAGTTAGGATTTCAGCCCAAGCTTGGCCTCAAAGAACATGCTATTTCTACTCTACCACACCACAAAGAACTATAAATTGAGAACAGAAGTGCCCACAAAGAGCTAATCTATTAATGTGTTGAATGCTAATGAACATTAGTCAATTGATAGGCATTAGCTGTGACACATTTGCCAGGAATATGACCCTCCTTTTGCAAATAGTCTCATTATTTATAGGGCATTGAAAATTGCTTCACTGATGTATTAATCATATTTTAGTACAATATTACTACTTACTAAATTCTGATGTTATAATACCCTATTTGTATGATGCCGCACAACTGGTTAGAAAGTGAAAAAATGAAGCCACTTAAAGCACTGCTCACCTTGTGATAGCTAAAAGATTTACCATCTCTAAACATATAAAAGAATTAACTGATTTTTTTTTTTAAATTATACCCAAACTCTTCTCATACTGATCATGGAGTTCTCAAGGCAAGAATACTGAAGTGGTTTGCCATTCCCTTCTCCAGTGGACCACATTCTGTAAGACCTCTCCACCATGACCTGCCCATCTTGGGTGGCCCCACGGGCATGGCTTAGTTTCATGATAGGATACTGAAAGAGGAACTCCCCAGGTCAGTAGGTACCCAATATGCTACTGGAGATAAGTGGAGAAATAACTCCAGAAAGAATGAAGAGATGGAGCCAAAGCAAAAACAATACCCAGCTGTGGAGGTGACTGGTGATAGAAGCAAGATTCGATGCTGTAAAGAGCAATCTTGCATAGGAACCTGGGATGTTAGGTCCATGAATCAAGGCAAATTGGAAGTGGTCAAACAAGAGATGACAAGAGTGAACATCGACATTCTAGGAATCAGCTAACTAACATGGACTGGAATGGGTGAATTTAACTCAGATAACCATTATATCTTGGAGAAGGCAATGGCACCCCACTCCAGTACTCTTGCCTGGAAACTACCATGGATGGAGGAGCCTGGTAGGCTGCAGTCCATGGGGTCCCTAAGAGTCGGACACGACTGAGCGACTTCACTTTCACTTTTCACTTTCATGCATTGGAGAAGGAAATGGCAACCCACTCCAGTGTTTTTGCCTGGAGAATCCCAGGGACGGGGGAGCCTGGTGGACTGCAGTCTATGGGGTCGCAAAGAGTCAGACATGACTGAAGTGACTTAGCAGCAACCATTATATCTTCTACTGCAAGCAGGAATCCCTTAGAAGAAATGGAGTAGCCATCATGGTCAACAAAAGAGTCTGAAATGCAGTTCAGTTCAGTTCAGTTCAGTTGCTCAGTCGTGTCCGACTCTTTGCAACCCCATGAATTGCAGCACGCCAGGCCTCCCTGTCAATCACCATCTCCCAGAGTTCACTCAGACTTGCGTCCATTGAGTCAGTGATGCCATCCAGCCATCTCATCCTCGGTCGTCCCCTTCTCCTCCTGTCCCAGTCCATGCCAGCATCAGAGTCTTTTCCAATGAGTCAACTCTTCACATGAGGTGGCCAAAGTACTGGAGTTTCAGCTTCAGCATCATTCCCTCCAAAGAAATCCCAGGGCAGATCTCATTCAGAATGGACTGGTTGGATCTCCTTGCAGTCCAAGGGACTCTCAAGAGTCTTCTCCAACACCACAGTTCAGAAGCATCAATTTGTCAGCACTCAGCTTTCTTCACAGTCCAACTCTCACATCCATACATGACTACTGGAAAAACCATAGCCTTGACTAGATGGACCTTAGTCAGCAAAGTAATGTCTCTGCTTTTGAATCTGCTATCTAGGTTGGTCATAACTTTTCTTCCAAGGAGTAAGTGTCTTTTAGTTTCATGGCTGCAGTCACCATCTGCAGTGATTTTGGAGCCCCCAAAAATAAAGTCTGACACTGTTTCCACTGTTTCCCCATCTATTTCCCATGAAGTGATGGGACCAGATGCCATAATCTTTGTTTTCTGAATGTTGAGCTTTAAGCCAACTTTTTCACTCTCCACTTTCACTTTCATCAAGACGCTTTTTAGTTCCTCTTCACTTTCTGCCATAAAGGTCGTGTCATCTGCATATCTGAGGTTATTGATATTTCTCCCGGCAATCTTGATTCCAGCTTGTGCTTCTTCCAGCCCAGAGTTTCTCATGATGTACTCTGCATATAAGTTAAAGACCATCACAATGGAAAAGAAATGCAACAAACCAAAATGGCTGTCTGAGGAGGCCTTACAAATAGCTGTGAAAAAAAGAGGAGTGAAAAACAATGGAGAAAAGGAAAGATACAAGCATCTGAATGCAAAGTTCCAGAGAATAGCAAGAAGAGATAAGAAAGCCGTCCTCAGTGATCAATGCAAAGAAATAGAGGAAAACAACAGAATGGGAAAGACCAGGGATCTCTTCAAGAAAATTAGAGATACCAAGGGAACATTTCATGCAAAGATGGGCTCAATAAAGGACAGAAATGGTCTGGACCTAACAGAGGCAGAAGATATTAAGAAGAGGTGGCAAGAATACACTGAAGAACTATACAAAAAAGATCTTCATGACCAAGATAATCATGATGGTGTGATCACTCACCTAGAGCCAGACATCCTGGAATGTGAAGTAGTGGGCCTTAGAAAGCATCACTACTAACAAAGCTAGTGGAGGTGATGGAATTCCACTTGAGCTATTTCAAATCCTGAAAGATGATGCTGTGAAAGTGCTGCACTCAATATGCCAGCAAATTAGGAAAACTCAGCAGTGGCCACAGGACTGGAAAAGGTCAGTTTTCATTCCAATCCCAAAGATAGGAAATGCCGAAGAATGCTCAAACTACCGCACAATTGTACTCATCTCACACGCTAGTAAAGTAATGCTCAAAATTCTCCAAGCCGGGCTTCAGCAATACGTGAACCGTGAACTTCATGATGTTCAAGCTGATTTTAGAAAAAGCAGAGGAACCAGAGATCAAATTGCCAACATCTTTTGGGTCATCGAAAAAGCAAGAGAGTTCCAGAAAAACATGTATTTCTGCTTTATTGACTATGCCAAACCTTTGACTGTGTGGATCACAATAAACTGTTGACAATTCTGAAAGAGATGGGAATAACAGACCACCTGACCTGCCTCTTGAGAAATCTGTATGTAGGTCAGGAAGCAACAGTTAGAACTGGACATGGAACAACAGACTAGTTCTAAATAGGAAAAGGAGTCCGTCAAGGCTGTATATTGTCACCCTGCTTATTTAACTGATATGCAGAGTACATCATGAGAAACATTGCGCTGGAAGAAGCACAAGCTGGAATCAAGATTGCCGGGAGAAGTATCAATCACCTCAGATATGCAGATAACACCACCCTTATGGCAGAAAGTGAAGGGGAACTAAAAAGCCTCTTGATGAAAGTGAAAGAGGAGAGTGAAAAGTTGGCTTAAAGCTCAACATTCAGAAAATGAAGATCATGCATCTGGTCCCATCACTTCATGGGAAATAGATGGGGAAACAGTGGAAACAGTGCCAGACTTGATATTTTTGGGCTCCAAAATCACTGCAGATGGTGATTGCAGCCATGAAATTTAAAGATGCTTACTCTTTGGAAGAAAAGTTATGACCGACCTAGATAGCATATAGAAAAGCAGAGACATTACTTTGCCAACAAATGTCCATCTGGTCAAGGTTATGGTTTTTCCAGTGGTCATGTATGGTTGTGAGAGTTGGACTGTGAAGAAGGCTGAGCGCCGAAGAATTGATGCTTTTGAACTGTGGTGTTGGAGAAGACTTTTGAGCATCCCTTGGACTGCAAGGAGATCCAACCAGTCCATTCTGAAGGAGATCAGCCCTGGGATTTCTTTGGAAGGAATGATGCTGAAGCTGAAACTCCAGTATTTTGGCCACCTCATGTGAAGAGTTGACTCATTGGAAAAGACCCAGATGCTGGGAGGGATTGGGGGCAGGAGGAGAAGGGGACGACAGAGGATGAGATGGCTGGATGGCATCACTGACTCAATGGACATGGGTCTGAGTGAACTCTGGGAGTTGGTGATGGACAGGGAGGCCTGGTGTGCTGCGATTCATGGGGTCACAAAGAGTTGGACACGACTGAGCAACTTAACTGACTGAAACTCTTCTCAGGTTTTATGATGCATACAAGAAAGGCCTATATCTTTATTGGTCATCTTTAACCTTTATGAAAAACAAAAGAAAACTAAGGGCCTTTAAAAAAAATTTTTTTTAAATGAAAATCGTACAAGTACATGACATTTTTAAAAAATCAAATATTTCAGAGAAGATTATAGTGAGAACCAGTAGTCTCCCATCTCACTTTTTAGAGTCAGAATACGTTTGGCTTTAAGTCTGAGAAACATAATTAAAAGTGGCTTCAGGTCTTCCCTGGCAATCCAGTAGTTAAGACTTCAAGCTTCCACTGCAAGGGGTGTGGGTTCAATCCCTGGTGGGGGAGCTAAGATCCTACATGCTCTGTGGTGTGGACCCCAAAAAAGTTTTTTAAAAATGAAATGGCTTAAAAAATTAAGAAATATAGTATCTCACATACCAAAGTCCCTGTGCAGGGTGTGGCTCAAGATTTTTGACCCGACTGCTCACGAACACTTGGCATGTAGCTATGTCCCCCAGAGTCACAAGATGGCTGCAAGCTCTATCTGTACAAAGCAGTGTACAAAGTGTCTCCTCAGTTAAGGAAGAGATGGCCTTCTCTTCAGTTTGATTATGCTTCTCCCTCCACTATGACTGAAAGTAACCAATTAAGCTTCAGGCACTGTTTGTCCAGATCAATAATTTTCTACCTGATAAGATCCAATGCCCCTTTTGAAAACAAATTTTTCATAATCCTTTCTTCCCTAGCCTAGTAACATGTGATTGATACCACAACCCATCTACACACACAATCTCAGAAAATACTTATACTAACAAGGTTTCTTAGACAAGTTCAGTTAGGCTAAGATTCTTGGCCTAAAGCTGAATAAACAGGCTCCTTCCAGGCCCAGATCCACCCAGTATATATAAGCTTGTGACCTGAATATCCTAACTACCTGTCTCAGCTTGGGCTTTGTTTTCTATCTGCCTTGACCCCTGCTGGGAGGGTCTAGGCTGTCATCAGTGTTCACCCAAGCCTTAGGGAAGGGGTTATGCTGCTGACAGGAGGGTCTTGAGCCCCCAGTTCTCTCTTCCTTTCTGTATGACACAATAGTACTAACTGCTTCTTACTGATTTAAATTCAGACCATTGTGATGGGTGGAGAGTGCTGTTCAAGTGACTGAGATCTCAGGGGTCTCAGGTTCAGGATACAGAGTCAACGTCATCTTCATTGTGAGCGTACACCTCAAAGATATATCTTACAGGTCCCTTAGGTCTGGATTTCCTAAATTCAGCCTTTCCCTGGGTCAAGTTTGCTCTACTTTAGTAAAGGGGAGAGAGGGGCAGATAATGAAAATTTATTAAACTCCTACCATGTGTCAGGAACAATTTCCACGTGACGCACCTTCACTAGGATGCTGTGAGACAGCTGATTCTGCACTTGATCTACAGATGCCAATAAACTGTGGAAAATTCTGAAACAGATGGGAATACCAGACCACCTGACCTGCCTCTTGAGTATTCTGTATGCAGGTCAGGAAGCAACAGTTAGAACTGGACATGGAACAACAGACTGGTTCCAAATAGGAAAAGGAGTACATCAAGGCTGTATATTGTCACCCTGCTTATTTAACTTATATGCAGAGTACATCATGAGAAATGCTGGACTGGAAGAAACACAAGCTGGAATCAAGATTGCCGGGAGAAGTATCAATAAGCTCAGATATGCAGATAACAACACCCTTATGGCAGAAAGTGAAGAAGAACTAAAAAGCCTCTTGATGAAAGTGAAAGAGGAGAGGGAAAAAGTTTGCTTAAAGCTCAACATTCAGAAAACGAAGATCATGGCATCCGGTCCCATCACTTCATGGGAAACAGATGGGGAAACAGTGGAAACAGTATCAGACTTGATTTTGGGGGGCTCCAAAATCACTGCAGATGGTGATTGCAGCCATGAAATTAAAAGACGCTTACTCCTCGGAAGAAAATTTATGACCAACATAGACAGCATACTGAAAAGCAGAGACATTACTTTGCTGACTAAGGTCCATCTAGTCAAGGCTATGGTTTTTCCTGTGGTCATGGATGGATGTGAGAGTTGGACTGTGAAGAAGGCAGAGTGCCGAAGAATTGATGCTTTTGAACTGTGGTGTTGGAGAAGACTCCTGAGAGTCCCTTGGACTGCAAGGAGATCCAACTAGTCCATTCTGAAGGAGATCAGCCCTGGGATTTCTTTGGAAGGAATGATGCTGAAGCTGAAGCTCCAGTACTTTGGCCACCTCATGCGAAGATTTAACTCATTGGAAGAGACTCTGATGCTGGGAGAGATTGGGGGCAGGAGGAGACGGGGATGACAGAGGATGAGATGGCTGGATGGCATCACGGACTCGATGGACATGAGCCTGAGTGAACTCCGGGAGTTGGTGATGGACAGGGAGGCCTGGCGTGCTGCGATTCCTGGGGTCGCAAAGAGCCGGACACGACTGAGCGACTGAACTGAACTGAACTGAACCATGGTTAGCAGCAGCAGCAGTAGCAGCAACAATGGTCCAGTTTAGACAGATAGATGCAAACACTGAGGCACTTCCCCAAGGATCCTTCCCTTTGGCTTCCTGTATGTTTTCTGGGGTCATCTATCCCACATCTGGGATCTGGTCTAGCTAAAATCTTGTCCTCTAAGTGAAAACACCCCAAACTTAAATACATTTCTCACCCACTTGAACCCTCCTCCTTATTCTTTTCCAGTCTGAATGATGAGCTTGGCTCATTGTTGAGACAAAGTGAGGTGATGGTTGGCATCTTTGAGCCCCAGTGGGCGACTTGAGTTTCCTTGGCTCAGATGAGCAAGCAGGTCCACCGTATACCTGTTGAATGACTTAATTAATGAGTCATTCTTTATAGTCGTACTCCATGGAACCACACACAGAGATAAAAAGAAAGGGAAGCAGCTTTACAGTTGTCTACATACTGTACTTTTTCAATACAATGATAGATGCATGAGATAATAAAGAGAGAACAAATAAGTTCACATATAGTAGGAGATTGGGTATTGTTTAATAGTTCCTGTTAGTAACTGATCCAAATAAAGCTCTGCAGAGCATCCTTGCAGTTTTGAACCCATTCTCAAAGGACCTAAATGAGTTATTTTCAATATAAAATCCGTGACTCCTAGTGAACCGTAAGAAACCTCTGTGTTTTCATGGTCTGACTTCCCCAACTGAGCAGCATTGTTAGCTAGGTAGGTGTGTTTGAATTTGACCCAAACATCTATCTTCAGTAATTTACTTAACTACTTAGAGCCTTAGTTTTCTCATACCTTGATTCTCAAAGTTGGCATAGGAGAATGGTTGAAGATGGTGACATAGAAGGATCCTGAACTCATCTTTTCCCACACCAAAATTACAGCTACATGTGGAAAAATTTCCTCTGCAAAGCAAAAAAAAAACTCCAAGAATCACTGAGCAACACTTACACGTTAAAAGAATAGGGGGGAAAAAAAAAACCACACTAAAATAAATGGAAGAGGCTGAGATACCATCTCACCATAAACCCTACTCCTGGTGTGGCAACCTACAGTTAGGAGTGAATTCATAACCCCTACCTGCTCCCTAAGGAGCAAAGGATTTGAACCCCGTATCTGACACCCTGACTTTTTTAAAATATAAATTGATTTATTTTAATTGGAGGTTAATTACTTTACAATATTGTATTGGTTTTGCCATACATCAAAATGAATCCACCACAGATATACACGTGTTCCCCATCCAGAACCCCTCTCCCCATACCATCCCTCTGGGTCATCCCAGTGCACCAGCCCCAAGCATCCAATATCATGCATCAAACCTGGACTGGCGATTCGTTTCATATATTATATGTGTTTCACTGCCATTCTCCCAAATCATCCCACCCTCGCCCTCTCCCACAGAGTCCAAAAGACTGTTCTATACATCTGTGTCTCTTTTGCTGTCTCGCATACAGGGTTATTGTTACCATCTTTCTAAATTCCATATATATGCGTTAGTATACTGTATTGGTGACACACTGACTTTTAGAACCTGCATCTGAGAGATGAGCCTCCAAAACATTTATCTTTGAAAGTCAACGTTGCTATAGTAGGCACGTGTGCTCAGTCGTGTCTGACTCTTGGTGAACCCATGGACTGTGGCCCACCAGGCTCCTTGTCCATGGGATTCAACAGGCAAGAATACTGGAGTGGGTTGCCATGTCCTCCTCCAGGGGATTTTCCTGACCCAGGAATCAAACCCAAGTCTCTTGCATCTCCTGTATCGGCAGGCAGATTCTTTACCACTGAGCCACTCGGGAAGCCCCTGCCATAGTGTGCTGCTCTTTAAATCATTAGGTGCCATGCAGATGATGGTGTTTCCATATTGGATCTTTTGCTGTAGATATTAATAAGCCCTAAAATAATCTTTTTAAACCAGAGCTACAATAATGGCACTATAAAAGATTCTGAGATATGAATTTTTTGACAGTTGGTTTTTGATAGTCGTCCTGTTTTGTGTTTGCTCTGACAAAGCAGGAAACTGAGTCCTAAGCCAATTTGCAGATGGGTAGAAAGTCATGAGAAATTCTACAAGAGTCTCTTTTCTAGGCTCTTCTCCACTTAAGTTACACACGGTGTCCTACATCCCATCTATTGCTTCCCAAGTTATTAGCAAACAACGCATTTCAGAACACTGGAATACCCACTGTTAGCCTTCCAGCTCTAATAATCCTATCTAGAAGAGCAGCTCTGGTAATTTCACCCAGGCAGCAGCTTTCACTGCTTGGACATTCAGCAGAGAACACAGAGGACTCACGAGGCAGAGACAGAAGGAACTGGAAGTGAAGGCAGACCCCTCTCATCTTTTGACCCCATGCCCAGAGCATCAGGCTACTGTCTGAATGATATCACCAAAAAGGGGGTAGGATAACCCCACCTGTCTGTAAATATATCATTCACTGGGCTTGTCCCTTATAATTCATTACCCAAGAGATAATGACATAATGCACATGATATCCATGACATAATTTATATAAAATCCTTAAGCACAGTGTCTGGCACATAGTGAGATGTCAATAAATTTAACTGTTCGAGATATTATGATTAGTTGTTCATATGAAGTGAGGCATTAAAACTACTTTAGACACCAGACAATATATTGAGCCCAGAAGAGGCATTCATACTCAGTCCACCAGTGGCTCTCTAGATTCAACCTTTAGCCCTGGTAGGGCCCCTAGGAATAGGACGTGGGATGGGGCTCTTTGATTTGAAAGATTTAAAGAGTTGATGAGGGAGAGCAGAGTCAGGAGGACCCTGTGATGGAACGAGATGAGGATGCGAGGGTCCCGCTGGGAAAATTAAGATGCAAAGTGGAGGAGAAAGATGAAAGCTTATGTGGAGTAATATAAAGAATCCTGCTCAAGAATCAGGAGACATGATCCTCATCCAAGCTCAGCCCCCAGCCAGCTGGGTGACTTTTCCAAGTCACTCTGTCTAAGTGTCAGTGTATTCAACTACCAAGGGATGGAGTGGGGTTAGTCCCTCCTTAGGACCTTCCAAGAGTACCAAAGACAAAGCTTTCCTACTTTTCTTAAGCCAGGCTCTATGTGTAATAAGTTCATAATGTAGAGGAAAACTTTGAAGAGTTCTATAAATGTAACAACTCTTAGAGCTATATCAAGTGATGAACAAATGAGTCTGGGCCAGGCGTGCTGCAGTCCATGGGGTGGCAAAGAGTCGGACATGACTGAGCAACTGAACTGAACTGAACAAATGAGCCAAGACTACAAATCTACACTTTATAAACAGTACACGGAGTTCCCTGGTGGTCTGGTGGTTAAGACTTGGCCCTCCAATGCAGAGGCTGCAGGTTCAATCCTTGGTCAGGGTAAAATCCCACAAGCCTCACAGCCAAAAACCCAAAACATAAATCAGAAACAAAATTGTAACAAATTCAATATAAACTTTAAAAATGCCCCACACCAAAAAACAAAAAACCACTTACAAAAAATAAAACTTGGTACAGTGTCTATTGTCTCAAGACTCCAGTAAATCTTATCCACATCTTACTTTTTTTTTTTCAGTGTAAAACCAGTAAAGATACCCTTAAAAAACACTTTTTAAACAATTATGTTTCAATTGGTAGAGAACAGGCATGTCAGAACCTTTGCAGTTGTTAAGAATTCAAAAATATATATGTTCTAACATTGGTTTGTTTCCATTCATGGTATATTATTTATTTTGAAATTATGAAGAATGTTGAAGAAAAGCATGAGATTATTATATTTATCAAAATAAGGACAGAAAAAAAAAACTGGATGTTAAAGTGAAGATGTTTTTATTTTCTCCTACTATTTTCTAAGGAAATTAAAAGCTTTCTATTAACCTCCTTGCTTTAGTAAAATAATAGGCTTAACGTTTTGGAGTGTTTGTACAACAGAGAAGTAAAGGGGATTTTGAAAGTTCTCCCAACTCAGCCCAATGATTTATGAAGATAGAAATAGAAAATGATATAAGGTTATAAGGACCTCAAATAGATTCCCAAGCCAGTGGTAGACAGTTGGGATGAAAAAATGAGCAAGTGATGAGAAATTTATATATAAATTAATAGCCTCAGAATTCAATTAAAAAAAAAAAAACAAATAGTCAACATTCATTCAGCAAGTCCCATCAATTTACATGCAAGGAAGCTTTGGCATGGGGTGTAATTTAATAGCCGTGTTCAACTAATCTTCACAAATCAAGAGGATACTGCTACACTTCCATGTCTAAAGAATGTGCTTTGAGCTGCCTTGCCAGCTAGGGAGATGGATAGGTTTGCAACAATCTATCCACATTCTTTGGCCCCAAAGCAAACACATTTGACTCTAAGCACAAATGTCCAGGCAGCTGTTCAAAGTCAGAAGTATGATCTGTTGTCCTGGCTCAGATTAAGGCTTATGAATCTTCATAGGATGGATCCAACCAATATGCAGTGAGCAATTCTTCTGATTATTCTTTCTAAAAATACTTCTTTGATTATTTCATTGCACTAGTCAAATACTTTCCATGGTCACAGACTAAAAGATCAATATACAAAAATAAAATGTATTCCTTATCCATTCTGCCTCAGTTACTCTACTGTTGCATGCCTCCAGTGTATTTTTAATCACAGTTATTGCACTATTCATTGTTGATTGCTTATCCTTTAATTCTTCTAGGTCCTTGTTAAACATTTCTTGTGTCTTCTTGACCTGTGCCTTCAGTATATCTATCTGGACCTCCAGTTTGTTTTCAAGATTTTGCTGCATCAAACAATTTAAAAATTAAAGTTGAAAAATTTCTATTTTCAGTAACATAAAAAACTGCTTAGTATTTGGGAATTAGTTGTTAAAAGACATTCAAGACCTGAAAATTATAAAATATGCTGAACTACAATAAAGAGAACCTAAGTAAATGAAATAGCATTTGTATAAATTAGAAGATTAAATATTGTTAACATGTCAGGTTTATACAAATTAATCTATAGATTTGTATTAGCTTTAGTTCTCCAGAGAAAGAGAATCAATAGAATAGAATCAACCATAGATAGATGGATGCCTCCAGAAATAATGTTTAACTGATTAACTAGACACCATGTAGCCCAGTCAAGTTGACACATAAAATTAACCATTACAAGACTCAATGTGATTCCAGCAAATTTTAGAACTAATTCTGAAGTTTATATAGAAATGTAATGAACCTGAATATAGGTAAACCTAATTTTTTGCACTTTGCTGATGGATGCTTCACAGATACTGTGTATTGTACAAACTAAAGGTGTGTGGCAGCCATGTTATGAGCAAGTCTATTGGCACTCTTTTCCCAACAGCATTTGCTCAGTTCATGTCTTTGTGTCACATTTTAGTAATTCTCTCAAATTTCAAACTTTTTCACTATTATTCTCTTTGCTATGGTGATCTGTGATAAGTTATTTTTACATGTTATTATGATAATTGTTTGGGGGCACCATGAACCACACTCATATAAGATGGCAAACTTCTTGCTATGTATGTTCTGACAACTCCACCAACCACCTGTCTCTCTCCCTTTTCACAGGCCTCTCTACCCCCTCAGAGGCAACAATACTGAAATCAGGCCAATTAATAACCCTACAATGGCCTTTAAGTGTTCAAGTGATAGGAAGAGTTGCATGTCTCTCATTTTAAATCAAATGCTAGAGATGATTAAGCTTAGTGAGAAAGCATGTCAAAAGCTGAATCTGAGGTTTTCCTACAAAATTTTTTGGCCAATTCAATAGAAGCTGCAATAAGTTATCCAGAAGATCTAGCTAAGATAGTCAATGAAGGTGGATATACCAAACAACAGATTTCCAATGTAGACAAAACAGCCTCAAACTTAATACTTGCTATGTATGTTCTGACTACTCCGCCAACCGCCTGTCTCTCTCCCTTTTCACAGGCCTCTCTACCCCCTCAGAGGCAACAATACTGAAATCAGGCCAATTAATAACCCACCATTCCAGGTGCCATTAAGAATATTCACAGTTCATAGGAAGTAGTTGAAATATCAAATTAATAGCAATTTGGAAGAAGTTCATTCCAACTTTCCTGGATGACTTTAAGGGCTTCAAGACTTCAGTGGAAAAAGTAACTACAGATGTGGTAGAAATAGCAAGAAAACTAAAATTAGAAGTGAGCCTAAAGGTGTGACTGATGTGCTGCAATTTCATGATACAACTTCCATGGATGAAAGTGGTTTCTTGAGGTTGCATCCACTCCTGGTGAAGATGCTGTGAAGATTGTTGAACGACGAAGAACTGAGAACATTACATAAACTCAGTTGATAAAGCAATAACAGGGTTTGAGAGAACTGACTCTCATTTTGGAAGAAATTCTAATGTGGGTAAACTGTTATCAAACAGCATTGCATGCTACCAAGAAATATTCATGAAATGAAGAATCAATCAATGCAGCAAACTTCATTGCTGTCTTATTTTTAAAAATTTTGAAGCTTTCCCAACCTCATCAACCACCAGTCAGCAGCAGTTGACACTGAGGCAAGACCTTCCTCCAACAAAAAGTTTACAACTGGCTGAAGGCTCAGATGAGGGTTACCATATTCTAGTAATAAGGGATTTTTCAATTAAAATATGTACATTTTCAGATATAATGCTGTTGCACATTTAATAGACTAAAATATAGGGTAAAGACAATTTTATATGCACTGGGAAACCAAAAAATTCATATGACTTGTTCTTCAGCTCAGTTCTGTTCAGTAGCTCAGTCATGTCCAACTCTTTGCGACCCCACTCTACAGCATGCCAGGCCTCCCTGTCCATCACCAACTCCTGGAGTTCACTCAAACTCACGTCCATCGAGTCAGTGATGCCATTCAGTCATCCCATCCTCTGTCATCCCCTTCTCCTCCTGCCCTCAATTCCTCCCAGCATCAGGATATTTTCCAATGAGTCAACTCTTCGCATGAGGTGGCCAAAATACTGGAGTTTCCGCTTCAGCCTCAGTCCTTCCAAAGGACACCCAGGACTGATCTTCTTTAGGATGGACTGGTTGGATCTCCTTGCAGTCCAAGGGACTCTCAAGAGTCTTCTCCAACACCACAGTTCAAAAGCATCAATTCTTCGGCACTCAGCTTTTTTCACAGTCCAACTCTCACATCCATACATGACTTGCTCTATTGTGATATAAAAGTCTGTCTAGTCAAAGCTATGGTTCCAGTAGTCACGTATGGATGTGAGCATTGAACTATAAAGAAAGCTGAGTGCCAAAGAATTGATGCTTTTGAACTGTGGTGTTGAAGAAGACTCTTGAGAGTTCCTTGGACTGTAAGGAGATCCAACCAGTCCAACCTAAAGAAAATAAGACCTGAATATTCACTGGAAGGACTGATGCTGAAGCTGAAACTCCAATACTTTGGCCACCTGATGTGAAGAACTGATTCATTTGAAAAGACCCTGATTTGGGGAAAGATTGACAGCACAGGAGAAGGGGATGACAGAGGATGAGTTGGTGATGGACAGGGAAGCCTGTGGTGTGGCAGTCCATGGAGTTGCAAAGAGTTGGACATGACTGAGTGACTGAACTGAACTAATTGTGATACCCACTTTATTGCAGTGGTCTGGAACTGAACTCACAATATCCCCAAGGGATGCCTTTTGCCAAACAACTTTGTAAATGAATGACAAGTTTGGGAACTCACACTACCTGAATCTAAGAGAAATTACAGCACTGTAGAAATCAAGCAGGTTTGGAAGTAGTGTGAGTCTAGACAAATACGTCAATGGAAAGAATTAAGAGTGCCGAAGTAGATGCAAACATTAATTTTACTTTCAACAAACCTGCAAGCAACTCAATGGAGAAAGGAATGTCATCCTAACAAATACTGCTGGGAAAACTGGATACACATATGGGGAAAAATAAGTAAACAGTCACCTGTCTCTACCTTACACCAGACATAAAAATTAATTCTAAATGAACTACAGGTCTAAACATAAGAGCTAAATCTATAAAACTTTCAAATGAAAAGAGTCTCAAATTAGAAACAGTTTAAATGCTCAATGGGAGAATGAATAAATAAAGCATGTTATAGTCTTACAGTGAAGTACTAGTCAGCAATACAAAGGGCAAAGTACTTACTTACACAAAACACAGAAGAACCCAAAATTATTATGCTGAATAAAAAATGTTGAATTTGAGAAAATATGTAAATACTCATATAAGCAATGCTCCAAATCAAATGTTGAGCATTTTCCCACCACCCTATACCCCTTTCCAAGCCAATCTCAAACTCCAAACAGGCGTCTAGTTTTGTGTTTTCTATCACCATAAGTAAATTTCATCAGTTCTGGAACAGCATATAGGTGGAATTATATAATAAATACTTTTCATATCTTTGTCTGATAAAAGTTTAATATATTAATGTACATGTCCTATATGTGAATATGCAATATGTGTGTATATATATGTGTGTGTGTGTATATTTATAAATATATACATATATGCATGTGTATACATACATCCCAAACCCTATAAAACATGTATGTCACTTTGGTGAAACTAAAAGATATTTTTATCAATGAAATAATCCACATTTTTGTTTGAAAGTTCAAAACAGTCCTGTCTGAGGACTTCAACTTTTCAATAATTAATTAGTATACTAATGTAGCAGAAAAATGTTTTAGATTGTTCTGGAGATAGCAAGCACAGTAGAAGCACACTGGCAGGAAGTTGAGAAACATTTTCCAATGTTCTGGCTCTGCTACTAACTACTAATAGTAACTTAGACAAGTCATTCAATCTCTTTGAGCCTCACTTCCTTCAGGGGTTACACTCATTGATCTTCCACCTTCAAAATTTCATGATAGAACTTCCACTCTATTGTATATGACTGACCAGAACAAACAACTAGCCTACTGCTGCTAACAATAAATACCAAAAGACATATCATTTAGATCTAGTTCTTTGACCAAAGAGCAATTAAGTAAGAGATTATGGACCAAAGATTACTAGAAAAAGCTCATCTATTTGGAAATTAAGAAATGTGAGGGTGAAAAAAATAAAGAGTAAAAAATTTCAAATATTTAGAATGAATTGTGGTGCTGGAGAAGACTCTTGAGAGTCCCTTGGACTGCAAGGAGATCCAACCAGCCCATCCTAAAGGAAATCAGTCCTGAATGTTCATTGGAAGGACTGATATTGAAGCTGAAACTCCAATACTTTGGCCACCTGATGCGAAGAGCTGACTCATTGGATAAGACCCTGATGCTGGGAAAGATTGAAGGCAGGAGGAGAAGGGGACAACAGAGGATGAGATGATTGGATGGCATCACTGACTCGATGGACATGAGTTTGGGTAAACTCCAGGAGTTGGTGATGGACAGGGAAGCCTGGCATCCTGCAGTCCATGGGGTTGCAAAGAGTCGGACACAACTGAGTGACTGAACTGAACTGAATAATAAAAACATTTTTTTCAGGATGATTTGAGGGCAGTAATTTGTAACCTTAAAATCATTTATTATAGAGGAAAATCTCTGAAAATTCGTGAGCTAAGATTCAAAATTCAAAATTAGAAAAAGGAAATCAGAATAAACACAAAGAAAATAGAAGAATGAAAATAATAAGGATTAGAATAGAAATGAAGACAGGAGCTACAAAGAAAAAATTTAACCTTTCTGGGAAAATCATTGTCAAGACTGATCAATCAAAAAAGAAACTACTTAAGATAAAGGAGTTTACCCACAGATTTCATTGGATTAAAAATGTAAGATGATTTTTTGTGTCAAAAATTTGAAAATTTGGACAAAAAGGAAAAGTTCTCAGAAAAAAAAAAAAACATAATTTACTGAAACTTGCTTCAGAGGAATTAAAAATATGAGCCTATAACAATTAAAAATCATTTTAAAAATTTCCCACACAAAACAGACTGGAAAAATTTTCCAAACATTAAAAGAAAAAGAAATTAGAAACATATGCAAAGTAGTCTAGTGCACAGAAAGAGGGACACTCCCTAACTCGGTGTATTGGGTCAGCACAGTCTGGAGAGTTAAACTTGACAATAACAAAATGAAAAAGATAATATGATGAGCCAATCACTTCATGCAATTTGTTCCAGGAAATCCTAAATAAAATACTGGCAAAGTCTATTTATCAATGTATAATGTATAACAATGTTTAAGGGCTTCCCAGCAGTGCAGGAGAGGAAGGAAATGCAGCCTCAGTCCCTGGGTCAGGAAAATCCCCTAGAGGAGGAAATGGCAACACACTCCAGTATTCTGGCCTCGAAAATCCCATTGACAGAGAAGCCTGGTGGGCTACAGTCTGTGGTGTTACAACTGAATGACTTTCAGTTTCATCTATAATGATTAAAATGGAAAACAGCCCAAACTTTCACCAGAGAGAAAGGGGTAACCAGGTTGTGCTGCAGTCATATAACATGGTGCTGTATAGAATTCAAAGTTGTCCACACAGGGAGCTCAAATCCGGTGCTCTGGGACAGCCTAACGGGGTGGGAGGTGGGAGGGAGGGAACTTCAAGGAACTTACGTGCACCTGTGGCTGAGTCATGTTGATATATGGTAGAAACCCACACAACATTGTAAAGCAATTATCCTACAATTAAAAATAAATAAAAATTTTTAAAAAGTGTTTGGAATCAGTTTACATGCATCCACATAGATAAACTTCACAAATGTGAAACTGCACATAACAAGCAGGTTGCAGAATTATACCCTCAGCCTGATTCCACTTAGAAAAAGCTAAGGGATATTATAATATGTGGTTTTAAAATAAGCCCTGGGATAGATAAACACAGTATCCACCATAGTGGTTAAGTCTGGGGAGAGAGATGGATTGCAATAAGAGAGCCTAACGAGGCCTTCTGATGACCCTCTGACAATAATCTCTTTCTTTCTTATACTGGGGTGGTAAGTGTGTGGTTGTTCATTTTTGTATTTTTTTAAAAACACAAAAATGCTATACATGTGCTCATTACTATAAATATTCTTTGTTGCCGTTGTTGTTTAGTAGATAAGTCATGTCTCTTTTGTGACCCCATACACAGTAGCTTGCCAGGCTCATCTGTTCATAGGATTTTCCAGGCAAGAATCCTGGAGTGGGCTGCCAGTCCCTTCTCCAGGGGATCTTCCCAACCCAGGAATTAAACCCATAGCTCCTGCCATATCTCCTGCATTGTAGGCAAACTCTTTACTGCTGACCCACTGGGGGAGCCCGTAATACTCTTTGGTGTGTGAAAATATTTAATATTTAAGCATTTTTAAACATTCTCTGATTTTTCTATGCCTAATATGCTGGTGACATCAAGGAAGTACCTAGCCCTTGCCTCATAGTTTTACAACAAAAAAAGAACATTCCTTTCAGCATGTGTCCTTGGTGATTAGAAATTTCTTCTCATTTCCTTCCTTGCTTTGACAAGGGATAAAACAAATGTCCTTTAAGGAGAATGAGGGATGATTCTAGAAACCCCTTCCATATTTTGAGACATGTTTGCTCTTCATTTAAATGTTAAATCAGCAATTACTATTGGGCCTTTATCTGAATTAAAAGAAAGTAGGTTGCAAAGCACAGGATCAAGGTCCAGCCATGAGGACACAAGAACTGGCTGCAAAATGCCTCCTACTGTTTTAAGAGGCTTTACACTGTTAGGACAATAATTATTATATGCATTTACCAGTGGAGTTTATGAGGAACCAGGAAGAGAAAAAACATGGACAGAATTAAAAGTCTTCATGAGAGAACCAAAGTGGAGATTCAATTTTCCTCATTCCTAGCCCTGCATTCTTTTTTTTTTTTTTAACAAAGTACATTACATTATATATTAAGGATAAATTCATAAAATAGTAAAAAGAAATTTTTTTAGAAAATTGACAGGCAAACAAGAGACTTTTTAAAATTTTTAATTGAAATATAGTAGATTTACAATGTTTTAGATATACATCAAAGTGATTCAGTTATACACATATATATATTCTTTTTCAAATTATTTTTCATTATACTTTATTACAAGATTTTGAATATAGCTCCCTGTATTATACAGTGGGATCTTGTTGATTATCTACTTTATAGATTGTATATCTGTTCATTGCAAATTCCAAATTTATCCCTCCTCCCCATTCCCCCATTGGTGACCATACGTTTGTTCTTCTCTGTCTGTGAGTCTATTTCTGTTTTGTTTCTAGGTTCATATGTATCATTTTTTAGATTTTACATATAAGTAATATCATATTTGTCTTTGTCTGACTTACTTTACTTAGTATGACAATCTCTAGGTCCGTCCATGTTTCTGCAAATGGCATTATTTCCTTCTTTTTATGGCCAAACAATATTCCATTGCATATATGCACCACATCTTCTTTATCCATTCCTCTGATGGTGGACATTTAGATTGCTTCCTTGTCCTGCCTATTGTAAATAGTGATTCTATGAACATAGGGGTGCATGTATCTTTTCAAGTTGGAGTTTTCTTCAGATACATGCCCACGAGTGGGACTGCAGAATCATATAGTAACTCAGAAATATTTTTCGATAAGAGATATTTGCCAAGCCCACCTAAATGTAAATATTATTTCTCTCTTTTTCTCCCTCTTCTCATCTTTCTCCTCCCTCTCTTCACACATACAGTGGAGGCATCTCTGTCCACACATCACTTTGACATAGAGAAAAGGAACTTTAATTACTAGACATAGATGGTTACTTGAATTTCTATGACTGTACTGAGCCCATGCTTCACATGGCCTGTGAGCGCCCCTGCCTGCCTCTGCCAGCAGAAGGCCATGTCCATTTTGTACTACCAGCCCTTTCTGACACAATCTCATAGCTCTTCCTCTAGTCTTTTAAGCAAGCTAATACTTCTCTTTCCCCTTTTTTATTTGAAAAGCAATTCAGTGTGAGTCTCATTTATGTTTTCTGGAAAATAAAAAATAAATAAATAAAAAACATAATAATATCACAGAGCTTCCCAGGTAGCTCAGTGGTAAAGAATTTGCCTGCAGTACAGAAGATGTGGGTTCAGTCCTTGTGTCGGGAAGATCCCCTGGAGAAGGAAATGGCAACCCACTCCAGTATTCTTGCCTGGGAAATCCCATGGACAGAGGAGCCTGGTGGGCTACAGTCCATGGGGTTGCAAAGAGTCAGACATGACTTAGACACTAAAGAACAACAAAATAATATCACAAGATTGTTAAAAATGGTATAGGATGCTGAGTGTCTCAATAGGGACAATTAGAGGCCATGAGGGGAAAAAGCAGAGAGAGGTTGAGAAGAAGTACCAGGGAAGTTTGGTGGATGAAGGAAATGTTCTATATTTTGACTATGGCCAAACTACACAGGCATATATATTTTCAAATACACCCAAGCATTTACTTAAAATGAGTTCATTTGATTGCATATAAATTACTCCCAAATTACATTGGATAAAAAGAGAGAATATTTCTTGAATAATTCATGTTTTATTTTATAAATTGTGAACGATCTATTCTTCTACTCACAGAGCAGCTGTTTATTAAGCATCCAGTATGTTCTGGAGCAGCCAATGTCCCTGCTTCATGGAACATGCCATGTGCCAGGCCCCATAAGGCTCCTTGAGGCCCCACGAGGACCCAAGCTGACCAGTGCCAACAGCGTCATCTCTCAGACCCAACCTCCCTCTTCCCACTTCACCACTGGGACTTCTTCCATCCACTTTCCTTTGCTCAGACTTCAACAATACTTTCCATTTTAAATAATGCTTTGGCAACATAAACCTTCTCCTGGATGTTGGAAAGGGCATGGGATCCAGTTCAGACTGGGTTCTGAGTAGGAACTTGATCCTTGTCCTGGTGGCACCTCTTTCCAGATAAGTGGTTTGACAGTGGGCTGGCACCTGCCCCCAGCTTCAGTGTTCCTGGGGAGAATCACATCTCTATCTGACAGAGGGCTGTAAGCTTTAAATGATATAATTTAAGCACTCTGTAAATGCAAGGCGCTTAAGCACTTTGTAAGTGACACTTATTATTATCATAACACACATGTGTTTGAGCAAATCGCTTAACCTCACTGAACCTCGGTGCCCTCACTTTTAAAACAAAATTATTAATAACAGGCTTGTCTACCTCATAAGGTTGGTGTCAGACGCACTGAGATAATAGATGTGAAAGACATTTTATGTATTATAAAGAGCTATTCAATGTAAGCTATTGTTAACATTTTCAATGATACTCCGAGCTGAAAGCTTCTTTTTAAGAGACTCCAAAGAAAAGTGAAAAAACGGAATACAACCATCATGTTGTCAGTGCCTTCCTATGACATTTATAAGCAACCTGGAACTCATTCAACTCCATGAGTTAATTTGGTTCCCCTTTGAATCATGCAGCCATGGTTGGCACATTGCATTCTGGTCTGACTGTCTCATCCTCAACCTTTACTTGACATGCTCAGAGTCAACCAAGAAGACACCTAATTTGGAATGAATTAAAGGCTCCTCATCCATGCTGTCTGCAGCAAGGCTTCTGCTAGCTTTCCTTGGACCTATCCTGGAAGATTCCATCTCTTTCCAAGTGTTTCAAATCCTCCCATGGGAGAAACATCAGCTCTCAGGTAATAAGACCAGAGTGTGAGCATCTTCTACTGGATTTGGGAAATGGTCCATGGGAGCCAATCAATCCTGTCAGACCAGTCAGTCAGTCCTGAAGGAAATCAACCCTGAATACTCACTGGAAGGACTGATTCTGAACTGAAGCTATAATGCTTTGGCCACTTGATACAAAGAGCTGACTCATTGGGAAAGACTCTGATGCTGGGAAAGATTGAGGGCAGGAGGAGAAGTGGGCAACAGAGGAGGAGATGGTTTGATGGCATCACTGACTCAACAGACAGGAGTTTGAACAAACTCTGAGAGAGAGTGAAAGACAGGGAAGCCTGACGTGCTGCTGTTCATGGGGTCTCAAAGAGTCGGACACGACTGTGGGACTGAATGACGACAACAGCCCATAAGAGCAGACATGGGTGCCTTTGCCCCGGAATTGTCAGACTACTGATTATTCAAGAGAGAAGCAATAGCCACTATCAAAAATTCTCTTCCCTGTTAGGGCCTCCTCTCCAATGGAAACATGTTTCAGGAGGTGGGAGGGAATGCCCAGTCTGCGTTACATTCCTGGAAGCCTTATTTACCTGATCACTGTCAAGATCTAAACCTGTTGGTCCCCAGGAAAATAGACCAATCCGTCAGCCTCTCAGATTCTAGGGTGAGTGGAGGTATTATTTGCCCCATAGGTTACACGGTGTAAATGTAAAAAAAAAAAAAAAAAAGTGAAATTCTTAGAATGAAGCCTGATGAATAATGAGAACTCACAAAGAGTAGGATAACCAGACAACTCATCAATATCTATAATTTATCAGGATGCTTTTGAGAGTGAAAGGGGCACTGCATAGACTGGGTGTTAGAACAACAGTGTGAAAAGGACTGTCAGAAGCGAACAGTAAAATGCAGTACAGTAAGGCTATACAATATGGATAGTACTGTACTGGCTAGTACAGTAAGGCTATGATATGAGCTAGAATTGGTTGCAGGGATGGGTATGCAGGCAACAGTGACTGGGAGCTGCTTGCTGTGTGTGTCCTTGGAATGGCTCCTTGGATCCCTTAGAGTCACTGAGCCCTGCCTGAGGCTCAGGTAAGGATGTGTCTTTCTGATGATCTTCCATAGAGACAGTGGGAAGAATTGTCCTCAAATGTGGGCTTTCTCCATTGTCCTTGGTAAGTCATCCTCCAGCATCTGACCTCTATCACAGCCACCCCTAAAGACTGGTCCTGAGAACCGCAGTGTCACCGAGTTCCTCTGTCCCCCATTGAAATTCCAGAAGGACAGGCCAAAGAAAACCTGTTATTATGCCCAGCCCATTTGCCAACTGGCTGAGGGGAGAGTGAAAAATTAGTGCACTGTGGTTCAGATAAGGAATCTTTCCCTTCTCGGTGCATACTGCCAGATTGAGAGCCTGATATGGAGAGTAGGTCAGAAGCCACTATCCACATCCATTGTGGACATAACCTTCAATGGGCTTTAAATATTTGGGTGTGAATACCTCCTTTTGCAGTCTACTGCCCTCCCCACCCACCATATTCATTTGCTTGCACATTCATTCATTCACCAACTCTTACAGGACACTTTGAATTCTAAGCATTGAGGATACAGTAGTGAATAAGTTACAAAAGTCCTTAGTCTTATTACATTCTAGAGTTGTGTTGTTCAGTGTGATAGACAATAACTATGTGAGGCTGTTTACATTTAAAGTAATTAACATTAAATTATACAGAGTGAAGTAAGCCAGAAAGAAAAACATCAATACAGTATACTAACACATATATATGGAATTTAGAAAGATGGTAACGATAGCCCTGTATGCGAGACAGCAAAAGAGACACAGATGTATAGAACAGTCTTTTGGACTCTGTGGGAGAGGGAGAGGGTGGGATGATTTCAGAGAATGGCATTGAAACATATATAATATCATATAAGAAATGAATCGCCAGTCTAGGTTCAATGCAGGATACAGGATGCTTGGGGCTGGTGCACTGAGATGACCCAGAGAGATGGTATGGGGAGGGAGGTGGGAGGGGGGTTCAGGATTGGGAACACGTGTACACCTGTGGCGGATTCGTGTTGATATATGGCAAAACCAATACAGTATTGTAAACTAAAATAAAGTAAAATTAAAAAAAATAAATTTTAAATAAAATTAGAAATTCAATTTTCTAAGTTGCCATGGCCACATTTCAGATGTTGATGGTCACATGTGGCTTGTGAATATTATACTGAATGCCTTCAAAAAAGAACATTTCCTCCATTAGAGAAACCTCTATTGGACGACACTGTTCTAGAGGGAGGGGTATGGCAGAAATGTAATAAACAAGTGAACAGCCAACTAGATCAGATGGTGATATAACAGTGCTTTGGAAGAATATTTAGTAAAACAAGGTATCTACAGAGTGTGCTAGGGAAAGGTGGTTAGTGGGTAGGGTGGTGCAGGGATATCTTCCTGATAATCAGAGCTGATCTCTCTCTTAAAATATTAAAATAGTGCCTACCAATCAGTAAACAAACATGGCCTGAAGCCTCTTTGCTGTTGTTCATGCCACCAAGTTGGCTATCCTGGCCTCTCTTTTGGAATCATCCCTACAATTCAGTTATTAAAAGATGAACTCATAGCTCAACTGTAGACAACCAAGACCCTGATCTTTGCACTGTGCTCTTGACTATTCTGATTGGTTCAGTATTCATCCCATGATCTTTAAAAAAACATTTTGAATATCACCCTTGCCTAGACATAACTTAAGCAGGTCTTGAGACAAATGAAGGAAGGAGCCACGGGGATATGGAAAGAAAAGCATTCTAGGCAGAGGAAATAGCAAGTGCAAGGCTCTGAGGCTGGAGGAGAGTGGGTATCATCCAGGAAAAGCCAGGAGATCACTGTGGCTGGGGACACATTGAACAAGACTTCCAGAAAGGAGTAGAGGTTGAAGTCAGAAAAATAAAGGAAGTTGTGGATCATGAAAGGCCTTGTAGGTCATTTGTATCTTTTTTTTTTTTTTTTTAACATCTGCAAAAGCCAGTGGCTTAAATCAATAAGCTTCTACTGCTCGTGAGTCTGTGGTTCAGCTGGGCTCTGACGATCTTGGCCAGTCTGGGCTTATCAGAGCTAGACTTGCTCATTGAGGGTGGTAGCTTGGCCCAAGGCTGGCTATTCTGGGATGGCCTCATTCTCATGCCTGACTGTTGACTGGCTGCCAGCTGGGGCAAGGAGGTGCCTGGACCACACACCTCTCGCCAGCCTGCAGGCTAGCCTGGGCTTGTTTACATGGGCAGAGCAGGATTCCAAGAAAGCTTCAGGCTCAGAGGTGGCACGTCATCCTGTACACTGCATTCTGCCAAAGCAAATCACAGAGCCAGTCCAGATTCAAGGGGTGGGGAATAGATTCCACCTCTTAATGGGATGAATTGCGTGGTTGCTTTGCAAAGGAGGCAGATACAGGGAGAGCTGGAGAACTGTGATCATTTATGCAATCAACTTACCACCGCATTGTAAAAACTTTGACTTTGTCTCTGAGGGATGCTGTTAAGGTTTATTAGGGAAAGAGATGTCACCTCATTCAGTTTATGTCTTAAAGTGTTTCCTCTGCTAGTTTTCTCGAGAATAGATTATAGGAGACAAGGGCAGAGGCAGGAAGACCAGGTAGAAAGTGTTTCAAGATATGAAGAGAGAGATAATGGTGACCTGGGAAATGAAGCTGGTGGTGAAATTGTAAGAAATGGGAGATTCTGAATTAGATCCACATCAGATCAATGGATTACATGTGAATTAGAGAAAGAAGGGTATTAAAGATGGCTTCAAGTTTATTGACCAACCAAGGAAGCTGGCAAAGTAGAGAAAGTTGTAGAAAAAGCAGGTTTGTGAAGAAAGATTAGGAGTTTCTGCTAGAGGTTTAAGTTTGATGTATCTATTAAACATCAGAGTTATGATGCTGGTTATACAGTTAGATACACTAGCCTGGATTGGGGATGTATAAATAAATGTGGGGATTGTTGGCATATACATGGTATTTAATTTTTTTTATTGAAGTACAGTTGATTTACAACATTGTGTTAATTATTGCTGGACAGAAAAGTGATTCAGATATATATATACACACACACACACACATTTTTTTCTTTACATTCTTTTCCAATACAGTTTATGATAAGATATTAAATATAATTCTCTGCTATACAGTAAAACCTCACTGTTTATCCATTTTATATATACAAGCTTACATCTGCTAACCCCAGTCTCCCACTCTACCCCTCCCCCAAGCCTTCCCTCCCTCTTGGCAATCACCAATCTGTTCTCTATGCCTGTGATTCTATTTCTATTTCATAGATTCATTTGTGTCATAGTTTAGGTTTCACATATAAGTGATATCATATGATATTTATTTTTCTCTTCTGACTTACTTCACTTAGTATAATAATCTCCAGTTGCACGTATGTTGCTGCAAATGGCATATATCATTCTTTTTTAAGGCTGAGTAGTATTCCATTGTGTATGTATGTATGTATACATATGTGTGTGTATATGTACACATATATATATATGTGTATATCTCTATATATATCATACACACAAATGTATATACCATAACTTCTTTATACACACACACACACACACACACGCACACACTACATATTCTTTAGCCGTTCATATAAATGGTATGACATTGGTTAAGCCCACCATGAGAAGTATAGTTAAAGAAGAAAAGAAGACAGAGGACTGACTGCAGAAACACAAAAAGGACCAATCAGCGAATCAGAGGGAAAACAAAGTGTCCTGAAAGCCTTATGTGGGAAGCATATAAAGGAAGAGGGGGCAGATTAACTGGGTCACCACCACCCCCAGCTTCCAGCTGAGAAGTCCTTGAAAGATGGAGGAGTTTGAAGTATTTCTCTGGAAAGAGTAATTGTTTCCTCAATCTTATGTATATTAAAAGATAAATATGTGGGCTTGGTCTTTGCCTGAGGCTCTCAGTGTCAACAGGCAGCCTGAGCTGTTGCAGGGCAGGGGTTCATTTACCTCCTGTTGCTAGAATTCTCCAAGAAGCTGTCTTTGGCCCCCACAACAGAAACACCTGCCCTGTGGCTCTGCTGAGGCCCACAGTCCCTCCAGAGAAAGCCAAAGCAACAGAAGCATCACTGCCTAGAATGTTGTGCACACCAAGAAATGTTGGGTAAGGAGTGAGTGAGTGAATGAGGAAACAAATGGGCAAATTAAGAACAACTGAAGTTAGAAAATACAGTTAGTGAATAAGAAAATGAAAGTGACAGGCAAATCCTGAGGCCTGGGAAAGAAAAAGCATGAGGGACTTGACCTACGAGGATTTCCTGTGAGATTTGCATTGATCGCACCCCTGGCTGCCACCGCCTCAAAGTGTTTCCCCTCCGCTTGCACTGCCAGACCCAGCTCCCTACTTCCCCTTTCTCATTCTACAAAGTTCCTGGCTCTACCTGAGAGGTAAATGGACACAGGACATGGAGTGATACCACCTAGACTTAGGGCCTAGTTCTACCAAATACTAGTTGAATTAATATCCGAGTTGCATAGGATTGTAGTGAAGATTTTTTTTTTTTTAATGAAGCTTGTAAACTGTAAAGCACTATCCACATGAAAGGAAATTTATTTTCCATAGAACTGGGTAAACGCACACTATCAAGTAGTATGGGGGGGGAGGGGAAGAGAGCATTAAATGATAGTTCCATGTGGAAGGAAATGTGGGAAGGTGGGGGCACAGACCTACATGAAGGCGGCAAAGCGAAAGGAGGACAGGAAAGTCCAAGATGGCTGCCGGAAGTTGTCTTAGGATCACGGATCACTTCATCACCCCCTCATCCCCCAGGGTTTTAGTGAGCTCTCTGCATTCCTGAGATTCTTTGCAGGAGTGAATTTTATTTTCCCACAAGGCAATCAGCAGTTTTGAGGTAGGTGATGTGGGATAGAAGAGGCCACCATCTCCAGAGTGGAGACATTGAGAAGCCTGAAGCAAATGGCTTGGGAGAAGATGCAGACAGCACAGCAAAGGGCTTTTGATGGGCCCTTGCTGAAGAGCGGAATTCAAACCTGAGAGTAGGAAAACCTCTGAGGGAAAAGCAAGCTTGGAGTAGGATTTAGGACACTCACTTTTATATGGTGTGAGGTGAATTATTTGGTATACATAATACAGTCTACAGAACCTCAAAGGAGACTGAAGGAAGCTAGTAATGATCGACTGTTGCTGTTCAGTCACCCAGTCGTGTCCAACTGTTTGCAACTCCATGGACTGGGGTCAGCCCCCTGGCGTCAGGTTTCCCTGCCCTTCACCAACTTCCAGAGTTTGCTCAAACTCATGTCCATTGAGTCAGTGATGCCATCCAACCATCTTGACCTCTGTCGTCCCCTTCTCCTCCTGCCTTCGATCTTTCCCAGGATCAGAGTCTTTTCTAATGAGTCGGCTCTTCATGTCAGGTAGCCCAAGTATTAAGAGCTTTAGCTTCAACATCAATCCTTCCAATGAATATTCAGGATTGATTTCCTTTAGGATTGACTAGTCTGAGCTCCTCACAGACCAAAGGACTTTCAAGAGTCTTCTCCAACACCACAGTTCAAAGACATCAATTCTTTGGCACTCAGCCTTCTTTATGGTCCAACTCTCACATCCATACATGACCACTGGTAAAATCACAGCTTTGACTATATGGACCTTTGTCAGCAAAATAACGTCTCTACTTTTTAATTCACTGTCCAGGTTTTTCATAGCTTTTCTTCCAAGGAGCCAGTGTCTTTTAATTTTGTGGCTGCATTCACCATCTGCAGTGATTTTGGAGCACAAGAAAATAAAGTCTCACTGTTTCCATTGTTTCCCCATCTATTTGCCATGAAATGATGGGACTGGATGATCTTAGGTCTTTGAATGTTTCTTGCACCTTCATCAAGAGGTTCTTTAGTTCCTCTTCACTTTCTGACATAAGGGTGGTGTCATTTGCATACCTGAGGTTATTGATATTTCTCCCAGCAATCTTGATTCCAGTTTGTAATGATCAGTTGCCATCTTTTACTTTCCTTTTATTATGCCTGTCTCTTTTCCCTTCCCCCTGCCCATGCTTGAGGGTGCCTTGGCAGTTTCAATGATCTAATCTAAACAGTTGCCTCCCCACCCCATCACTGGCAACCTCTCCCCTTGTGCCACCAGCAGCACTCATGTTGCTGGGAAAGGGACCTCCGTGACACAGTGAAGACTGCATGAACTTGCACATGACCCCTTCCCAGCACACTCCCATGCTGTAGTATTCACGCTGGCAGACAAAAAGGAAAAATGCAGGCACCATGAGGATAACCCAGAACAATGTACACAGTTTCCAACATAAACTCTGTAACTCAAGGCTCCCACTGCAGAACGGCCAATAACTTTTGCTGAACCATCCAAGCCAAAGGAAAAAGCAATCCACTGTGAAAGAACAAAGGCGGCCTCAGCCCAGGCCTGTACCCGCCCGTCAGGAGAGGCAGGAGACAGCACCTTCGGGTAAGCTTGGCCCTTGGAGGGCTGCCAACTGAGCTGTCCTGAGCATGACAAGGCAAAGGACAGCCTGAACCAGCCCCAATCAATGAGAAACAGATCTGCCTAAAAATACTAATGAAGCAAAAGGTACAGTTAAATATCCGTGGTCAGGGTTTGGAATCCTTTGAGTCAATTAGTCATCAGAAGACAGGTTTCAAGACCTTCCTTTGGTTGTACCAGCAGACATTCCAAGAAAGGACCACCCTACTCCCCTAGACTCTGCACTTGATCACACTGGAATAACTGAGGAAGCCTATTTGGGAGCAGAGGGATGGACTAGATGAACCCATGAGGTCATATATTCCAGGTCAAACAGGCAGTGCTGGTGAGACTCGTACCTGTGATGAGAAGGAATCTATTGGTGAGGGAACAGAAGCAAAGATCAGGAGAAGAAAATCGGAGAAGGGGCCTTCTCAGTTCTCAAGTATTTGTCGAGGTCTCCCTGAGAGCTGAGCACAGTGAGGGAAGGGTACAAAATAACATAGACCATCCTACCCCTCAAGGTACCTGTGTATATATATGTATGTATGTATATATATACACCTACATTAGTGTGTATGTCTATGTGTGTGCTGTGTGTGCTAAGTCACTTCAGTCGTGTCCAACTCTTTGCGATCCTATGGACTGTAGCCCACAAGGCTCCTCTGTCCATGGGATTCTCCAGGCAAGAATACTGGAGTAGGTTGCCATTTCCTTCTCCAGGGGATATTGCCAAGCCAGGGATCAAACCCACGTCTCTTATGTCTCCTGCATTGGCAGACAAGTTCTTTACCTCTAGTGCCACCTGGGTCTTATATATATGCTTATTGATTGGATAAATGAGTGAAGGAATGAATTATTTACTTTCTTTGAAGGGAAATCCAGAGATTTGGGAGTCAATGTTCTCACCAGGGGACCGAACAAATTATACTTGTAGTATTAAGCCTGATTTAAGTGTGATGGGCTTGGAACTGCCCACTCAGTCATTGCAGTCATGAAAGAAATAATTGTATTAATAACTATATTTATTGGGGAATTATTGTATGCTTTATGAGGATGAATAGATCAGGACACATTAAGTGTTTTGAGAAACAATTCTAAAAATCTCAGTAGTTCAAGACATAATCCAGTGAAATTGGCGTGAGCAGAGGCAGAAGTGCTATATTCTATATAATCACTCATAAACCCAGGCACCTTCCATATTGTGGCCTTGCTAAGCCTTGGCATCCTCCCCTGGGTCCTCTGCACCCACCCGGCAGCCAAGGGAGGGAAGGGGATAAAGAACCACAGCAAGGTTTTAGGGGAAAGGCTTAGACCATATAGCGTATATCACTTCCAACCAAATTACATTCACCAGAATTTCATTCATGGCCTCATTTAAATGCAAGGAGACTAGGAAATGTATTCATTTGGTGACTCAGGAAGAAGAGGAAACAGATTTGTTGTGTTTCTAGAAAGTGTCTTCTACAGTGCATTATCTCATTTAGTTCTCAAGTGAGTGAAAGTCGCTCGGTCATGTCTGACTCTTTGGACCCCATGGACTATACAGTACTCTAGGCCAGAATACTGGAGTGGGTAGCCTGTCCCTTCTCCGTGGGATCTTCCCAACCCAGGAATCAAACAAGGGTCTCCTGCATTGCAGGTGGATTCTTTACCAACTGAGCTATCAGGGAAGCCCAAGACAACCTTATAAAGGTTCTCAAGACAACTCTGTAAAGCAAGTACAACTAATGCTACAGTTTTGCACAACAGCAAACCCAGCCTCAGAGATGAAAGTACTACCTATGCAACAAATGATAGAACTGGGAGTTAGTCTTAGATTTGACTCTAAAACATGTGTTCCAGACCCACTAAACTATGATTTTTTCATAATTAAATTCAGTTACGTTACACTCTTCCTCCCTCTTCCTTCCTGCCACACCAATCCTCACTATGCTGGTTTTGGCTCTCCTGGATGTAAAATCCTGGGGATAAGTGGCTATTTGGCACCAAAACGTTCATTATCTTATCTATTCTCCATTGTACTCCCATGTGGTAGGTATTATTATTATTAGCTCTACTTTACCAGGGAGGAAACTGAGATTAGATAGGTTATATAACTTGGCCATGAACATGAACAGCTAATGAGAGGCACATTTGAACACTGTATCTCACTCTTTGGCCTGGAACTTTGGAAGACTTTTCCCTGAAAAAAATTTTTTAATGACAACAAAAAAAATGAATCCTTAAAAAAAAAAAAAAAAAGTGCAACAACCCACTTTTCCATGAACTACCCCAAAGTGTTTGGCATTGATGACACCAAGGTCAGGTAGCTTCTTCCTCCTCAAGCCTGACATCATCTTTAAGGTTAGGAAAATCAAGATCATGCAGCATCTTCTGGTCTTATGATTGATAGTGAGGTTGGCATGTCAAGTCTTAAAGAAGGTCTTCTAGCCAAAACCATCCAGGAAGTGAAGAATCAGATAAATAAGAAGGCTGATGCAAGGCTAGGGAAGCACTCCAGACTCAGCTAGGGGTGGTCTCTCCAGGCCAACAGCATGATTCACAGCTGGGTCGCTGGGTGCTGATGGGGAAGCAGCAGCCAGAGCAGGCTTTGTCTGCTGGGCCCTCTTCCTTTCTCTCCCATCCTCACCCAAACCTGACCAGGCCGCCCTCTCCCTGATTCACTAGCTCATGAAGTTTGTTCCTTCATCACACTTTCCTTGGGCATCCAAGTGTCATCAGATGTCATACACTGATCCCTAAGGGGAGAACACAGGAAACCAAGCTAATTAAAACTGTTGCACTGTAAAGAAAGAATTCCTGATGATAACAATAATGCCACCAGAGGACTTGGGCAGATTGGCAGATGAAAAGGAAAAACCAACAGTGGGTTGGGAGTCTCTGGCATGTTTGCCCTTGTAGTATCTTTCATCATGCAAGCCACAGTGGTCTTAGGAGCACAGGGTCGTGCCCTAAACCCTGTGGAATGGATGACAGCTCCCCAATTTCTTTCCCACAACTGCAGTCCCAGATTTTCCTTCTTGAGATCTCATTCACCCTCCTTATATAGTCTCTCATCTGGCTTTGTGAGATTGAGTGCCACCAGCAGGACTCGCTTTTCAAGATGGGAATAATCTTTCCTTTTGGAAACTTTAAGCTTGTTTATTCCCATAACCAGTGAGGCAACTGGGGTGAGATTGGATGAGAACACTGACCCAGGTCACGCTGATGGTTGGGAGGAGCCCAGGCCCCCAGGATTCTAACCTAGAGAGTCTTTTTTGTTTAGTTTTATTTTAACTGTTTATTTTATATTGAAGTATAGCTGATTAACAATGTAAGATTTTCAGGTGGACAGCAAAGGGACTCAACCATACACATACATGTATCCATTCTCCTCCAAACTCCCACACCACCTAAGCGTGGTGCAGAAAATACATGAGACAGTTATATATTGTAATCTATTCCTCATAAACAAACAACAACAGCAACAGAAAAACACCCTATCAAACGATACAGAGGCAAAGATTTTCCACACTGTTCCTGTGGGATTCGAGTGCCTGAGAACCTGGCGGTATCTGTCTCTAAGTTGCACTATAGCCCTCCTCGCTCTCCCTCTCAAGCTCTTTTGGAAACCCAAGTCATAACTTTCTACTTCTGTCCAACCAAGCTGAATTTACCTGCCACCTACCTCAGGAGTCTACCTTCTGTCCTAATTCCCAGAGCAATGAACTCAGGGTACCCACTCCCTGCCCACCCCCTATCTCACTCACACCTTGCCAGAAATCTAAGATCTTTATATTTACTGGCCTTCTGTGACCTTTCAACATTCAAAAAAAAAAAATTATTGGCATATGGTTGCCTTACAGTGCTGTGTTAGTTTCTGTTATACAGCAAAGTGAATCGACTATACATAAACACATATCCCCTCTCCCCCATTTTCAAATTTCTGTCTCTAACAGTGGAAGAAAATCATCCTTTATCCACACACTTAAAATTTTTCAAAATCTAAATAAAGTCACAGGTGGCTTCACCGGGTCTTGCATACATGGACCTCTGCCAACCTCTGCCCTCTTCCCCAAAATTCGGCCCAGCCGTCTCCATACTCCTGCCACGCTGGCCTCTGTTCAGGTTTTCAGAAGATGGCAAGTTCTCTCTTGCCGTTTGCTCTCTGACATCCCATTTCCTCTGACAGTCTCGCCCACAGCCCACCATCCTCCCCACTGGCAGTGGCAAACTTCTACACATATACCAAAACCCAGTTTATGTGTCACTTCCTCAAGGAAGTCTTCCCTGATGCCTGTCATCGGTTAGATCCCCTGCTATATGCCGTCAGATAATCCTGTACTTTTCCTTTATGCCCTTTATCATAAATGTGATTGTGAAATTATTTTTATAATTTTCACTTGTTGTCTGCATCCCCAACAGACCATAGGTAAGATCTGTGAGCAAATGACCAGAAAGAACTGATACTGTACACATACACATTTTAATTACTCTCAGGAAACTTAGCTGCTATGCCTTATCATACAATTACTTGGATATATATGGAAGCACGTGGTGGGAATATAAATCCTCTTGTGGCAGAAACCCCTACAGTGATCGATACATAATAAATGTTTATTGAATGAATGAGTAGATGGGTTGATGTTGGTAAAGCCTTCATAAATACTTGAAGGGAGAGAGGGGTGTTAGTTTGCTAGCAAATTCTTGACAACAGATAAAAAACATTGCTAGTGCACAAGTATAAGGCTACCTTTTGTCTTTTCATACAAAAACATGCTTTGTTTTCCTTTCTTTCAAGGATCTTCTGTATTAACTTTTTATTTTAAGGAAATAAAACACAGTGGATTAAATAAAACAGCACATGCTTATTGCTGCTAAGCTTCTGTGCACAGGTCTAGTAGTCCAGGCACAGTTTAGTGAGATCTTTCACTTGGGGTCTCAGAAGACTGCAATTAAGGTGATGTTCAGGGCTGAATATGTATCAGAGGCTCAACTGGAGAAGGACTTGTTTCCAAGATCTCTCAGGTTGTGGTAGGATTTATTTCCTTGTGACTGTCAGATTCACGGCAGCTTGCTTCTTCAAAGCCAGTAACAGCATGAGGAAGAAGCTCTAGCAAGATGAGTGCTGTATTTTTATTTAGTTACCTACATGTAATCAAATCACCTTTACTACATTCCACTGCTTAGAAACAAGTTACAGGTGCCTCCCACAATCAAGGATGCAAGGAGATTACACAAAAGTGTGAATTCTAGAAAGTGGGAACCAGAAGGCTTATACTACAGTCTGTCTGACATAGTGTTAACTCTGGCCCCCAAGGATTCACATCCGTCTTACACTCAAATTGCATTCTCCTCTCTTCCAATATTTCCAGGAGTTGCATCCCATGATAGAATTAGCTTCACAATTTCATTATCTAAGCCAGATCCAGGTGAGGATGAGGTGCCCAGGTATAGTCTGCTAAGTTTAAGTCTTGTGGCACAGTTCCTTCCGTGGAACCATGAACCTAACAAAACAGGTTATGTATTTCAGAATATTCAAAATATGATGATGGGACAGGCATTGGATAATAGTACAGAAGTTCCAGCTCAAGGCTAAATGAATGATTAAAAAGGTCCATTGTAGTTTTATAATCCAGCTAGTCAAATGCTCAAAGATGGTTGGTAATATTTCAAGATGTAGGGGATAATTCTCTGTGCTTCTTGGCTCTGACTTCTGGGCTCTTGATTCCACTTTCTATGTCCTTTTTTCATAGAAGGTAGCACATGTTTGCAGCTGAATAATTTATCAGCCTGCTTCTTGCCAGAAAAACTGGGTAAGGGGGTGTTTCAGCAGCCTTCTTTCATCGTGCATTCTCTGTCCCTCTCAGTTCATTCTGGCAGTGTTTCTACTGAAATAATTTTCTCAATAATCATGTGGGTCTCCCTTGGATTTCACTGGCATCCACTCATCCATTCTAAGAGACAAAAGCTACACCCACAAATATTTTCAAGATAATCCTTCCTCCATCTTTATCTCCTGCAGAGATTGCTGAGATACAATACCACTTATGTTTCTAGAAGCCCTGTAACTTAAGAAAATCCATGAGGTACCTCCTTAATATCTTGAAATGGCCCTTTAGGTCAGATTGAATAGTCTGACCTTTGGATTTTTTTTTGTTTTAAGTTTTAGCAAAAGATTGTGTAATTGAACACTCAGCTTTTTCTCTGTGCCACAATTTTGACAGCCATTTCTCACTTTTAACATTTTTTTACCATCTGGAGAGGCGAAAAATTTTGAAATCAAGTCCTGGCTCTTTTTTGTTGAACAGCTCTTTCCTCAATGTATCCCTTCTCTCACATCTTACTACAGGAAGCAAGAAGAAATCAGACAGCATCTTCAGCACTTTGCTTGGAAACTCCTTCACTAAATTACCAAGTGCATCAATTGCAAGTTGTACTTTCCACATAATTGCAGTAGACAATTTTGCTACATTTTCTGCCTACTACAAAGCAAGGATCCCACTTCCTTCAGTTTTCAATAACTTATTCTTCATTTTCTTCTGAGTCTTTCTTGACAGCGCACTCAAAGCCCAAATTTACGCTAATAGTTCCAAGCAACGTATGGCTTTCTCTACCATGTTCCTCAAAATCTTTCTAGCCATCAACTGCTATCTAGTTCCAAGGCTACTCCCACATTTGTGGATATTTGTACAGCAACACTCACTTTCAGGTACCAAAATATGCATTAGTTGTCTATTGCTATGTAACAAATTACCACAAAACTTAGGAACCTAAAGCAATACATGTTTATTATATCACAGTTTCTCTGGGTCAGGAGTCTTGGTGTAGCTTACCTAGGTCTTCCACTTGTTGCTGTTGTTTAGTCAGTCAGTTGTGTCTGACTCTTTGCGACCCCATGGACTGCAGCATGCCTGGCTTCCCTGTCCATCACCATCTCCTGGAGCCTGTTCAAATTCAGTTCCATTGAGTCCATTGAGTCCATTGTGTTGGTGATGCCACCCAACCATCTCATCCTCTGTCGTCCCCTGCTCCTCCTGCCTTCAATCTTTCCCAGCATCAGGGTCTTCTCTAAGAGTTGGCTCCTTGCATCAGGTGGCCAAAGTATTGGAGCTTCACCTTCAGCATCAGTCCTTCCAATGAATATTCAGGTTTGATTTCCTTTATGATTGACTGGATTGACCAATTATATAATATATTGGTAAATGTGTTTCCCTGATTTCTGTGAGTCATTCGAGTAAATTGTCAAACCTATGAAGTGGTTGTGGGAATCCCTATTGATAATCAAGTAGTCAGAGCATAAATGACATGGGACTTGTGACTAGCATCTGCAGTCAGGCAGCGGACGTCCTGTGGGACCGAGTCTTTAACCTATGGGATCTGATGCTGTCTCCAGATGGAGAGTGTCAGAATCGAGTTCAATTGTAGGACACTCAGCTGGTGTCACAGAGAACTGCTTGATGTGTGGAGAGCCCTCACATCTGGTGTCAGAAGTGAAGTGAAGCGTGGTAGTAAAGGAGAAACACAGGGGAGTTTTTATTTTACAAGGATCTGCTTCCAAGCTTCTTCAGCTTGTTGGCAGAATTAATTTCCTTGCAGCTCTAAGTTTCATGGCAGCTTGCTTCTTTAAAGTCAGAGTGAAAGAGGGAGGCTCTAGAAAGATGGACACTACACTCTTATGTAATTACCTGCAAAAAAAAATCACATACATCCATCACCTTTGCCACATTTCACGATTCAGAAACAAATCACAGGCCCAGCCAACAGTTGAGGGGAAGTGATTACACAAACGCATGAATACCAGATCACTAGCTACACAAGTCTACCTGCCACAGCACTCTAAGACAAGGGGATGATATCTACCCATATATATCCCTGTATGTGTGTGTGTTAGTCACTCAGTCATGTTCGACTCTGTGATCCCATGGACCAGGCTCTTCTGTCCATGGGATTCTCCAGGCAAGAATACTGAATTGTATTGCCCTGTCTTCCTCCAGGGGATCTTCCTGACCCAGGGATTGAACCTGTGTCTCCTGCATTAGCAGATAGCTTCTTTATCACTGAGGCACCAGAGAAGTTAAACAACAAAACAGAACATCCAGTAGGAGGAGGTCCAGAGTTCTCCCTCAGGCCTGGGAAGCTTTGTACTTATTGTTCTTAATGGAGATGGCCTCTAGGTAATTTAGGAAACTTGCCTTAAGCCAGTCAGATAAAACCAGAGATAGCTTGGACTATAACTTCCTCACCAGAGTCTTAATTCATTTCTGCTGTTCTTTTTACATTTTAAAACATCACTTTTTTAGTACTAGGTTTTTGTTCTTGTTTTTAACTTACTTATTTATTTAGCTGTGTTGGATTTTAGTTGCAATACTTGGGATCTTTGCTGTTCTCCAGAATGTTTGGGCTTAGCTGCCCTGTGGCATGTGGGATCTTAGTTCCTAGACCAGGGACCAAACTCCCAATGCCTGTATTACAAGGTGATTCCCAACCACTGGACCACCAAGGGCAAACTTGAATTATTGCTATTACCCATATTATGTATTTTATTATATTCAGTTCAGTTCAGTTGCTCAGTTGTGTCCAACTCTTTGCGACCCCATGAACAACAGCACGCCAGGCCTCCCTGGCCATCACCAGCTCCCAGACTTTACCCAAACCCATGTCCATCGAGTCGGTGATCCTATCTATCCAACCATCTCATCCTCTGCGTCCCCTTCTCCTGCTGCCTTCAATCTTTCCCAGCATCAGGGTCTTTTCAAATGAGTCAGCTCTTCACATCTGGTGCCCAAAGTATTGGAGTTTCAGCTTCAACATCAGTCCTTCCAGTGAACACCCAGGACTGATTTTTAGGATGGACTGGTTGGATCTCCTTGCAGTCCAAGGGACTCTCAGGAGTCTTCTCCAACACCACAGTTCAAAAGCATCAATTCTTTGGCACTCAGCTTTCTTCAGTCCAACTCTCACATCCATACATGACCACTGGAAAAACCATAGCCTTGACTAGATGGACCTTAGTCGACAAAGTAATGTCTCTGCTTTTTAATATGTTATCTACGTTGGCCATAACTTTTTTTCCCAAGGCGTAAGTGTCTTTTAATTTCATGGCTGCAGTCACCATCTGCAGTGATTTTGGAACCCCCAAAATAAAGTCAGTCACTGTTTCCTCTGTTTTCCCCATCTATTTGGCATGACATTATGGAATCAGATGCCATGATCTTCGTTTTCTGAATGTTGAGCTTTAAGCCAACTTTTTCACTCTCCTCTTTCACTTTCGTCAAGAGGCTCTTTAGTTCTTCTTCACTTTCTGCCATAAGGGTGGTGTCATCTGCATACCTGAGGTTATTGATGTTTCTCCCGGCAATCTTGATTCCTGCTTGTGCTTCCTCTAGCCCAGTGTTTCTCATGATGTACTCTGCATGTAAGTTAAATAAGCAGGGTGACAATATACAGCCTTGACGCACTCCTTTTCCTATTTGGAACCAGTCTGTTGTTCCATGTCCAGTTCTAACTGTTGCTTCCTGACCTGCATACAGATTTCTCAAGAGGCAGGTCAGGTGGTCTGATATTCCCATCTCTTTCAGAATTTTCCACATTTAGTTGTGATCCATGCAGTTAAAAGCTTTGGTATAGTCAATAAAGCAGAAATAGATGTTTTTCTGGAACTCTCTTGCTTTTTCGATGACCCAAAAGATGTTGGCAATTTGATCTCTGGTTCCTCTGCCTTTTCTAAATCCTGCTCGAACATCTAGAAGTTCATGGTTCATGTATTGTTGAAGCCTGACTTGGAAAATTTTGAGCATTACTTTACTAGTGTGTGAGATGAGTGCAATTGTGCGGTAGTTTGAGCGTTCTTTGGCACTGCCTTTCTTTGGGATTGGAGTGAAAACTGGCCTTTTCCAGTTCTGTGGCCACTGCTGAGTTTTTCAAATTTGCTGACATGTTGAGTACAGCACTTTCACAGCATCATCTTTCAGGATTTGAAATAGCTCAACTGGAATTCCATCACCTCCACTAGCTTTGTTTGTAGTGATGCTTCCTAAGGCCCACTTGACTTCACATTACAGGATGTCTGGCTCTAGGTGAGTGATCACAACATCATGGTTATCTGGGTCATGAAGATCTTTTTTGTATAGTCCTTCTGTGTATTCTTCCCACCTCTTCTTAATATCTTCTGCTTCTGTTAGGTCCCTACCATTTCTGTCCTTTATTGAGCCCATCTTTGCATGAAATGTTCCCTTGGTATCTCTAATTTTCTTGAAGAGATCTCTAGTCTTTCCCGTTTATTTATTATATATATATATTTATTATATTATCACTATTAATTTTGTTACACAGGAATTAGTATACATGTCTAAGCCTCTGTGCCAGATGGTGCACTTCTTGAGCACAAGTTTTCCTTTTTAATTAATCTGTCTCTCTCTCCAAATTGCTCAACACCTGTGAAATGCACTAAGAGAAAGCTCCCTGTCTATTTTTTGCTATTGGTGTACAAACAATAAATGTACCATTTAGTCAAATAATCTACATCCCAGTAAGACATTTACACTTTACTTCCCCCAGTTTCCCCATTATCTTTAAAATGGAAAAATTAATTGAATGAATTTTTCTTTTGTGTGTGTGTATGTATTTTAATTTATTTTTTATTTTTTCATATAAATTTATTTGTTTTAATTGGAGGCTAATTACTGTACAATATTGTATTGGTTTTGTCATACATCAGCATGAATCTGCCATGGGTGTACACATGTTCCCCAAACTGAACCCCCCTCCCACCTCCCTCCCCATACCATCCCTCTGAATTTTAAATTCATGTTTGGCAATAGACCCTAGATTCTAAGAAGAAGAGGTCTTGCTAAACAAAAGAGTGTAAAGGAAAGGGGAGAATGTTTGTAACCTGTCTTAAGAGAACACCATATTTTCCCGTGCTTTAGAGGTGTTGTTGTTGTTGTTCAGTGGCTCAGTCGTATCCAACTCTTTGCAAACCCATGGGCTATAGCACGCCAAACTTCCCTTTCCTTCACTATCTCTCAGAGTTTGCTCAAACTCACATCCATTGAATTGGTGATGCCATCAAGCCATCTCATCTTCTGTCATCCCCTTCTCCTCCTGCCTTCAATCTTTCCCAGCATCGGGGTCTTTTCCAGTGAGTCAGCTCTTTGAATCAGATGGCCAAATTATAGAGTTTCAGCTTCAGCATCAGTCTTTCCAATGAATATTATGTTAGCACATCAAATACATATCTGATTACTGGGTCCCTGTGCAGGCGCTCTGTGAAGCCATCTACTATAACAGTTTATAATATGCCATCAGAAGCAGCTAGACCTGAATTTGAATCACACTTACATAAGCTAGGATTTGAAGAAAGACAGTTTAATTTCCTGGTTTTCCCTCGTGCTAAGTGGTAAAGAATCCACCTGTTAAGCAGGAGACATGGGTTCGATTACTGGGTTGGGAATATCCCCAAGAAAAGGAAATGGCAACCACTCCAATATTCTTGCCTGGATTCTTCCCATGGACAAAGGAGACTGGCGAGCTACAGTCTATGGGGTCACGAAAGAGTTGGATGCAACTTAGCAACTAAGCAACAACAGCAACTTTTAACTTCCTAGTCTTAATTTCCTAATCTGCAAAGCAGAATTATATATTAAAAAAATAATAACAGTACCTATGTTATGGATTGAATACTGCATCCCGTCAAATTCATATGTTGAAGTCCAACCCCCAGAGTGATGATATTTGGAGATGGGGCCCTAGGATTAAGTGAGCTCATGAAGATAATGTTCTCATGATGGTACAAGCATCCCCGTTAGAAGAGACATTGGTGGACTCCACCACTATTCTAGTCCTTGACCTGATTTCCTCAAACCCATTCCTCACTCCCCTGCTATTTATCTCAGGGTATTATCATCAGGGGTCTGTGTTTCCCAGGTTCCAGTGTCCCTTGGATTGCCCAAATTCAGCTAACATAAGGCATTGGGAGGAAAAGGGGAAAATAAGGGTGTTTGTCTACCTCTTGAGAAATCTGTTTGCAGGTCAGGAAGCAACAGTTAGAACTGGACATGGAACAACAGACTGGTTCCAAATAGGAAAAGGAGTGCGTCAAGGCTGTATATTGTCACCCTGCTTATTTAACTTATATGCAGAGTACATCATGAGAAACGCTGGACTGGAAGAAACACAAGCTGGAATCAAGATTGCCGGGAGAAATATCAATAACCTCAGATATGCAGATGACACCACCCTTATGGCAGAAAGTGAAGAAGAACTAAAAAGCCTCTTGATGAAAGTGAAAGAGGAGAGTGAAAAGGTTGGCTTAAAGCTCAACATTCAGAAAACGAAGATCATGGCATCTGGTCCCATCACGTCATGCCAAATAGATGGGGAAACAGTGGAAATAGTGTCAGACTTGATTTTTGGGGGCTCCAAAATCACTGCAGATGGTGACTGCAGCCATGAAATTAAAAGACGCTTACTCCTTGGAAGAAAAGTTATGACCAACCTAGATAGCATATTCAAAAGCAGAGACATTACTTTGCCGACTAAGGTCCGTCTAGTCAAGGCTATGGTTTTTCCAGTAGTCATGTATGGATGTGAGAGTTGGACTGTGAAGAAGGCTGAGTACCGAAGGATTGATGCTTTTGAACTGTGGTGTTGGAGAAGACTCCTGAGAGTCCCTTGGACTGCAAGGAGATCCAACCAGTCCATTCTGAAGGAGATCAGCCCTGGGATTTCTTTGGAAGGAATGATGCTAAAGCTGAAGCTCCAGTACTTTGGCCACCTCATGCAAAGAGTTGACTCACTGGAAAAGACTCTGATGCTGGGAGGGATTGGGGGCAGGAGGAGAAGGGGACGACAGAGGATGAGATGGCTGGATAGCATCACTGACTCAATGGATGTGAGTCTGAGTGAACTCCGGGAGTTGGTGATGGACAGGGAGGCCTGGCGGGCTGTGATTCATGGGGTCGCAAAGAGTCGGACAGGACTGAGCGACTGAACTGAACTGAACTGAAC
Source organism: Oryx dammah (assembly GCF_014754425.2). NCBI lineage: Eukaryota > Metazoa > Chordata > Mammalia > Artiodactyla > Bovidae > Oryx > Oryx dammah. The sequence goes on from NW_024070201.1 coordinate 14,451,279, forward strand.
TGAACTGTCTCTCTTTCTTTGTTCCAAAGAGCAGCTGTGTCTCTCTAAGCTCATCTTCCCCCAGGCAGCCCAGGAAGGTTTCAGCTTCCGATGGGCGACCCGGCCCCTGGCGTCTCCTAACACCATCTCCTCCCTTTGCCCCTCGCAGTCCTGGGGGGTCAGCGGCTTCTTCTGTCATTCATCTCTGAGTTTCCTCACTGCTTCCTGCTGGCTTTTCAGTTTTTCTAACACTCATGTAGTGAATTTCTTGGTTTAAGTCTCTCTGGTTTCTATATCCAGAGTGTCTTCCATCTTCCAGTGAATGTCTACTCTCGCAGGTTTTCTTAGCCTGCTCAGGCTGCCACAACGAATACCATCGACCAGGAGGCGCAAACAACAAAAATTCATTTTCTCACAGTTCTGGTGAATGGTAGTCCAAGATCAGAGTGACAGCGTGGTCCAGTTGAGACTATCTTCCTCATTTGCATTTGTTTGCATTTTTGCAGAATGTCTAGCGGCAGAGAGAAAGTTAAGGAGGGAGAGAGAGAGGGTGTGTGTATGCTCTCCACTGGGATTAATGTTAATTAATTGAAGATTAATGTTAATTAATTGAGAGGTCCTGGTTAATTAAATATTTTGTACAAAATTGTTTAAGTTAATGATGAGTTATGGTTCTGCTAGTGGCAGATCTTACTCATTGTAAGACCTCCTGAGTGTCATCACATGTCTAATATACGTGTCACATAAATATCCTCATTTCATTCCAAATAATTTTTACCATTTTCCATTTTTTCCTACTTAATGGCCTTTGCCCCTAACAACTGAGGGTGCCAGGATGTGTTTCAGAACATCGTAATCTAGCTTCTACCTAGCTGTCCAGGGGCATACCCGGCCACCTCTCCACTGTAAACCCTTTGCTACAAGCACAGAGGACCACCCACCAGTTCCTAGTTGGTCACCCTTTCATACTTCGCTGAGATCAGTCACACTGCCCCTCACAGGGAACATCCTCCAACCCAGGACCAGCTCTTTGTTGCCTCCTCTGTGAAGCCTTGAGCCCAGCTCACTAACAGAACTAATCACTTCCTCCTCCATGCCCTTAATATTCCCTTGGTTCCTAAGGTTACCGCGAGGAATATGTGGCCACATCCCTGTTCACAGGGTACACATCCTCTTGCCCTGCCAGCCATGCTCGGTGGCTCAGAAGCACAGAATCTGAAGGCTGAATCCTAAGGGGAAGAGGCTCCACGCAGTGGGGGGTGAGGGTTTAGAGCCCAAGAGACCTGTCTCAGCTGTGAATTTAGACAAGCAAAATCATCGTTTTGAGTCACAGGTGTCCTTCTGGCAAGAATGGGGACAGCAAGCACAAACCAAGTCTTAGAGTCACCTTAAGAGTTAAATTAAATTAATCATCCATATCACATGCTAGTGGCATGTGATTTTTACTGAAGGCTGCTCTCTGCCCTTCTCTCCTGCAGCCGACCTCAGGCCAGTGAGTCCCAGGAGTCATGTCAGACCCAGTGCAGGGGCAAAGGGCCAGAGAGGAAATATTTTAGGCTTTATGGGCATATTTGGTCATTTTCGCTTATTGTTTATTTACTTAACAACTCTCTGAAGATGTTAAAAAAAAAATCACTGGGCAATTTACAAACACGTCCTTGGGCGGATTCGAGCTACTGGCCAAAGTCTTCTGACCCCGTTCTAGTAAACCGCTTGTACTCAGCCTTAGCCTGAAGCTGCCCCTTACTGCTTCTTTTCTTATTTTACTTTCCTTCTTTTTCCTTCCCTTTCATTTCACCCATGTCCCTTCAGTGTAGGAGTTCAGACCAGAAGTGTGTGATCATACAGGCCTGGATCCAAAGCCTTGCCCCGCTGCCAACTAGTGGGTGCAAGTTACTTAATGCATCTGAGTTTCTGTTCCGGCACCTTTCACACAGCCCTCCTGCTAGAGCTGGTGCGAAGGCTGTGCTGTGGATTGATGGAGCCACGTGTGATTACCGATGGTGAGCAAACACTACAGGTCCACGTCCTCACTCTCCCACACCGGTCACTGAGTGCTTGCCAGCGCACCACTGCACTGTTTTGTTGCCTCATTCCCCTTGCTTCCTTGGCTCCCCCTGTGTCTAGTTTCACACTGCACGGAACTCATGATGTACCCAGAGGAATCCTGAGAAAGGAAACGTTCTCTCCCAGGAAAATCTCAACATAAGATCTCCACAATTCACACACCCACTTAGCTACTGTTGTGTGTTCAGGCTCCACTCCAGTTCTGTTGAAAAGCATTTGCATTTCACAAGGAGGCCTTCAGGCTTTCCCATAAGGGCTAACACAGAAGAGATGGATCACTCTGGGGGTTACTGAAATGCTCAGAACATCAGGAGGCTTCCAGCCAGATGAGAGCAGTTGGAGTTTCTGAAGATGTCATGTATTAATAAAATCGACAGGTTCTGTTAATCCACTCAAGGGGAAGAAAGATTTGGTGAGTGGGAAATACTCAACTGAGCTGGATGGGCATTTTGGACTGAAAAATCCCTGGGAAATTTTCTTCTTCCTAATGTGTATTAGTTGATCATTTGTGTCTGACTCTTTGTGACCCCATGGACTGTAGCCAGCCAGGCTCCTCTGTCCATGGAACTCTGCAGGCAAGAATACTAGAGTGGGTTGCCAGTCCCTTCTTCAGGGGATCTTTCCAACTCAGGGATCAAACCTGGGTCTGCTGCACTGCAGGCAGATTGTTTAACTGTCTGAGCCACCAGGGCCTTGCTTCCTAATAATGGGGCATTAAAGTTGTAATTATCTACTGGTTGGGGGTAGAGAGAGGCATAGAATGAAATATTATTTTCCTCCTTGATTATTAATCTTTTGGGTTCACTATTTCTTCCAAAAGATCAAAATTTAAGACTTAGATTATCTTTGGAAAATCCTTTGCATTTTTTTTTAATTTCACTTGTTTTAGCTCACTTTAACAAACTGTTGAATGCTCTGTCAGCTAGAAGTTGTATCTGTCTTCCAGCCTCAGAGATCAGACAGGAGAGTGGTTTTAAGCAGATACAACTTTATTTCTCTGTCTTGTGAGAGAAGTCCGGGCAGTCTAGGGCTGGTGTGACGGCTCTTTGTTTTTATCTCCTTCAAACCATAGCTCAGGGATTCATCCTCAAAGTTTCCTTCTAGCCAAGATGACTACCAAACCTTTTTGCCATATGCACCTTCTTGGGAGAAAGGAAGAAAAAGGAAAGAGGAAACTGTATAGCTGCTTCTAGGAGATTTCTTTAGAATTCTTTAGAATTCTCACCTGACACCTTCTCCTTTAGTCCCTTTGAGCATCCTTAGATGTAAGAGAGGCTGGGAATCAAGCAGCCTTAGAGCTGAGCACATCACTGCCCAAAATAAAGTCTGGGCTCACTCTCTAACAAGGAGTGACAAGAGTTATTGGGTGGATAACTGGTAGTGTTGGTAATAAATGACTGTGTATGGGGTAGGGGAGACATGTGTATGTGTGTGTGTGTGTGTGTATGTGTTTGGAGTGAGAGTATTTTTCAAATTAAGAAAGTAATTAAGACATCCTCTAGTTTGGAGAATGTTCAGTCTAGCCAACAAAACTCACTCCAGGGCTTCACTGATAGCTCAGTGGTAAAGAATCCGCCTGCCAGTGGTAAAGAATGCGCCTGAAGGAGACTCAGTTTTGATCCCTGATCCAGGAAGATCCCATGTGCTGAGGAGCAACTAAGCCCGTGTGCCACAGCTACTGAGCCTGTGCTCTAGAGCCTGGGAGCTGCAACTAGTGAGCCCATGTGCTGAAACTACAGAAGCCTGTGCACCTGAGAGCCTGTGCTCTGCAGCAAGAGAGCCCACTGCGATGAGAAGTCTGCCTATCACAGCTAGACAGGAGCCCCCACCAGCGACAGCTAGAAAAAAGCTTGCACAGCAATAAAGATCCAGCACAGCCAAAAATAGATAAATAACATCATTTAAAAAAAAATCTTACTCCAAATACACACATGCTCACATGCACACACATGCATGGGCTTATACACAGCAAGCCTGTAAGAGGTGAAGTAAATGAATTAAAGGCATAAAAACAGACCCCTGGAAACACTATGTTAATTCATGCTGCCAGTGGTCAAGGGCAAGACACTACACCATCTACTTGGTTTCTCCCAGATGGGTCTAGAATTCGTGTGAATGTGTTTGTGTGCATGTTTGTGAATATATTCATAGTTGCTGTTAAGATAGAAGTGAGTTGACAGTGAAATGAAGGACTCTTTCTCAATTTGTTTCTAATCCTCTCCTTTCATGCACTGATTGTGTGTGTGTGTCTGTCACTTCAGTCAATTGTGACTCTTTGCAACCCCATGGACTGTAGCCTGTCAGGCTCCTCTGCCCACGGGATTTTCCAGGCAAGAATACTGGAGTGGGTTGCCATTTCCTCCTCCAGGGGATCTTCCTGGCACGGGCACTGAAACTGTATCTCCTGCCTCTCCTGCATTGCAGGCAGATTCTTTATCACTGAGCCACTCTGATGACATTGAATAAAGAAAAGCATTGCTATGCCATTACATATGTATATTCTATCACCATCATCACCATTATCGTTATCATTCTCTGTATGTTTCTTTCAAAATATATTTGAGACATACAATCAAGTTTTTAAAATCGTGAAATGGAACTGAAAAGGAAATAATTGGGGAAAAAAGGCCACATAGAAAGAGGTGAAGAACCCAGAATCTAAGACTTTGTTTGGTTCAATCCTGTTCCCTCCCCTTGTTAGCTGCACAACTGGCGCAAATAACTTGACATTTCTGTGCTCTAATTATCCTACCTGTAGAATGGGGATTATAATACCTGTCTAACCAGATTAAATTAATTTGTACCTATAAAACTTAGAATAGTACCTGCCATATAGTAAGAGACAAATGGGTATTTATTGTTGTTATTATTATTACTATAGGAAAATAAGTTGAAGTCAAGATAGGGACCATATTTAGAAAATGTACCATTAAGTCATGTATTATTGTCCTCATTGAGGCCACAGTGCTGCCACTGAATTCCACTTTTTCACTTGTTTCTCCATACATCTGTAAACTCAGGAGAGCTTTGCCTACCCAGATGGGTTCATGAAGATTCAGTGGACAGTATCTGGCATGATGTCTGGTGCATTGTAGGTACTCATTACATGTTTTCTCTCTTCCATTTTCCCCCTTGGCCTCAACTCTTGGTTTAGGACTAGTCTCATCTTTTACTCTGAACCTCACAGACCTCTGACTCCCATCTCATGGTGTGGATCAGGAGGCCACAGGGGCAGACTTCATCTGGCTTACTCGATATTTCCACATCAATCCTGACATCCCTGATGCCTAACAGGACCCTGATGGAGAGGTGAATGAGTGTATACTTGATAAAGGCAAACACCGGCTAAGTTGGAAGAACCCTGTACCAAGTTAAGCACAAGAGTGGAAAGGAAGATGTTGCATGAAGTTTAGGTTTTCCACAGTCTATCTCATTTCACTTGTCTTCTGTAAAAAGTGGGAGCCAGACACCTTTTCTTCTGTGCTTGACTAGAGGCCTCATAGACAAAATTCTTTCTTGTTACTTTTTTGGTATAATTATTAAATTGTTTGGCAGCAAAGAATAAAAGAATGATCCCTCTCTAAACTTTGGGCTAAAGGAAAATTCTCAACAGTTCAGTCACTGGATTGAATTTTCTGACATTTGGAGCCCATCTGATACCCTGCAAGAGGTTGTCTACAGTTTGCATCAGCATGTGGTCCCAAAGAGACTGGGAAACAAGATCTGCCCTTCTTCCATCTTCAACCAGGCGCTGAGAGGCTCCTGAAGCTCTGAGATGGGGAGAACTCTGTCTGGGACTATCAGCACCTTCCCCCAAAACTCTCAGTCTCTCCAGGAATGCTGTTCATTGCAAGAACAACATGGTAACAATAATCACAAAAGTTCATCATTGGGGATTTACTCCATCCCTGTCATGGGATTGAATAACTCTAGACTCTATCTCATTTAGTTATCCCAATAGCTATGAAGTAGGTAATATTATTATCATTATTTTGCCAGCAACAAAAATTAGACTCAGAGAGGGTGAGTCATCTGCTCAAATTCACTGTAGTGAAATACTAGACTGAGGATTTGAACCCAGCTTAGAATTTGTTCCTCTGAGGGGAGCCTGAAAGCCACAAATGAAAGGTCTTCTTTGAGTGGTCAGAATGTGCAGGGGGTACTTGCTAGGTAGGTCCAATCTTAATTCTCAGAGGGAGGCAGTGGGGAGTGGTTCAGCTTTTAAGGAACCCATGAGTGAAGTAGGCCACAATGACAGCTAAGAGACGAGAAGAGTGTGAAAAACTGCTGGGCAGGCAACAGCATAGGCAGGGAAGTGAAGACATTCATCATTGCTGTAATTCACAAGAACTATCCACAGAAGTCCCACGTGCTGGAGATAGTGATGAGTGGGAGGGGAAGGCATGCACTCTACCTTCACAAAGCTTGTAGTCCAGTGTTCAAAGACATGCATCTTTGACAGAAACGTACAAACAAGTGTAGAATTACAGCTGTGAAATGTAAGTGCTTTCAAGGAGGAGGCACATAGGACCATGAGATCCATACATAAAGAACTTTGGAGAATGGGCTTTGTTGTTTTTCACTGGCTAAGTTGTGTCTGACTCTTTGTGACCCCGTGGACTGAAGCATGCCAGGCTTTCTTGTCCTTCACCATCTCCCAGAGTTTGCTCAAATTCATGTCCACTGAGTCAGTGATGTCATCCAATCATTTCATCCTCTGTTGCCCCCTTCACCTATACCCCTCAAGCTTTCCAGTATTAGGGTCTTTTCCAGAGAGTCAGCTCTTCACATCAGGTGAGCAAAGTATTACAGCTTCAGCTTCAGCATCAGTCCTTCCAGTGAATATTCAGGACTGATTTCATTTAGGATTGACTGGTTTGATCTCCTTGCTGTCCAAGGGACTCTTTAGAGTCTTCTCTAGCACCACAGTTCAAAAGCATCAATTCTTTCGCACTCAGATTTCTTTATGGTCCAACTCTTGCATGACTACTGGAAAAACCATAGATTGGACTATATGGACTTTGGTTGGCAAAGTGATGTCTCTGCTTTTGAATTCTTAGCCGAGGTTTGTCATAGCTTTTCTTCCAAAAAATAAGCATCTTTTAATTTCATGGCTGCAGTCACCATCTGCAATAATTTTGGATCCCAAGGATATAAACTCTGCCACTGTTTTCATCCCCCCCCCCATCTATTTGCCATGAAGTGATGGGACCGGATGCCAAGATCTTAGTTTTTTGAATGTTGAGCTTTAAGCCAACTTTTTCACTCTCCTCTTTCACTTTCATCAAGAGGCTCTTTAATTTCTATTCACTTTCTGCCCTTAATGTGGTATCACCTGCATATCTGAGGTTGTTATTTCTCCTGGCAAGCTTGATTCCAGCTTGTGATTCATCCAGCCTGGTATTTTGAATGATGTACTTTGCATATAGGTTAAATAAGGAGGGTGACAATATACAGCCCTGATGTACTCCTTTCCCAGTTTTGAACCAGTTCCATTCAGTCTGGTTCTAACTGTTGCTTATTGACTTCCATACAGGTTTCCCAGGAGGCAGATAAGGTGGTCTGGTATTTCCATCTCTTTAAGAATTTTCCACAGTTTGTTGTGATCCTCACAGTCAAACGTTTTAATGTAGTCAATAAAGCAGAAGTAGATGTTTTTCTGGAATTCCCTTGCTTTTTCTAAGATCCAGTGGATGTTGGCAATTGGATATCTGCTTCCTCTGCCTCTTCTAAACCCAGCTTGTACATGTGGAAGTTCTTGGTTCACACACTGTTGAAGCCTAGCTTGAAGGATTTTGAACATGACCTTGCTAGCATGTGAAATAAGGGCAATTGTGCAGTAGTTTGAACATTCTTTGGCATTGCTCTTCTTTGGGATTGGAATAGAAACTGACCTTTTCCTGTAGCCATTGCTGAGTTTTCCAAACTCGCTGGCATATTGCTAAGGTCACTCAGTTGTGTCTGACTCTTTGCGATCCCATGAACTATAACAGTTCATGGGATTCTCCAGGCCAGAATACTGAAGTGGGTAGCTGTTCCCTTCTCCAGGGGATCTTCCCAACTGAGGGATTAAACCGAGGTCTCCCACACTGCAGGCAGATTCTTTACCAGCTGAGACACAAGGGAAGCCCAAGTATACTGAAGTGGGTAGCCTATTCCTTCTCCAGCAGATCTTCCTGACCTAGGAATTGAACCTGGGTCTCCTGCATTGCAGGCAGATTCTTTATGAACTGAGCTATCAGGGAAGCTCATATTGAACCTGGCATGTTGAGTGCAGCACGTTAACAGCATCATCTTTTAGAATTTTAAATAGCTCAACTGGAATTCCATCACCTCCACTAACTTTGTTCATAGTAATGTAATAAGACTTTCTAAAGCTCACTTGATTTCACACTCCAGGATGTCTGGCTCTAGGTGAGTGATCACACCATCGTGGTTATCCAAGTCATTAAGAGATTTTTTTCTACAGTTCTTCTGTGTATTTTTGCCACTTCTTTATATTTTATCAATTCAGCAACCTGTACCTTATTCACAGGGGTATTCAACGCAGGTAAAATGTCACTTACCAGGACACTTTGGTGATTTAAAAAAACTCCAAAATCAATCACCACCTCTGGAAAGAAAGGAAATGCACTCTATTTACTGGAGTCACAGACTCTGTGAATTCTTCTCACGGAATTCTTTGCGGGATAAACTCACATAGAAAGACCCATGGACTAGTAATAGGAGAAATATTCAAGAAAATAATGTTGGAGACAACTGTGCCCACCATAGGCAGCTGAGCATTTATTCAAGTCATCTGATCTCTTTCATGCTTCCAGATGCAGGTGGAAGACTAGCAATGGCCAGAAATCATGTGAATTTCCCTGGCCTTGCTGTTCCTGGGAGATTGTCTGCCTCCAAAACACCTGCACTCAAATTATTTCAGGCTGTTTCTGACCAAAGATAGAGTTCTGGAGATAAAGTGTCTCCAATCCCATGAATGTAAATCCCATCAACAAAGAATCCTGGGAAAATTACACTGAACAGCACAAATGGTTTAGGAATTTAGGTCAATCTGTGAATGAAGTACTTATGAAGCTTGTGGAGCTCAAGCCTCCCAGGTTATCCATAACCCATTGGGCCCTCCTTTCCTGTTTACCTGCTTACCTTTCCTGGCATCTCTGTTTACCCGTGAATCTGACACTCCCCCCCACTTCCACTGGGTCCTCAGACACTCATGCGGTGTCACCAGACAACGCCCTTCCATCTTCAGCTTCTCTGAATTTTCCCTTTGAACTGTGGTTGTGTCTCAGTCAAGGGCCGTTCACATCATCTCCTGGGTCAAGGGTACCTCTGCAGCTGGATACTGCCAGCAGCCCTGTCTCCATCTGCTGCCTTACTGAATCCTGCCTCCCCTGAGTGAAGGCTGTATTTTTTTCTCTCTCTCACATCTAGTTCTTGCTTCCCAATGTTACTTCAAGATCATTTTCTTCCCACTTTCAGAATCCCCAGGCCTTGTAACTATCCCATCACTCCTCCTTGTTACTATTAACTACCAAACTTTGAGGGTATCTTCAGTGATGACTCTAGCAACAGAATGCCTTCTATTTCACCGCTAGTCTGATCCTTATACTTTGCATCTCCAATAGCCATGTGTATAACCCGTCTATCACTCTAGCCTTTTCATTCCTCAGCTTTATTACGTCCAGTGATCTGCTCCCTCATCTTACCTCATATATCCACTCCCCAAATCATGCGCTTGACCTTGTGTTCTTCTCTGACAGTCAAATTTCTTCAAGTGCCTTCTTTTTTTGATTACCAGGTCTTGCATGTCTAGCTCACTTCCTGTAAATACACCTACTCAAAGATATCCTATAACCTCATCAAGATGATCAATCCACAGAACTGAAATTAGTCAACTTATTCATGTTCTTCTTCCCCCCTTATCTGACGAAGAGCTCATGATCTATTATTATAATCATTCCTTTGTAAACACTCTTAAATGGCCAGCCCTTTCTTCCTTTTGCAGCACCAGCCAGGCAAAGTCCCAACCTGATTAAACACTATTGACGTTTTCTCTGGGCCTGCAATGCCCACAGCTGCCTGTTTCTAGAGGAAGAAAACACATACAGTGTAACCACAAATCTCAAATAGACACTCAACTAGGCAATCTACAATTTTCCACTCTTCAAAAGCGTTTCTCATTTTTTTTCTCTCTCCTCAAATTTCATGCACCTGTGCCCTTCCACCCTTGACCTTGTATGTGAGGTTTCACTAAGAACATAGAAGCATCCATGTTCTGGCTATTATAAACAGTGCTGTGATGAACACTGGGGTACACGTGTCTCTTTCAATTCTGGTTTCCTCAGTGTGTATGCCCAGCAGTGGGGTTGCTGGGTCATAAGGCAGGTCTATTTCCAGTTTTTTAAGGAATCTCCACACTGTTCTCCATAGTGACTGTACTAGTTTGCATTCCCACCAACAGTGTAAGAGGGTTCTCTTTTCTCCACACCCTCTCCAGCATTTATTGCTTGAAGACTTTTGGATCCTAGCCATTCTGACTGGTGTGAAATGGTACCTCATTGTGGTTTTGATTTGCATTTCTCTAATAATGAGTGATGTTGAGCATCTTTTCATATGTTTGTTAGCCATCCATATGTCTTCTTTGGAGAAATGTCTATTTAGTTCTTTGGCCCATTTTTTGATTGGGTCATTTATTTTTCTGGAATTGAGCTGCAGCAGTTGCTTGTATATTTTTGAGATTAGTTGTTTGTCAGTTGCTTCATTTGCTATTATTTTCTCCCATTCTGAAGGCTGTCTTTTCACCTTGCTTATAGTTTCCTTTGTTGTGCAGAAGCTTTTAATTTTAATTAGATCCCATTTGTTTATTTTTGCTTTTATTTCCAGTATTCTGGGAGGCAACCTAGATGTCCATCAGCAGATGAATGGATAAGAAAGCTGTGGTACATATACACAATGGAGTATTACTCAGCCATTAAAAAGAATACATTTGAATCCGTTCTAATGAGGTGGATGAAACTGGAGCCAATTATACAGAGTGAAGTAAGCCAGAAAGAAAACCACCAATACAGTATACTAACACATATATATGGAATTTAGAAAGATGGTAATGATAACCCTGTATGCGAGACAGCAAAAGAGACACAGATGTATAGAACAGACTTTTGGACTCTGTGGGAGAGGGAGAAGGTGGGATGATTTGGGAGAATGGCATTGAAACATGTATACTATCATGTAAGAAACAAATCGCCAGTCTAGATACAATACAGGATACAGGATGCTTGGGGCTGGTACACTGGGATGATCCAGAGAGATGATATGGGGAGGGTGGTGGGAGGGGGGTTCAGGATTGGGAGCTCATGTACACCCATGGCAGATTCATGTCAATGTATGGCAAAACCAATACAGTATTGTAAAGTAAAAAATAAATAATAATTTTAAAAAATAAAAATATGTATTAAAAAAAAAAAAAACATAGAAGCAGATGCTAAACAAAGAGTTCCCTTTTCTTTCCATTGCTACACTCTCAATCTGCCTGCACTGGAGACGCTGTTTCCTGTAAGGTTAGTTTGGATAAAGGCTTCCTCTCTCCCGGCAAAGTTGATAGCTTTGCTTTTGCCCTGCATCTCAACTTTCGCAGCTTCTAGAATCGACTCTTATAATTTCTCCTTTGTTGTGCATTTTGGGTCTTTCTCTATTATTCACCCCAATAATCACACAAACACTCTTTAAGGTGGAGTAAATGAAGAACAGAAAAGCTCGATCCCATAGTCTCACCAATTCCTTCTGCATCCCCATGCTCTCCTGGGCAAACTTCTTGGAAGAGTTCACTGCAGTCACTGAGCCTCTTACACTGTCTCCTCCGTTTACCGCACTAAGGTTTCTATCCTTGCCAGGCTCCCATGCCTGCTCTTGTCCAGGTCAACAGTGACTCTGTGTCCCAAACCCAGCGATGACTTGTCTATTCTTGTCTGACTGTTTCATATCAGAAATGATGGATGTAGTGGTCACTGTCTTCTCCTTGAAGCTCTTCCTGCTTTTGGCTCTGCAATTCCACCCTCACAGAATAACACTACAGGTAACCCAAGTTAACAATCTAGGCACCATTCTGGATTCTCTCCTCTCCCTACCTCCGAGCCATCAGCAAATCCTATTGATTCTGCCTTCAAAACACATCCCCCTCTCCATGACTATGATCTAATGCAAGCCCTCTGCCTCTCTCCCTAAACTTGGGACTCATTCCTCTGTCTCTCCTGCCCCTTTCCACTCTTCACACATTAGTCAGAGCAGCATTTTGTAAACATACATTACGTGTCTCTCTGTGTAAAGCTTTTCGTCGGCTTTCCGTTAGCACCAAGCTCCTCACCTGGCTTCCAGCACCCTGGGTGATCTGGACCTGCCTTCCCCCTCTGACTTGATTTCATCCTTCCCTCCTCTTCACCCACACCATCGAAGCTTCTACTCCTTGACCGTCTTTCAGTTCCTTTAACGGGCCAAGTTTTCTCCTGCCTCAAGGCCTTTGCACTAGATGGTTCCTTGCCTGCCCTGTGCCTCCCCTAATACACCCCCTCGTTTGCATAACTGGTTCCTCTTATTCTTCACAACTTAAATGCCAAAGCTTTAGAGAAGCCTTCCTCAACCACTCAAGCTGAAATAGTTGCTGCTGTATCCCTGTACTTTTCTAAACAGTTCTTACGGCTCTTTGTATATTCCTTGTAATTTCATTTATTTCCATGTCATCCATCTTTTCCTACTAGAACAGAAGCATCAGGAGTACAGGAGCTTTTTTTCTATTGTTCACTCCTGTATGCCCAGGACCTGGAACTCTGCCTGGTACTTAATAGGCCTCCTCATCAAAAGTGTGTCAATTGAATGAGCCTAATGACCATGTGGCACTGTGATTAGATATTAACAGGATAGAAAAGAAGTCCCTTTAGAAGCTTAAACGCTGTCTCAAACTCTTCCCTGAATTTTTTTCATGTTCTGAATCACTAGTGCAGTCTTCCTAAAAGGAGAGACCTTGCCTTTCTGTTTTCTGTTATATATAACTTCTGTGCTGTGCTGTCCTTAGTCTCTCAGTTCTGTCCAACTCTTTGTGACCCCATGGATTGTAGCCAGCCAGGCTCCTCTGTCCATGGAGATTCTCCTGGCAAGAACACTGGAGTGGGTTGCCATGCCCTCCTCCAGGGGATCTTCCCAACCCAGGGATCAAACCCAGGTCTCCCACACTGTAGGAGGATTCTACTGTCTGAGTCACCAGGGAAGCCCAAGAATACTGGAGTGTGTAGCCTATCCCTTCTCCAGGGGAACTTCCCAACCCAGGAACTGAAACACAGTCTCCTGAACTGTAGGTGGATTCTTTACCAGCTGAGCCACCAGGGCAGCCTATATAACCTCTGCCACATTCTAAAGCTTACAGCTGGTACTTAGGAAATAACATATTGATTGTGCAGTGTGAAATAATTACCAAACAACGCGAGGCACTGCTGGCACACTTGTCCTATTTGGAACTGTGTATCTGACAGATTTATTTAGTGGTTGCATAACCAGGGACCAAAGTAGCTATCAAGAAGGGAACAAAAAGCACCCAGAAAATTCAAAAAGGATGTCACAAATTCCATGTAAATTACAAAGAGCAAAACTTTTTACTCAGAACCCTCTGATTTTTCTGGAAAGTCTAAGAAGATGAGTTGATTTCCAGGTCTGCCTGAAACTATTCCTTCATTATGTCAACAAGTATTTGAGTTGCTTCTAGGTACTGAGCATTTGTGTTAGGCACTGGTAAAAATCCAATGATGAAAAAACAAATAATCTTTCCCTTCATGAAGGCTATAATCTAGGAGGGAAGAGAGACATAAATATATTAAAACATGTCAACTAATATGTACAAAACAAGGTAAATGCCATCACAGTGTGCATATTATTATTAATCTTTGTCTTCTTTATCACATTTCTCATTATAGAAACATGATTTTGTAAGAAGTTATAAACCAAGAAAGTTTAAGAAAAAGTTTATAATCTGCCCAACTCTGCCTTCCAGGGTAGATTATTCAATCTAAGACAGAAATTATAACAAGTGACAACTGGCCTTCTAATGGATAATTTTTAAAAAATCAAATATAGAAAGTAAAACAAAACAAACAAGGAAAGCAAAACACCTCATTCTCAAGTTACTTGTAAGCAAATAGTTTCATTATACCTGTTAGGTTTCAAGGGCAATATCATGCTGGAGGCCAGTACCATATCTAAGGCCTATAATGATGCTGAACCATCTCAAAAAGTAAAATATAATCTAGAATCTGTTTAAAAAAGAAATAGCAATATATGTTAGAAAGATACTCATTTAAAAGTTTCAACAGTTTTAAAATTGTGCCTTCTGTTTTTAAAATTTGTAACTACGCAAAGGTAGGAAAGATATTCTCCTAGAAACTTTATAGTTTTTTCTTTGAAACTGAGGTTTCTAATCAATCGCAAATTATTTTTGTGAATGGAATGAGGTAGTGGTTGAGTGTCTTTTCATTTCAGATAGATATCCAGTTGCAGCAAAAATTTTGTTTTAAAAAGACTTTTTATTTTCCCCTCATTGAATGATCTTGCCATCTTTGCCTCTCACTTTTATTGGTGAGTGAGATATTAAAAAAAGTGGATGAAATTCTCTGTGCACTGATATGGCTTTTTTTTTACCACTAGGCTTAACTGGAGAGTAATTGGGTCTTAAGTTAGCATTTTAATTGATGAGTGTCGTAAATGTCAAACCCATAGGTCTTAATTCTGGGTCAAGGGCTTCCCTGGTGGCTCAAGCGGTAAAGTGTCTGCATGTAACGCAGGAGACCTGGGTTGGGAAGATCCCCTGGAGAAGGAAATGGCAACCCATTCTAGTACTCTTGCCTGGAAAATCCCATGGACAGAGAAGCCTTGTGGGTTACAGTCCTTGAGATCACAAAGAGTCGGACACGACTGAGCAACTTCACTGTTTCACTAGTTTCTCCAGACGAAGATCCAACATCTTCTTGCCTATCAGACAAGGTTGGTTTGGAGCATTCTAAGGGCTGGTTGGGGAGAGGAATATTGAGACCTTCATCGTCTAACATGAGCTCTCTTTGTAGATCACAAACTTTTCTCTTTTCTATGTCTGATGAGTTAGATTTGGTTCAGTTTCACCAATGAATAATTGTTCATTTCTCTTAGGGTTAGCTGAAAGAAAGAGTGGCATCTGGCTATGAGGTGGCAAGTAGTGTTCTCACTCTTTGATAGGTTTCTAGGGACTCTGTTTTTAGTCCATATTATTATTTCCACCTAATTCTTCAGCCATTTTGAGGATCCTAAGGATCACAGAGTTTGCATATTCTTGGCATTTCACTTTGTAGTCACGGCTTACTCCACTCTCTGAAGTTTTTGCCATTCTACTGTGTCTTCAGATATTATGTATTTGTGTTACCCAAGTCTCCTCATTTCCTTGAAGATGAAATTTCTATTATTATTTTCTTATTGTCTTTCTTAATTTGTGTGATGTCTGTGAAGGCAGTGGAAAATGGTCTTTAGTTCACCACTTAAAACAAAAAACAATCACAATTTCACATGTACAGAGGTTATTGGGTTTGTAGGGTGATGAATAGGAAGACACAGTCATATTTCAGGTGAGTGTAAAGACATTAAAAGCAGCCAATATGTTTTTGATCTGTATAAGAAGCCCAACTCACTTTGAGTATGCCCTTTAAACTTAAAAGAGTACCGCACTGCTGTCAGCTGGGTCAATCCTACTCATTTCCTGCCTGGGCTTTCTGAACTCCTGTCCTTAACCCGCCTTTAAGTAATTATCTCTTACCTTTCATTTAGTGTGTATTTTTTGAGCATGTTTTATATGCTGGTCACTGTACTGGAAAATAGATGCAATGATAAACAGAGTAGACATGTGTACAGCACTTGAATGACTTAGTCTAGTAATGGATAGGAATACTAATCAGGCACTTACCATATGCTGAAGCAAGCACTATGATCAAGACATTACCAACTCTTATGGGAACACCTGGGAGGTACACATAATCCCAGACTTGAGGGCTTACCTTTCAAGGAAGTCACCCAGGGAGAGTGACATCTGTGAGACCTGAAGGACAAGTGGTAGTCACCCAGATTGAAAGAGCCAAGTGTGAATAGGGAACTGGTCTGAAGAATGATTCAGCCTGAGAAAACTACCTGGGCAAAGATTCATAGATCGGAACACGATCAGTTCATAATAGCACCAGTGCTTCATTTTCTCCGGGTCATTTCTCAAGAAGTGGTCTGTGTAACACTGCCTTAAAATCTCCGGAGGACACTTCTTATTAAAATGCAAATTCCTGGATCCCACTCCAGAGGTTCTGAATCCTAATCTTGAGGAAGAGGCCTGGGAATCTAATATCAGGTGCAGCTGCTGCTGCTGCTAAGTCGCTTCAGCCCTGTCCAACTCTGTGCGACCCCATAGACAGCAGCCCACCAGGCTCCCCCATCCCTGGGATTCTCCAGGCAAGAATACTGGAGTGGGTTGCCATGTTCTTCTCCAATGCATGAAAGTGAAAAGTGAAAGTCGCTCAGTCGTATCCGACTCTTAGTGACCCCATGGACTGCAGCCTACCAGGCTCCTCCATCCATGGGATTTTCCAGGCAAGAGTACTGGAGTGGGGTGCTGTCGCCTTCTCCAATGCATCTTTTACTAAAACTAAAAGGTGAGCAACTGTGGGAGTTGGGCCTGGAAATGGGAAACAAGATCTAGAGAGAAGAGCTGAAGCATCATTCTAGAAGTGCAGAGTCATTAGAAACATCTTCTGATTAGTTATTAGACACATGACCACTGCACATTCTATCCTTGGATGTGCACCAGGTAACCTAGAGCCTTTTATTAACTTATGTTGTTTCATAACACAAAAGCACCAGTATGATTAAAAAAGAAATCAAGAGGCTTGCCTGGTGGAGCCGTTGCAGGAGGCATGGGTTTGATTCCTGACCCAGGAAGATTCCACACGTCACAGAACAATGAAGCCCGTGCACCACGGCTATTGACCTGGGCTCTAGAGCCTGGGAGCCTCAAGCACTGACCCTTGTGCCCTAGAGCCCATGCTCTGCAGCAAGAGAAGCCACTGCAGGGAGAAGCCTGTGCACCACGGCTAGAGAGTAGCCCCTGCTCACTGCAACTGGAAAAAAGATAGCATAGCAACGAAGACCCAGCACAGACAGAAATTAATTAATTAATTTAAAAAATTAAAGAAGTCAAGAAGTATTATTCAGAAAGAGAAAAAGAAGTGAGGTCTGAGAAAAAGAAGAAGGGGAGAGGAAGAAATATTATTTAAAAAATCCTAGCTTCTGTTCATCTTTCCTTTTGCCCTAGTGAAAATCATTGCCTCATATCACAGTTTCCCAGAAACAATTCCCACTGTGAGTGGGAATTGAGCACCTGGAGTGAAGATTTCTAAGGCTCCTGTCTTGCTATCCTCTCCTCCGGGGCCCGCTGGATATTTACATTTCCTGACACCCCATCCTGCCCCACAATTGGGCAAGGCCATGTGACCACTTCTGGCAGGTGGGTATGGAAAAGGGCATCAAATTCCCACTCTCTTTTGTTGTGGTGTTGATCATGAAGAAATCCTCATGTAAAAATGATGAAACCCACAATCAGAACAGACTGGAATGCTGAGTCCATAGGTCAGCAATGGTTCGCTTGAAGAGCCTCCTGAAAGTTTAATGGGCTTATGCATGTGTGAGAAGTAAACTTACCTTGCATCATGAAACTAAAATTGAGGATATTTGTTGCTATAGCATAGCCTGACCTATCTGAATGCTATAACATCTACCCTTTGTTTTGTATCTTTGTTAATAGCAGTTCTCTTCAGATTATGACCGCCCACACACACCCCAGCTGAAACTCATTGGTGTTAAGTCAGGGTGGGGAAATGTTCAATTTCCATTTATCAAATATTTCTTGATTATTCTCTAAACTTCCCCACCATACCAATTCCGTGCCAAGCCCAACTATATAATTTCAGTGACATGGTTAGTTAATTGTGTCAGAGTCACTTGAAAAGATATACGAAATAGAAAACTGTTACCTGATAACAAATAATAAAATGTTTGAAAAACAAGAAACAGAGGTATAAATGCAAGCAAACACAACCAAAATTCTTGGAAAACCAAGGCATACTTTATTCAATCAACTGCACTGCATTGAATTCATCCAGATCCCATTACCCTTCCTTTAGAAGAGTGATTCCCAAATTTTGGTATGCATATGCCACAATAGAATGGGAAAGACTAGGGATCTCTTCAAGAAAATTAGAGATAACAAGGGAATATTTCATGCAAAGATGGGCTTAATAAAGGACAGAAATGGTATGGGCCTAACTGAAGCTGAAGATATTAAGAAGAGGTGGGAAGAATACACAGACGGACTATACAAAAAACATCTTCATGACCCAGATAACTATTATGGTGTGATCACTCACCTAGAGCCAGACATCCTGGAATGTGAAGTCAAGTGGGCCTTAGGAAGCATCACTATGAACAAAGCTAGTGGAGGTGATAGAATTCCTGTTGAGCTATTTCAAATCCTAAAAGATGATGCTGTGAAAGTGTTGCACTTGATATGTCAGCAAATTTGGAAAACTCAGCAGTGGCCACAGGACTGGAAAAGGTCAGGCTTCATTCCAACACCAAAGAAAGGCAATGCCAAAGAATGTTCAAACTATTGCACAATTGCATTCATCTCACACACTAGCAAAGTAATGCTCAAAATTTTCCAAGTCAGGCTTCAACAATACGTGAACCATGAACTTCCAGATGTTCGAGCAGGATTTAGAAAAGGCAGAGGAACCAGAGGTCAAATTGCCAACATCTGCTGCATCATCAAAAAAGCAAGAGAGTTCCAGAAAAACATCTATTTCCGCTTTATTGACTATGCCAAAGCCTTTGACTGTGTGGATCACAACAAACTGTGGAAAATTCTGAAAGAGATGGGAATACCAGACCACCTAACCTGCCTCTTTAGAAACCTGTATGCAGGTCAGGAAGCAACAGTTAGAACTGGACATGGAACAACAGACTGGTTCCAAATCAGCAAAGGAGTACGTCAAGGCTGTATATTATCACCCTGCTTATTTAACTTATATGCATAGTACATCATGAGAAATGCTGGACTGGAAGAAACACAAGCCAGAATCAAGATTGCTGGGAGAAATATCAATAACCTCAGATATGCAGATGACACCACCCTTATGCAAAAATTGAGGAACTAAAGAGCCTCTTGATGAAAGTGAAAGAGGAGAGTGAAAAGTTGGCTCAAAACTCAACATTCAGAAACCTAAGACCGTGGCATCTGGTCCCATCACTTCATGGCAAATAGATGGGGAAATAAAGTGACAGACTTTATTTTTGGGGGCTCCAAAATCACTGCAGATGGTGATTGCAGCCAAGAAATTGAGACGCTTGCTCCTTGGAAGAAAAGTTAGAAAGTATATTAAACCAACCTAGACAGCATATTAAAAAGCAGAGACATTACTTTGCCAACAAAAGTCCATCCAGTCAAAGCTTTGGTTTTTCCATTAGTCATGTATGTATGTGAGAGTTGGACTGTAAAGAAAGGTGAGCACCAAAGAGTTGATGCTTTTGAACTGTGGTGTTGGAGAAGACTCTTGAGAGCCCCTTGGAGTGCAAGGAGATCAAACCAGTCAATCCTAAATGAAATCAGTCCTGAATATTCATTTGAAGGACTGATGCTGAAGCTGAAACTTCAGCACTTTGGCCACCTAATGTGAAGAACTGACTCATCTGAAAAGACCCTGATGCTGGGAATGATTGAAGGCAGGAGATGAAGGGGACGACAGACGACGAGACGGTTGGATGGCATCACTGAC
The DNA here is from genome assembly GCF_014754425.2 of Oryx dammah. NCBI lineage: Eukaryota > Metazoa > Chordata > Mammalia > Artiodactyla > Bovidae > Oryx > Oryx dammah. The sequence continues at coordinate 14,471,207 of NW_024070201.1, forward strand.
TCAATGGACATGAGTTTAAGTAAGCTCCGGGAGTTGGTGATGGACAGGGAGGCTTGGTGTGCTGCAGTTCATGGGGTCGGACACAACTGAGCAACTGAACTGAACTGAACTGATGCCATTTCCTCCAGGGGATTTTCACAATCCAGGAATCAAAGGTGCATCTCCTGTGGCTCCTGCCTTTGCAGGTGGATTCTTTACCATTGAGCCACCTGGAAAGCCCAAGAATCACGTGGAGAGTTTGTTAGATGCACAGGCCCCATCCTAAGAGGTTGGGATTCAGTACATCTTGGGTGGAACACAGGAATTTACATTTTAATAAGTGACCTCAAGAGAGTCTAAGCACATCTATAGAAAATGCTCAGGATATGAAGCACCAAAGCCTAGACATTTACTCAGAATGTGTTCTTATGCAGCAAACCCAAATGGGCTCAATATTCTCTAGGTTTTAACTCGTACTGATCTGTGAAGCTTCAGTGAAACAAAATGACTCAGTCTCCGAGGGTTCCAGAGAATTAGGGTCTGCACAGTCACTGAATGGTGTGGTCCCAGCCCTATGTCCTAGAGAAGTTCAGAGAAGGGAGATTAAATTTGGGGCCAGAACTATTCAGAGAAAAATGTACCATGAAAACTCTGGGATATAAAATATCTTTAGCTTTACAGTTGAGCCACCAGGGAAGCCCAAAATGTCTTTAATAACATTTAAAAAGTAAGGAAATTTTCATTAAGATGGGACAAAGAACTGAGTGGCAAGAGAATCCACTTAGATGAGCCAAGGATCTTGGCCAAGACGTGAAAACTGATCGAAGGAGAAATGCAAGAAGATAACTACCAAAGAAAAGCAATGCATTCATTTGTTTCCCTAGTATTTTTCTTCCTCATAGTGTGAAAGTATGAAGGGGCATCCCCGCTGGCTCAGATGGTAAAAAATCTGCCTACAATGCAGGAGACCAGGGTTCAGTCCCTGGGCCAAGATCCCCTGGAGAAGGGAATGGCTACCCACTCTAGTTTTCTTGCCTGGAGAATTCTATGCACAGAGCAGCCTGGCAGGCTATAGTATTCGTTTCCCTAATTTTCTCTTCCTTATACAAAAGCTATTATTCCTCTGCCAGGTGGGACTTGAATGAGAAGCAGGCTGCAAGTCAGGCTAGTGACTTCACAGAAGCTACAGAGTGAAAGGATCTCAGTCCAGTGTAACTCATAGATCAGACCCAGCATCAGTACAGACAAGACAGGATGGTGCAACAGGAGACTGGTGGGAAGAGAATACCGAGTCAAGTCCTACAATAGATCTGCAAGCATTCTGGAAGAAAATGTGACCTAAGACCTCACTTGAATGCCCATTTGCTTAGAGTGTAAAATAATCAATATTTGCAGGTAAAATTACTACAACAGTAGTCTCTGATGATAAAAGCCTCCTAGAAATTCTCTTTGTATAATACTGTTGTTCCCATTTAATATTTGATATGGATAAACAATATTATTTGTCATGAGAATACTTGTTTAGCATGCCAGCTATGTCCAGGAAGGTTTAATGTTGATTAGATTCTTTTAAGACAGAAACATTTACACCAGTGAAGAGTAACCTCTGTAATACTCAATTTATTAAATATATATAATTTAATACATATGCATACATGCATATATACATATAATGAATGAGAAACCTTTTTTTCTTAAAAACTTTAATAATTACAAATTTAAATTTCTTTGAAGTGTTTAAACAACAGATACAAATTTAATATGACTGATACTTTTTTATTGAGTGAAAGATCTTTAAATTCTATAGTGCTTTATAATTTTCAGAAGTTTCAATACATGATTTCATATAATCCCATAATAATCTTCTTTTACCCCCACTTCTAGATTGCCCCTCTGCCCTTCCTTCTCCCGACTGCTAACCACTAGTTTATTCTCTATACCTGTGAGTCAGCTTCTTTTTTGTTTTATTTACTTGCTTTTTGTATTTTTCAGATTCCATAAATAAGTGATATCATACAGTATTTGTTTTATTCTGTCTGACATTTCACTCAGCATAATACCTGCCAAGTCCATCCATGATGTTGCAAATGGCAATGCCACTGTGTATATATATGTACACTTATATATCTTTATATGGGGCTTCCCAGGTGGCACTAGTGGTAAAGAACCTGCTTGCCAATGCAGGAGACATAAGAGACTCAGGTCCGACCCCTGGGTCGGGAATAACCCCTGGAGGAGGGCATGGCAACCCACGCCAGTATTCTTGCCTGGAGAATCCCATGCACAGAGGAGCCTGGCAGACTACAGTCCAAAAAGAGTCAGACTCTACTGAAGTGACTTAGCACAGCACAGCTCATATCTTTTTGTAAATCCTTTTTATGCATTTATCTGTTGATGGACACTTTGGATGCTTTCATACTTGGCAAGCATAAATAATCCTGCTATGAACATTGGGGTACATGCACCTTTTCAAGTTAGTGTTTTTGTTTATTTTGGATATATATCCAGGGGTGGAATTGGTGTGTTGTATGGTAGTTCTATTCTTAGTTTTTTAGGAAGCCTCCATGCTGTTTTCCATAAAGGCTGTACCAATTTACATTCCCACCAACAGTGTAGGAGGGTTCCCTTTTCTCCACATTCTAACCATCTATTATTTGTCTTTTCAATGATGATGGTGACATCCCATTGTGGTTTTGATTTGCAGTTTCCTGATGATTAGCAATGCTGAGTATATTTTCATGTACCTATTGGCCATCTGCATTTCCTCTTTGCAAAAAAAGTCTATTCAGCTCTTCTGCTCATTTTTTTATCATTTTTTTTTTTTAATGTTAAGTAGTATGTACCTGTGTTAGTTGCTCAGTTTTGTCTGACTCTCTGCAACCCCATGGACTCTCTGCAACCCCATAGTCCATTTGTCTGTGGAATTCTCCAGGTAAGACTACTGGAGTGGGTTGCCATTCCCTACCCCAGGGGATCTTCTGAACCTGGGTGTCCTGCATTGTGGGCAGACTCCTTACCATCTGAGCCACCAAGGAAGCCTCATTAAAGTTGTATAAGCTGTTATAATTTGGTTTTCAAAAAATGTCCTTAAGTTTTTGAGTTAAAAATAAAAGACATTTTTCATTTTCACCAAGAACTCTTTTCATGTTCACCAGGAACTACATATTCACCATTTTGTTCTACTTCCTTCTGCCATTTTTCGGGCAACTTCATAATTCCATCTTTCCAAAACTTTTTATCTTTTTGAGCAAAGAACTGTTCCAGGTGCCTTTTACAGTCTTCCAGGGAATTGGAATTTTTTTCCATTATGAGAATTTGGTAATGACTGAAATAAATGGACTTCAAAGGTGCAATGTCTAGAGCAGATGGTGGATAAATCAGAACTTTCCAGCCAAGCTGTAACAGCTTTTGCTTGGTCTTCAAAGAAACACATGGTTTCACATTATCCTAATGGGCTTCCCAGGTGATGTTAGTGGTAAAGAACCTGCCTGCCAATGCAGGAGACATAAGAGATGTGGGTTTGATCTCTGGGTCAGGAAGATCCCCTGGAGGAGGGCATGGCAACTCACTCTAGTATTCTTGCCTGGAGAATCCCATGGACAGACGAGCCTAGTGGGTTACAGTCCATAAGGTTGCAAAGAGTCAGACATGACTGAAGTGACTTACCACGTATGCATGATAGAAGAGTAGGTGTTTTCTGTTAACTAATTTCAGATACTTTTCACCCAGTGCTGCTTTTATTTGGTCTAACTGAGAGCAGTACTTGCTGGAATTACTTGTTTGGTTTAGAAGGAGCTCATAATAGAGGACTCCAAATCTCACCAAATGCACATCACCTTCTTTGGATGAAGACCAGCCTTTGGTATGATTGGCAGTGGTTCATTTTGCTTGTCCCACAGTCTCTTCCATTCCACATTATTGTACATTATCCACTTTTCATTGCTCTCAAAACTGTTTTTTAAAATGGAACATTTTTTGTTACGTTTCAGTAGCATTTCCCTTTCACTTTTCACTTTCATGCATTGGAGAAGGAAATGGCAACCCACTCCAGTGTTCTTGCCTCGAGAATTCCAGGGATGGGGGAGCCTGGTGGGCTGCCATCTATGGGGTCACACAGAGTCGGACACGACTGAAGTGACTTAGCAGCAGCAGCAGCAGCAGCAGAGAATTGCAGGTGGAAATATGGTCAAGAAGGTTTTTTTGCTAAACTTACATGGAACCCAAGCATCAAAGTGATTAACATAACGAAGCTTGTGCAGACAATTTTCAACACTTGATTTGGATATTTTGAGTATGTTGGCTATCTCTCCCTTGGTATAATATTGATTGTTATCAATTAATGTCTCAATTTGATCACTATCAACTTCAACTGTTCAACCTAATCATGAAGCATCTTCCAGCATGAAATCTCCTACCCCATATACTGCACAGCTATTTTTTTTTTTTTGCATTTCAGTTTCATTCTTATCTTTCTTGAAGTAATAAAGCATAATATGCCAAAATGTTGCTTTTCTCAGTCCACCGTCAGTATTAAAATGACTACACAAAAATTCACCAAGTTTGGTAAGTTTTTAAAAAAATACACATTGATATGAGAGCTGTCAAAATACAGTCTAACAAAATTGTTTTGAATGAAGTAGAAGACAACTAAGCACTACTAGAGCCCTTTATGGAAAAAAAAATGAGCAAAACTTTCGGCCAACCCATTATGTTGGATGTTAACTCCTTATTGTTAATATAATTTGCAAGTATCTTCCTATTGAATAGATTGCTTCTGTTTTGTCAATGATTTCCTTTGCTGTGCAAAACTTTTAAGTTTAATTATGTCCTAATTGCTTATTTTGATAAAGCTCTTGATAAAATTCAAAATTCACTTATAATAAAAATTTCCCAGGAAGTGGGCATAGAAGGAATGTACAGCAACATAAAAAAAAGGCCTTATATGACAAACCTACAACTGACATCATACTCGACAGTGAAAACCTGAAAGCACCTCCTCTAAGATAAAGAACAAGACAAGGATGCCCACTCTTTCCACTTTTATTTAACATAGTTTTGATAGCAATCAGAGAAGAAAGAAATTATAGGAATCCAAAGTGAAAAGGAAGAAGCAACAAAATAAACTATATAAAAATGCAATTATCACAGAATGTATAACACTAATATTCAATCCCATTCTAAAAAAATCAACACTAAGGATTTCATTAATTTCATTATTTTGATATTAATACTTTCTTTTCTACCTTCCTGGGTTATAATTCTATTTGTGTAGATGACTTCCTAGCATTTCAATAAGTAGTTTGACACTTTCTCACCTGGCAGGAATCATTCCAGATATAGAGAAAAAGAAAACAAGCTTATAGGATCTGGCTTATCTCCCAAGATTCAGGGTTTTTTATTCCTCTTGAGGGCATTCAAACTCAAGTCACTACTCATCTAACCAAGTCTTTTTCTTCTTCATTTTCTTCTTCTTTTCTTAAATTTAACTTGTTACATTAATGACACTTTTTAGGTCCATACTTTGCCATGGGTTCTATTGTTTTTAACCTGTGTCTCATCATGAAATAATACATTATTGAAGTCTTGTTTGGCTACTGTTATAAAATCTGTTGTTCTATCCTTGCAATATATAGCTCAGACTTGTTACCAGTATAAAAACACTTATACTCTTTATTAATATTTTATTATAATTTAATAGGATCCATTAAGAGTCTTTATCTTCTATAAGATGAGAAGTAAAGTCAGCATACTTATCTTTTCTCTGAGGACATGTGGTTAATTTATCTTCCTGGAACACAATGCTAAACCTGCTTCCTATTTGGCTGTGGTATGTGGCCACAGGCTCAGTCCAACCCTTTTTCACTTGACTGTTAGGTGTAACCACCTATGCATATAAGTCTCTCCCGTTCTTCATACAGGTCTTTCCTTTGCTCAGTGTACCCAATGGTACACTCTTTCCTGTTTACACAAATAGAAACTTTAGAAACAGCCACATACTTAAAAGATAACAGAATATCTATTTTCTATTCCATTAGATCTTTGTCATTTCAATAGCAACTCTGACAACTTTGAAATGTTTAAACACAAAACATTAAAATATTTTAATCTGGTAAGTAAAAAAACATTCCAGACCCTCCCTGATGTTTTTCTGCCCCCAAGAAAGGGATTCAACCATTGTACTACATAGAATAGGCGAGACTGTGATAATAAATAGAAAAAAATGGAATAGCTGAAATGCAATAGAGGTTTATTTCTATTCATATGTTGGTAGAAGGCAATTATTTCTGGTTGGGATCACTCTCCTCCATGTGGCAACGTGAACCCAGGGTGTTTCTGCCTTAGACTTTGCCATCTTCAAGGCTTCAGCCTCATTGTCTTTTTCTTCCAAATGGAAGAAAACATGTAGGGGGAAAAGTGCCTGCTTCATGCTTGCAAGAGATGTGCATCATGTCTGCCCACACCCTTTAGCGCAGATGAGTCATATGTCTACCTCTAACTCAAAGGAGGCTGGGGAATATACAGACATACCTCATTTTATTATGCTTCACCCATTGTACTTTGAAAATATTGTGTTTTTTGCAAATTGAAGGTTCATGGCAACCCTGCATCAAGCAACTCTAGCAGCTCCATTTCCCCAACAGCGTTGGCTCAGTTTAGGTCACTGTGTCACATCTTGGTAATTCTCACAAATATTTCAAACTTTTTACTGTTGTTATTATATTTTTTTATGATGATCTGTGATTAGTCATCTTTGATGTTACCATTGTAATTGTTTTGCGGTGCCACAAACCACACTCATACAAGATGGTGAACTTAAGTGGTAAACGTGAGTGTTCTGACTGCTCCACTAACTATCTGTTCCCCTGTCTCTCTCCCTCTCCTCAGGCCTCCCTGGTCCCTGGGAAGCAGTTCTATTTAAATTAATCCTACAGTGGCCTATAGGTGTTTAAATGAAAGGAAGAGCCATGCACCTCTCTCTTTAAATAAAAAACCAGGAATGATTAAGCTTAGTGGAAAAGACATGTTAAAAGCTGAGATAGGCTGGAAGCTAGACCTCTGACACTAGTCAGCCAAGTTCTGAATACAACAGAGAGGTGCTTGAAGGAACTTAAAAATGCTACTTCAGTGAACACACAAATGATAAGAAAGCAAAACAGCCCTGTTGCTGATATAGAGGAAGTTTTTGTGGTCCAGATAGATCATATCAACCACAACATTCCCTAAGCCAAAGCCAGATCAAAGCTCTGACTCTCTTCAATTCTATGAAGAATGAGAGAGCTGAGGAAGCTTACAGAAGAAAAATCTGAAGTTAGAACAGTACGGTTCTTGAGGTTCAAGGAAAGAAATTGTCTTCATAAAAGTGCAAGCTGAAGAAGCAAGCACTGATGTAGAAACTTCATCACGTTATCCAGAAGGTCCAGCTAAGATAATCAATGAAGGTGGCTACACTCAGTAACAGATTTGAGTGTAGACAAAACAGCCTCATATTGGAGCAAAATGTCATCTAGGACTTTCATAGCTACAGAGGAGGTCAATCAGTTTCAAAGCTTTGAAGGGCAGGCTGACTCTCTTGTTAGGGGCGAATACAGCTGGTGACTTGAAGTTGAAACCAACGCTCATTTACTATTCTGAAAGCTCCTAAGAAGGCTCCTAAGGTTCCTAAGAATTTTGCTAAATCTAGTCTGCCTGTGCTCTAGAAATGGAACAACAAAGGCAGGGTAACAGTACATCAATTCACAACATGGTTTACTGAATATTTTAAGCCCACTGTTGAAGCCTACTGATAAGAAAAAATGACTCCTTTCAAAATATTACTGCTCATTAACCAAGAGCTCTGATGAAGATATACAAAAAGACTCAGGTCGTTTTCATGCTTTCTAATACAACATCCATTCTGCAGCCCATGGATCAAGAAGTAATCTCGATTTTCAAGTCATTACTTTATTTTTTTTTATACACCATTTTTATTTGTTGATTATACCTCAGTAAAGCTGGAAAAATATTTTTTTTCTTTTTTTAATTTTTATGTTTTATTTTATTTTATTTTTTTACTTTACAGTACTGTATTGATTTTAGAGATACTCTTTGTAAGGCTATAGCTACTATAGATAGTGATTCCTTTGATGGATCTTTACAAAAACCATTGAAAACCCTCTGGAAAGGATTCACCATTCTAGATACCATTAAGAACATTTGTGATTCATGGGAAGAGGTCAAAATATCAACATTCACAGGAGTTTAAAGAAGTTGATTCCAACTGCCCTGAAGGACTGTGAGGTGTTGAAGACTTCAGTGGAGGAAGTAACTGAAGATGTGGTGGGAATAGCAAAAGAACTAGAATTAGAAGTGGGGTCCAAATATGTGACTAAACTGCTGTAATCTCCTGAATAAACTTTAACATATGAGCAAAGAGATTTCTTGAGGTGAAATCTGGTGAAGAGGTTGTGAAGTTGTTGAAATGACAACAAAGGATTGAGAATACTATATGAACTTAATTGACAAAGCAGCAGCAGGGTTTGGGAAGACTCCAACTTTGAGAGAAGTTCAACCCACTCCAGTGTTCTTGCCTGGAGAATCCCAGAGATGGGGGAGCCTGGTGGGCTGCTGTCTATGGGGTCGCACAGATTCGGACATGACTGAAATGACTTAGCAGCAGCAGCAGCAGCTACTTGGGTAAAATGCTGTTACATTTTTTGTAATGCTGCTACATTTTACATTTTTGTTACAATGCTGTAACAAACAGCATTGCCTGTTACAGAGAACTCATCTGTGAAAGGTAGAGTCAATGGATGTGGCAAATTTCATTTGTGTCTGATTTTAAGAAGTTGCCACCGACATCCCAACCTTCAGCAGTTCCCACCCTGATCCCTGATCAGTCAGCAGCCATCAACAGCAAGGCAAGATCCCCCACCATCAAAAAGATGGTAACTCACTGAAGACTAAGATGATGGTTAGCATTGTTTTTTAGAAACAAAAAATTTTAAATTAAGACATACATTTTTGAGATGTGATCTATTACACACTCAATAAACTACAGTATGGTATAAACATAACTTTTTATGACTTCCTATCTTCATGATAGGAAACAAAAAGAAATGTGTGTTACTTACTTTGTTTCTGTGGTCTGGAACTGACCCCATTCTGTCTCTGAGGTATGCTTGCAGTCCGGTCATGGCCCTCACTGCAATCCTGTTAACAAGAGAGGAACCAGTGGATTGAGGTAGGTAGCCAGCAGTCTCCACAGCTACTCTCCCGGTCCCTGTCAGAAGCACCCTGTGCTGGGGACTAAACTCTGAGTATTAACAGAGAAACATAAGAATTGATGGTAAATTGGGCTGGGGGTATTGTTGACTTATACTTCACAATAAAAATTTAAAAAAAAAAACTGGAAATTTTCTGTTTTATTTTATTTACTTATTTAAATTTATTTTTTAATTGAAGGATAATTCCTTTACAGAATTGTGTTGGTTTCTGCCAAACATCAGCATGAATCGACCATAAATATGCATATGTCTCCTCCCACTTGAACCTCACTCCCTCCCTCTGCATCTCACCCCTCTAGGTAGTTACAGTGCCCCAGTTTTTCTTTTGGGTTTTTTTTCCCCCCCATTCCACAGCATGTGGAACTTTCCTGACCAGGGATCAAACCGGTACCCCCTTCAAGTGGGAGCATGAAGTCATAACCACTGGACCATTGGGGAAGTCCCCCCAATTTTTATTTTTAATACTAAGAATTAACCCTGGCTTTTCCTGTTTAAACCAACATGTCTTTTTTCCCTCTGTTTTCTACATAAAGCTTTCCTCAACTACTAACACAAACCACTAAGACATTGAAAAAGGTAAATCAGGTGCCGTGTAATATGACAGGACACAGTGCCCATAGCAGGGTCCTCAATAACCTATAAGAAAAGATCATAACTGGCATCTAGAGACCTTATGGAACCACGTGCTTAAAATTCCTTACCTGTAAACTGAGAATATGAACGTAGCCTGTCCACATGAGGATACTGAAAACAAGAGGAGGAGGAAATGGTGCTAATTCTGGAGACAAGATCCAAGAATAAAGTAGATGATAATGCCTAAAATGCAATTCCATTTTGTTCATATCCCATGAACTTCTCCCACATACTCAGCATTCAACTACCTAAACTGATTAGCGTCCAACCCAGAAAGCCCTCAAAGACAGTGAGTGATTCACAACCTAGAATTCACTAGGCTGTGGTGGAGGGAGGAACGGCATTGTCTGTCTTTATTCTGCACACCAGGCTGGACCCCCTGAAAGGACTGTCTGGCAGCTTATTTCTGTATTCATCGTTTTCTGGCTCCAGGACCTATGACAATGCAAGTCAGCCCCCAAAGAGCATTAGTTGACTTTCTTCCTGGAGAGTTTCTCAACCATCAGAGTTACAACACTGGGCCCAGATCCTCCGTGCCTTCCCATTAATGTCCTTACAACACCCTTCAGAGCTTGTTAAGCCCTGGGCCCTGGAGCCCTCTGACCTCACTTCCTACCACCAGAACCTGGCACCTCAGCCTTGACCACGGGACTCCAGTCACTCTAGTCTCCTGGCTATTTCTCAAAGGCTCCAGTGCACTCCCAGCTCAGGGTCTTGGTCCTGCTATTCCCTCTGACTGGAATGCTTTTCTCCAAAAATGCATCAGTTTTGAGTATTTGTACAAGTGTTATCTTCTTAAGGAGGCCATCCTGAGCATCCTGTTTAAAACTGAGAAAAGCCTCCCACCCTCTGCACTCCTAATCCCCTTTACCCTGCCGATAGCAGCAGACACTGTGAAGAGCCTGTCTTTGACCTCCACAGCCCAACTTCAGCTTTGATGGATCTCTACAAGCTGACCTTATGTTTCTCTCTCACTTTTGGGGGTCCCTCTACCACTGAAGCTTGCTAGGCCTGCCAGGGGCACCTCTGAAGGCTCAGGATTTAAATCCCTCAAAGATAGCCCTCAACCCAAGAAGGACCAAGTTGCAGGAGAAGTAATCCAGATTTCCCAGCCCTCAGCAGAACAATCCTGAGACGTTCTTCACATGAACTCTCAGAGGGCTTCCAGCATCAGTGAGCTCCCTGCTTCATACAATAGTCACCTACTCACTACTCACTGACAGTTCACTGGCTTTCCTTCCTTCCCTGTCCCTATCTCTCTTCTCTCTCCACTTGTGCTCTCCAAAATGAGCTAATTTCACCAAACATCTCGTCTTTGGGCCTTCTTTTGCGGAAACCCACACTGAGACATTGTGGGGCTCTAGGTAGGAAACCTTAAAAAAAGGGAGGGAGGGCTAGCTTTTGCGGTCGGAAACTAAGATGGCGTCCGGCCGAAGAGATAGGGGCGTGGTCTATGTTACAGTTTTTGATTGGCTCTCTTGACTTCCGTGCACGTGGACAGTGCGTGATCACCGTAGACTCCTGTTACAATGAAGCACATGACGACTTGACCTTTAACGTGATTGGTGCAACTATGGTATATTAAGATTTGACCTTTAATGTGATTGGTGCAACTATGGGGGGGGGTCCCTCGCAGAACCCCCTTGCTCGTCTATATAAACCAAGAGTTTGTGGCAATAAAGCGGAACTGCTCAGACGGAACGCCTGTAGCGTCTGATTGTTTCTCACTCGCCGAGGGGTTGGGTTGGTGGACAGCAGGCTCAGCTCTCCTCGGGACGTCTCAGCTTTGCTGAGGGAAGTTCCACTGCCTCTCTCTTTCTTCGGAGCGCCCCCCCCCCCCCGCCCTGCAAGACACCACTCTCTACTTTTCTTTTTTCATGGCACTTACCATCTCCTAACACACGGTGCCATTTACTTTACACCTCCCTTGTTTATTGTCTATTTCTCCCTGCTAGTATGTAAGCCCTGGGAAGACAGTGGCCTTTGTTCATTTTGTTCATTGATATTATGCTTCCCTGGTGGCTCAGATGATAAAGAACCTGCCTACAATGCAGGAGACCTGGGTTTGATCCCTGGTTCAGGAAGATCCCTTGGAGAAGGAAATGGCAACCCACTTCAGTATTCTTGCTTGGATAATTCCATGGGCAGAGGAGCCTGGTGGGTTACAGTCCATGGGGTTGCGAAGAGTTGTTACCGACTTAGTGACCAACATGCACATACATTTTAAGGCCTAGAGGAGCATCTGGTATAAAGGAAAGGCTAAAAAATGTTTGTTGAAAGAATTAGTGCAGGAGTAAGGCCTGGACAGAGGACCCTGGCAGGCTACAGTCCATGGGGTCTCAAAGAGTTGGACTCGACTGAACGACTAAGTAAAACACATCATTAGGCCTACTTAAGTCTACTCTTGAAGGAGTACCTGTATCACTTTGGGTGTTTTAGCAGCAAGTACTAGAAAAAAGCCAATTCAAAATACCTAAGGAATACAACTTGCTTTTTCACCTGAGTAGAAGCCTCAGCTTACCATGGACTCAGGAAAGAGGAGGATGTAAGAGGATGCTGAGTGGACAATCAGCAACATCCACTGAGGTCTTATGGATATCATGAGCCCATCTTCTGCACAGGAACCTGGGGGAAAAAAATAAAGTTGTCTTCTGGGTAGTTCTGTAACTTATAATACAAGAAACAGAGTAGCCCTCTGGCCAAGTATAAATCTGTCATTAGCTGTAGGTCAAAAATGTGAGCACGTTGAAGATAAAATATGTCCTCAGACTGAGAATGGCTAGCAGTGGAGGGGTTAGGGGTGCTGGGAGTCTGGCTGGGCCTGGAGAGGGTCTCTGACTTTATCCCTGCAGAAGCATAGGCTTCCCCGTGGACACGAGTGCCCTCATTACCTTCTCACCAAATGATTTTCTGATTGCCAATTAAGCCTGAGATATACCTCAATGCTCCTAGGGGCAGCTGGCATTCTGGTCACTGGAGAGTTAAAGAAATGAGCCATGTAGTTTATTCAGCTGTCTCTTGGGAGTTCCGTAATTCTTGTCTTTCAGCAGAAGCCTAATCGTCTCTGAGTATATTAATTGCTCCAATTTGGGGCCCTGCAAGGAGAGATAGTGTTGCATCGTAATTAAACATACCAGCTTTGGTGTCAGAAGATGTTATGTCTGAATCCAGCCCTACCAGGTATTAGCCATAGATCTTGAAGCAAGTTGCTTAACCTACTCAGTCTCATGTTAAGATGGAGCTAATCATACCTGCTATGGATTTTAAATAAAATAGCATCTGGAAGTGCTTGGCTTGGGAGCTGGCACGGCTTGCTTGCTGCTGCTGCTAAGTTGGTTCAGTCATGTCCAACTCTGTGCAAACCCATAGATGGCAGCCCACCAGGCTCCTCCGTCCCTGGGATTTTCCAGGCAAGAGTACTGGAGTGGGTTGCCATCGCCTTCTCCGTGGCATGGGTTAGGAGGTACTGAATGAATGAATAGTAGCTCTCCTGATCAACACTGGGAACCAGAACCTAGGTCCATTATAAATTCACTATCCTGCTAGACCAGACAGCCAATCGACCTTCCCTTGTCAACTGTCCTGCTCCATCATGAGGTATCTTTTCCACTAACTTCAGCCTCCTGAAAAAATAGAGTCCCTTTAAGGATGCCATATCCTTAGGACTCCAATGCCATATTTGTCTTGAGGACTAAACACACTTCACAGTAACAGTTTCTGTGCTGCTTTCTCCACTCATCACAGGCACACACACACATACACACACACACACGCACACACACTCATCCACAAGCACAGTACCCCGTTGTCCACCCAGATAATCCATGCAGTCTCCCTGTGGACAAAGACCTATTTGGCACCAACATAAGAGATGGATCCTTGACAGCAAACAAAAGGAGCTGACTTCATTTTAGGTGCTGACTCCAGCATTCTGTTGTTGATTCAGAATGAAGAGATAGTTCTCCAGAAACCTACGGAGGTTCTTTCCAAAGCATCCTATTATATGAACAGCCACAGTTACTCTGAGATTTTTAGACACAGTGATAAACTGTGTGCAGTTCCCCAAAAGCAGTCATCCTGGCTGACAGGTAACAGAAGGGAAGGAGATTGGAGGGAAGAGAAGAGCCATAGAATATTCTCCCCTCTGCCTCTCAGAATTCATGCTGAACACCCCAGTACCTAACGTGCAGGTCGGTCTGGAGCTGGCACACCCGCTTTTTCTACAATGCAGGTCAGTCTGGAGCTGGCACACCCGCTTTTTCTACAATGTTGTAACAAAGACATTGTGTATCAGAATCACTATTGGTAGCTTTCTGATTAAAACTTAAATATAGGAGTACCTTGAAGAAGCAAGACTTCTTCCCTCTTCTCTTACCTCTCAGATAATATCATCCACCCTTTTTTTTTCTCCTTTCAGTCTTTCTTCTATTTTGACCAATCTGTCACTCAAGCTCCTAAGTTGATAGAAGGATTTGAGAAAATTACACGTTCCTAACTGCATTTGAAACTAGGCTTCTGAAAGCCCTGGAATCTTTGGAAAAATCACCTACTCTGACCTGGATCCCCTCCCCACAGGGAGCACCCTGTGGAAGGAGCATGACTACGAGGGTGACCAAGGAGGAATAAGAGAGCAGGGCAAGCAGAAGACAAAAGTCTGAGGCAAGAGGCTGAGGGTGAGACCCGGATTTTGGCAGAAGCAAGGCAAGGTTAAAGGCAAAAACAGTCAGGGGCCAAACTTGAAGACTGAGGTGAGACTGAATATCGGAGAATAGGAAAGGACATGAAGAATTCGCCAGCAGTCCACACATTAGGATTCTGGGCTTTCACTGTTTGCCGGGCACCCTGGGTTCAAACCCTGGTTGGGAAAATAAGATCCTGCAAGAAACATGATGTGGCCAAAAAGGAAAGAAAGAACATGATGCCCTGGTGCGTGTAGACAGCTTAAGGAATCAGCAGTGGGAAATGGACATATACAGACCTTTTATTGGGCACACTTGTCTAGAGAGGCCAGTCCTGTTTCAGGGAGCCAAGTAAGACAGAACAGGATCCCCTCTGCCCATCTGCCTCTTCAATCCAAGCAGATTAATCTTTGGATTTTAATGACACAGATCTATATTCTCCTACCCGGGGCAGACCAAGTTCAACAGTTGGCCCAGAGTGAAATTTCCCACAGGCTAGGACTGACGAAAGGTGTATGTTCCCTGAAACTGGAGAGGGGATGGGGTGAAGGCAGCTTGGAAATCCCAGAGATAAACAGGATCTGAGCCCAATACTCTTGAGAATGAAGTTTGGGCAGATCTCCAAGCCAAGGAACCAGAAGCAAATATTGGAAATCTGTGGTCAGAGGCCACAGGAGCAAAGAGCAGAATGTGACGCTGGGAACTTATTTGAATCACCTGGCCAGGTGTGGGGTGGTCCCCAGGGGCTCTAGCACAGCTCAAAGTGAAGAAGGGTCTGCTTCAGCAAAAAGGCCAGAGCATAAGTCATCTTCCACCCTCTCCACCATCTGTTTTAAAGGTAAGGAATCGGGCGTAGAGTGTTTATGTAATCTTCAGGTGACTGGGGTTTCAGAAGAGGCATGCCTCCTAACCAGTACCTGCAGTGTGAGGCTGATGGGACAACATGTGTTCCTGAAACTAATCAAAGCTTTTTGTTTCTATCTGAAAAATAGTAACCATGGAAATATCAATACTAAGCCTGAAGCTTTAGGGGGTGGTGTCATTGTGAACTGTTTTTTCAGAGGGGTGTGGAGAATTGAGCTTGTCTCTCTTCTGATGGCTCCAAGGATGCTGTTTGTTCTTTAGGGTCACTGGGAGGGGCCCATCAGGCTGATTGTTATTAACAGAGAGCAGCAATTTTGAGTGCTGCGGACACAGGACAATGTCATCTGTACATAGTCTATAAACAAGGTCTCTAAACAGGTCATTCCTTCATCAGCAAGTGTTTGCTAAAAAGCTATCCGGTTCTGGAAAGGGACTGAATACTAAAGTGTAATTCTCTGTCTTCAAGATGTTAACACACTCAGGTAAAGCAATAGGCAGCCCTAGTTCTACTGTTAAGTAGTGACAATAAATCCAAGAGTTCAAAGAAGGTCAAGATAGTATGGATTAGTACAGTTTCTTTCTCTCTTTCTTTCATCTTTCCTTCCACAATATCCACGGAGAGCCCATACAAAGGGGTGGGATATTCAGCAAACAAGGCAGAGAGGGTTCTGCCCTTTTGGAGCTTGCAATCTAGCTGAGAAAGCTTCATTGCCCTGAAGAACAGGTAGAGTTTAAAATGCCTAATAGGAGTGGGGAGGGTTTTATGTCAGGGTCAACTGTAAGAATACAGTCATGTCTGGGGATCAGGGGAGGAAGGTAGGGAAATAATTGGACTGTCAAAGGGATGCTTGGCAATACTGTTCTGGTATAAATGAGCTCTTTTATAAGGCAGGTGAGCCAAAGGGGCAATTTAAGTTTATCTATCCACTGACTCTTTTCATTTTCATTTCTACGTTTCTCAAGAGAATGGTTTCTTTCTCATAGATTTGAATTTCCACCTTGGAGTTGACCTTCCTTAAGGCAATGGCAACCCACTCCAGTACTCTTGCCTGGAAAATCCCATGGGCAGAGGAGCCTGGTAGGCTGCAGTCCATGGGGTCGCTAAGAGTCGGACACGACTGAGTGACTTCACTTTGACTTTTCACTTTCATGCATTGGAGAAGGAAATGGCAACCCACTCCAGTACTCTTGCCTGGAGAATCCCAGGGACGGGGGAGCCTCGTGGGCTGCCGTCTATGGGGTTGCACAGAGTTGGACACGACTGAAGGGACTTAGCAGCAGCAGCAGCAGCAGCAGCAGCAGCATACTATCTTATTTCTGTTACTTTCTTACAGGAAACCATTGTAGTTCAGGATGCAGCCAGCCATAGTGGAAACATAGTCGACCTGGATAGATGTCAGTGACTGTGGAAATGTGGAAATGCAGGGAGGCAGGGTCATCACTTAGAAGTCAAGGCTTCAGGAGAACTACAGTTCAAACCCTGGCACTGTAACCCACACTTGGAGGCACGGTCGTTAGGCAACAATTGCCAGTGAGAATGCAGCCCCATCGAGCTGTATTGATTAATCTGTTCTATATGGTAGGTGCAGGCCTCTCAGGTGGCTCAGTTCAGTTCAGTTCAGTTCAGTCACTCAGTCGTGTCTGACTCTTTGCGACCCCATGAACCGCAGCACACCAGGCCTCCCTGTCCATCACCAACTCCAGGAGTTCACTCAGACTCACGTCCATCGAGTCAGTGATGCCATCCAGCCATCTCATCCTCGGTCGTTCCCCTTCTCCTCCTGCCCCCAATCCCTCCCAGTATCAGAGTCTTTTCCAATGAGTCAACTCTTGGCATGAGGTGGCCAAAGTACTGGAGTTTCAGCTTCAGCATCATTCCTTCCAAAGAAATCCCAGGGCTGATCTCCTTCAGAATGGACTGGTTGGATCTCCTTGCAGTCCAAGGGACTCTCAAGTGGGTAACAAATCTGCCTGCAATGCAGGAGACTCAGGAGACACAGGTTCAACCCCCAGGTTGGGAAGATCCCCTGGGGAAGGCCATAGCAATCCACTCCAGTATTCTTGCCTGAACAATTCCATGGACAGAGGAGCCTGGTGAGCTACAGTCCATGGGGTCACACAGAGTCAGCACGCATGCAGGCATGTCCCAGGTGTACTCCTAGGTGAGTAAAAGAGAGTCATTGGAGAATGGTCCCAGGCTCCCATCTTTGCACAGCATAAACACCTGCAGAGACAATTGGAATAATACTAATAACATTCTAGAATTAGAAGGTCCTGTGGAGGAGTAGAGAAAAGGAAAGCTAACCACTTTAATCAACTTACAGAAAGCTTGGAAGGAAGAAAAGGATTAAGTGGTGTGGGCCAGGCTGATGTCTGGGCTGGACTGGAATTCTAGCCATTCTGTGAGCACACCATGCATTAAAGCAACACTAAAGCTAGGCCATGTATTAGGCAAAGCTCTGTCCTATGCAGGGTGGCTTACATGTGTAACCCAAATGTCAGCTGGGGTCACCTAGCCACTCCAGACCTAGATGAAATTGTTAGAATGATGATTACACACATTATGGAAGTTCAAAGTCTTTTAAAAAAATATCCCTGCCAATTCTTGATGAATTTGTTACCTTTACTGTGTTCTCTGTTCTACACTACAGCAACCCAGAAAAATTTCATCTCCTTCCTTTATTTAGAAGACAAAAGCAAAACATAATAAACAAACCCTCTCAACATCGAAAACATTTATGAGTATAATAATTATGATTCTAATATCCCAACTAAAGAGCCAAGAAAAATAATTTTAAGTTAAACATTAGTCATCTCCCTTTTAAAATTGTTCTTCAGCCTTCCTGACTCAGGAACTTTCACTGGCCATTTGCCCCTGTGTCTATGGTACTGCTTTTTCTCAATAATCTTCTCCACCCCGCTCTCTTTCCCCTTATCTCTTTCCCCCTTCCCATAAAAATTCAGCATTGAAAGCCTTGGCCATTTAGAAAAACAGATTAGAAGAAAAAAGAGGGTCTTAGGGTCAGAGTGGGGGTAGCTGATGAATAATCTCTAAAATGTTGACTTTTCTTTGCAGTCTAGTCTTTGGCATGCTTACCAAGGTTAGGAGAAGGGTTTGAATAAAGAGGCTGTTGTTGGACAGAAATCTAAGACATAGCCATGCTTTCACTATTTCCTTCCTTCAAATCAAAATCTTATTGTCCTGGATCTCATTCCCTGTTCTCTTTTTTCCTGAGAATGGATGAATAGGCCAACGGGTCAATCAGACACTGAATCATGGAGCAAAAATCTGAGGGGAAGAAAGGAGGAACAAAGACCAACCACTTCTCATCAAAAACCTGCTATTTGCCAGGCGCTTTATTAAATAGCAATGCTTAAGGGAACTTATACACTCTCATCTGAGCCCTTGGTTTTATACTTGAGAAAACTGAGGTTTCCCAAAGTGAGAAGGTTGCTCAACATCTTGTATCAAAGACAATATCAGACACCCTTCAAGCTTGACTCAGCCTAGTGTTCTAAAGAGCTTTACCCTTTCTTCATCCTTCAAGAAAATTCCTAAGAAGGACATTCAAAGCATAACTTTCAGACAGTATAGTATGGTAACATGGATAATTTAATGGAAGGGAGGGAAATAATTTGGTGTGGTGGTGGTGGAGGGAAACTGAAAGACAGATCAGATCTAGCCCAATCTTGTCAGAAAACTCCAGAACCTTACTGCTGCCATGATTCACTTGCCAGTGCAGACAAGCTGTTGGTGTTTTACAACATTTCTCTTCGATCTAGTGTTAAGGCTGGTATATTTGGCTTTTGATCCAAGGGAACACAGGTTATCTTCCCAGAATAAGCAGTCAACGAAATTATGTCTCTCCACAATCCTGTGTCACAGATTTGGATGGACTACTCAATGCTCAAGTCTTCAGCTTTTACCATGGTAGACTCCCTACAACAAAGTATCCTTAAGACCAGTGGTCTCACTTAAGTTTGGAGTATCAGTGAGGCTTTGTGTGATCTCAAGAGTCCAGGTCCTTCTCCAAGAGAGTTTCAACTCTAAAAGCACATGTGGTCCACCAGGTGGAACTGGCTCAGTGAAATCACTATTGGTTTTGGCCATTTGGCAAAAGCCAAAGACCCACCATGCCTTTGACTAAAGACATTGGTTCAGTGACATGCACATCTCCCATACTGGAAAAAACCCAAAGCTCCTTCCTCAAGTATAGGTAATGCTCTCTATATGCAATACTTGACTTAAGCTAATTTGAGTTGATTCCTCTCACTTTCACTAAGAGTCATAAAAAGTATAGTAACCTCCTAGTTTAACACATAGAGAGTGGGACTTCCCAGGTGGCTCAGTGGTAAAAAAAATCTTCCTGCCAATGTTAGGAGCCTCACGTTCAATCCTTCGGTTGGGAAGATCCCCTAGAGAAGGAAGTGGCAACTCACTCCAACCCCATGGATAGAGGAGGCTGGTAGGCTACAGTCCATAGGGGTTGCAAACAAGTTGGGCACAATTTAGCAACTAAACAACAACAGCACTTAGCACAAAATAGTTAAGCCACAGATCCTTATTAAATTAAATCGAAAATCAGACCAATTTTTTGAATAGGTAAAAAAATCACAATCATGTAGACAGCAGCTTCCAAAGCAATATAAATTGGGTTCTAATTATTTTAGGTGTGCTAGCCTTGTTTCTCCAACCAATGAGAAAACTCTAGAATACCAAATCCCTGATTATATAATCTGGTATTTCCAAAAGTGAATTGTATACACAGTAGGTATTCAGAAAATTTTATTTAATTGAAGGGCTCTGAATGCAATTGGAACCCCCAATGTTTAATGATACAATCCCTTAATAAAGACTATCCAGAGGTCACAGTCTGGAGCACCAGCGTTAAACTCAGCAAAGACGAATACAAAGTTCTGCTTAGCCCACTCCATCACTAATGAGGAAGGTACTGATCTTTAGCAAGTCATGCAATTAATGGAGATTTCAACAGATCCTTGGACATATAACAAACCTTCTCTGTCACATGCCTGCCAACGCCTGTTTTCTAACCTGGAGGCTATTGTTTCACTCACTATTTGACATTAAACATTGATGACTTCACCAGCTATTGAGAACTTGGGCTCAGGTCTCAACAGGTAGGAAGGCTTTGAACTTGCCTGCCATCTGTGTAGCACTGTAGACTCCAGAATTTTCAGCCACTTCAACTTTCTGGCTGCTGGGGCTTAATTACAGATTCAAGTGGAAGAGGAGGATGCCTGCAAAAGCAGGAAGTGGGAGAGGAAGGCAAGTTGCTGTTGGAATGCCGAGAAGGTCCAACCCCTTGGGAGGAGTCTAATTTACCATCTTACCATTAACCAACACAATAAATCTCTAATTTCCCAATGCCCTCTTGATGTCAGTCTACATATTGATTAGATAGCTGGGTGGCAAGAGGTAGGTGCAGTGGAGTGAGGAAGGGGGAAAGTGAGTTTAAGATGAATGGATAATCAGCCAAGTAAAAGGAAGAACAGAAGGAGACGAGGGAGGAGGAAGAGAAGGAGAGGAAAGGGAGAAGGAAATAAAGCAGAATTCCTCTTTGAATCTGAATTCTGTGACCATTATCTCTTTCTTTTAAAACAATTTTTATGGGAGTATAGTGACTTTATAATATTTGGTCAGTTTCTACTGCACAGCAAAGTGAATCAACTGCACAGTTTATACCCATCTCTTCTTTTGTGAATTTCCCACCCATTTAGTGTGACAGTGATCTCTTGGTGAGATTTTTCAGTGCCAAAAATAGAACCCCAGAGGTAGTGGTCATGTGATCAAGCTTCAGGGAGTTCAGCAACCTGGAGACCTAGATCCTGCTTAACCACTAAGTAGCCAACTTGGGTGATCACTTCCTCTCTTTGGGCCTTGGTTTTTGCCTACTGTGTGAAAGAGTAGGACCAAACCAGCTCTCTGCAAACTTTGTCTTTAAGGTTGCAGCATTGTATTTTGTGCAGAAGCACAAATGAAGCAAATAAAAATGGAATGGTTTTTACAGTAATGTAGAGGGCTGACATTACCCTGAGTTTGCTATCCTCATAAAAGCCTCCAAATGCCATTGCACAAGAGGTCTTGAAGGTTTCCAAAGAGGAGTTTGAAAACTCCTTTAATAACATCTTATCCCTCTTCCAGCATTAATATTCTATGGCCAGTGATCTACATCTAGGTTCTCACAGATCTTTGAGGAGGCGTTGTCTGAGGGTGGTGCTCGGAAGAACCTGCACTCCCAGCCCTGTCCCAGTGAAGAAACTACCACTGCCGAGAAGTAGGTGGGGAACAGGTCAGACGAACAGGCTTATCTCCAATATTGGAACACACATTTCCATTTTCGCCCTGCAGACCCATCACACAGATTATACACTGAGTACAGTTGGTTTCTCACTGAGGATGCCTAGTGATTCAGGGTCTGGCCTATGAGTATCTTAAAAAGAATGAACACATTGCAATGAATTTATCCCAAGGACATGAGCATTTGCCAAGGCTCTTTGTGAGCAGTGAGAAGCATTGCTATATGAAGTGACTTGGTTGAGTGTGTCAGTGTGTGTGTGCATGCTGTGTGTGTGCTAAGTCTCTCAGTCATGTCTGACTCTTTGTGACCCTATGGACTGTAGGCTGACAGGCTCCTCTGTCCATAGGATTCTCCAGATAAGAATACTGGAGTGAGATGTCATGCCCTCCTCTGACCTAGGGACCGAACCTGCATCTCTTATGTCTCCTGCCTTGGCAGGCGTGTTCTTTACCACTAAGGCCTCCTGGGAAGCCCATGTGTGTGCTTATGTGTAAGACAGAACTTGTATTTCATCTCATAAATGCTCTCTTCAATCACCTCTACTTCACCTTGCAATTGTCTTCAGATGTCTAATAAATTCTAGCAAATTCTTCAAATATCTAGCAAATTCTCCAAAATGTATCCTTGCAGAGCACCTTAGGCCTCGTGTCTCCCATGAAACATTCTTTAGCTATTCTGCACTCTCTCCTGTAAATCTAGTGGTTGCCAGTCATCATTACACTTAATGTAATCTTGCAGTGTTGTTTAATCTTCCATCAGAGTCAGGCTCATCTCCCCAGCAAAATTAAACTTATGTGGAACCAGGGACGGGTCATGTTTCTCTGTACCCCACCGTGCTATGCATGGATAAATACTAGGTACGGTATAGTGGATGGAGCACAGCCTGTGAATCCGGTAAACCTGGCCTTGCTATATTCTAGCTTCATGACTTTGACTTAAACTATCCTTACCTGCCTCATCTAGTACCTACCTTATAGGGGTCACGTGGAAATAAACGATAATGCACATAAAGTGACTGACACAGTGCCTGGCAAGTAGACCCTGTTCGTGTCATCCTGGAATCAATATATGTATAGTGATAAGTAAGTAATGATCCAAAATCACTGCAGATGGTGACTGCACCCATGAAATTAAAAGACACTTGCTCTTTGGAAGAAAAGCTATGACCAACCTAGACAGCATATTAAAAAGCAGAGACATTTCTTTGCTGACAAAGGTCCGTCTAGTCAAGGCTATGGTTTTTCCAGTGATCATGTATGGATGTGAGCACTGAAGAATTGATGCTTTTGAACTGTGGTGTTGGAGAAGACTCTTGAGAGTCCCTTGAACTGCAAGGAGATCCAACCCGTTGATCTTAAAAGAAATCAGCCCTGAATATTCATTGTAAGGACTGATGCTAAAGCTGAAACTCCAATACTTTGGCCACCTGATTCGAAGAACTGACTCATTTGAAAAGACCCTGATTCTGGGAAAGATTGAAGGTGGGAGGAGAAGGGGATGACAGAGGATGAGATGGTTGGATGGCATCACTGCCTCAATGAACCTGAGTTTGAGTAAATTCAGGGAGTTGGTGACAGACAGGGAGGCCTGGTGTGCTGCAGTCCATGGGATCACAAAGAGTCAGATACAACTGAGTGACTGACCTGAACTGAACTGAACTGAAAGTAATGATGTGAGGACCTGTAGCAGAAAAGCTGAGCAGGATGTGAGTTTTGTGACTGGCTTCCCTGAAATGAATCTTTATTTCTTCCATGTAAAAAAGAAGGCTTCCAAGTATGTCACCAATGGTGAAAGTGAAGTGAACGTGTTAATCACTCAGTCATGTCCACCTCTTCATGGCCCCATGGACTGTAGCCTCTGTCCACGGAATTCTCCAGGCAAGAATACTGGAGTCTTGACCCAGGGATCAAACCCGGGTCTCCTGCCTTACACGCAGATTATTTGTTGTCTGAGCCACCAGGGGAGTAGGAAGGACATAATGCGATGAGTCAGAAGAATCTGGAAAGGTATATCTTAGACAGGGCTGGAAAAGGGATCCGGTCTGAAGGCTTGTCCAGAAGAAACAGGGTGTAGTTGAGATATATCCCAAGGAGGAGGGCTATCTTTGAACTTGTGCATACAAATTGGTAGAATTTCTTGAACTTCAAGAGTTTCTTGCAGATTGGAAGATGATAGGGAAACCATGATGGCTATGAGAATTAAAGACATACCTGGTTTATCTAATGGTAAGTCAGAAAGTATATGAAGAGTCATCTAAGGGAATTCCCTAACAGTCCAGTGGTTAAGACTGCACACTTTCACTTCTGAGGGTTCAATCCTGGCCAGGGAACTAAGAATCTCAAGGTGCATGGTATAGCCAAAAAAAAAAAAAGTCATCTGATCTGACCTCCTTTCCTTGTTGCCTGGACCATAGTATCTCTTTCCATACTAATGAATGTAGCTATAGAATTTGAAGCTAAGAGGATGCTACCTCTAAAAGTTTTATACAGGCAATTGTCATACTGTCATGAATCCAGGATTGATAAAGTTCAGGGTCCTGCCAATCTCTTTGGCCACTGGTCTAGAAAACTACAAAAGTTCTAAATGATTTGCTATAACAGGTCTTAGCCCTAAAATGAATTTCAGTAATGATGGCAGAAGTTGTGATCATCACTATTGTGAGCCTTAATGACTCAGAAGGCTGGATACCAGCTGTAGTGCTAATTTCTAGACATTGTAAAGGTCTATCTCTTGAGAAAACGAGAGAGAAACTTTGCTTCCTTGTAGCCACCTGAAGTTGGTAACTGAAATAATTTGTACTGCTACAGTAATCCACAGGACTTCCCTGGTGGCTCAGTGGTAAAGAATTCACCTGCATTGCCAGACACACAGGAGTCGCAGTTTTGATCCCTGGTTTGGGAAGATCCCCAGGAGGAGGGCATGGCAACCCACTCCTATATTCTTGCCGGGAAAATCCTGTGGACAGAGGAGGCTGGCAGGCTACAGTTCATGGGAATGCAAAGAGTCGGATACAACTGAAACAACTGAGCATGCATGCTCAGTAATCCACAGATTAGTTTAGAAGGATACTGTCAGTGGTTCCCAGAGAACTCAAGTTCTAGAGATCCCTAGAAACTAGGAAATCTACCGTAAGTGTGTGGCTGTTGGAGACGAGCCATCAGTTAGACGGTAAACTGCAAGATGTTACAAAAGTGGTCTGTGTGTCTGAGTTGTCTGTCCACAGCACTATCTGGATGAAAATGGGGAAACCAGCCAACAAACATGTAAAGAGATGGTAGGCTTCATTTGTGACTAAAGAAATGCAAATTAGGGCAACAATGAGATGTCATTTTTTTCACTTATCTGATTGGCAAAAGTCTTATGTTTGATAATACCCTTTGATGGCAAGGATGTGGGCCAAAAGCAATTTTCATACACTTTCCATGAAGGGTAATTGATGCAATCTTCTGGAAGATAATTTAGTTTTATCTATCATGATTAAACAGACATGCGTTCAGCTAGTAACTTTCCTGCTAGGAAAGACTCCATGGTATGGTTGTATTTACAAGAATCTGTCAACATATATGCATGAGGACAGTATTTGTTGTAGTTTATAAGACAATACCAATAGAACCCACCCAAGCACCTAACAATAGGAAACTGGTTAAATATAGTGCACTATAATACTGGATAGCCGAATCAGAGAGATGAAGCTAAAAATCTGGGGAGACCCATGCAGCTAGACATCATAGCACAGAGTACAAGAGAGGAGAGGGTTGTGCAGAGAGATAACTCTGGAAACCAGCAGAAGTTTCCCCTCAAATATTCATCATAGTATGATCAGAACATGTTGTGAAAAAACTACCCAAGGCCTGGGGTAGAAACATACAAAAGGTTTAGTGAAAACAGTATTCAGTGCTCACACAGGGCTAGGAATAGTGCTCATTCCCACCAACTGGACTGGAAAAATCTTATAACTCACAGGAAATTAGACAGAATGTTCAAGAAGGGGCTTGCAGTGGTGGGGATTATTTAGCTGTAGACTAAACACAGCTCTGGTCCCACCCAAAGATCTTAAAACTGAAGTCCAAATGGATCAAAAGTCTCCAAGTATTTCAAGAATGTCCCAGAACAAAGCTCAAAACTATTTATAGAAATACAAATATGCAGCACCCATTGAGGTAAAATTTACAGTGTCTGGCAATTAATCAAAGAATACCAGGCATGAAAACATGAAGGAAAATACAATCCATAATAAAGAGAAAGACCGATCAATTGCAACAGACCCAGAACTGAAACAGATGTGAGAATTAGCAGACAAGAGCTTTAAAATGGTTATTATAATTGCTTTCCATGTGTTCAAAATGTTAAAGATATTGAAAATACTTTAAAAATAAGTCAAATTTCTAGAGGCATAAACAAGACATCGAGCTACTGTCACTTTCATACACTGCAGGTGGAAATATAGAATGAAAGCCATTTTTGAAAGCAATTTGACAATTTCTTAAAAAGTTAAATATATATTTACCATGTATTCTAACTATTCTACTCCTAGGTACTTACCCAAGACATATGTCCATATAGATGTTTGTACATAAATGTTCAAAGCAACTTTATCTGTAACAGTCAAAACCTAGAAACAGCTCAAACAGCCATCGCCAAGTGAATGGATAAACTGTGGCTTAACCATATAATGGTATACCATCAGCAATAGAAAGAGTGAACTTGATGAAGTTCAAAAGGTTGACTCTAGCAGCAAGAATCCAAAGAAAAAAGAATAATTAATGTGTGATCCCATTTATATAAAAATCTTGACCAAAAATGTCTATCAAATGATTGTGTGTAAACAAGGAAAAGAGACAAAGAAGGAGGAGAGGGAAAGACTGCAAAGAGGAATGGAAAACTTTAGAGGAGGGCTGACTATGTTCATTAACTTGACCGCAGTGATGGTTTCGTGGGTGTACACATTTTTTAAACTTATCAAATTGTATACTTTAAATATGTATAGTTTATTCTATGTCCAGTATATGTCAATAAAGCTGTTACAAATAAAATAAGAGGTGGGATCATATTGCACATATGGAAAGACCTCCAAAATACATGATTAATTGAAAAAATACAATGGTCACTAGATCTATATGTAAAACATACAGTGATATATGCCTAAAATATTTCTGGAAAGGTAAAAATAACCACTGTTAACAGGAAATGACAACCCACTCCAATATTCTTACCTGGGAAATGCTATGGACAGGGGAGACTGGTGGGCTACAGTCCAAAGGGTCACAGAGAGTCGGACATGACTGAGTGACTAAGCACATTGTTAACAGTGGCTATCTTAAGAAGATGACCTAGGGATAAAAGGAAAAATTTTATTATCATTTTTAATCATTTAAATTATCTTCCAATAAGTACATGTTTTATTTAAAGTACATGTCATCTGGGGTTTCATGAACAGTAGAATAGAGAAACATTTTTGTTTTCTTATTTTTCTATATTTAAATATTTATTTTTGAAAAAAAAATTAGAGGAGCAGATTCTTTGGAAAACAGTTTGGCAGTTTCTTAAAAAAAATGCTGTTGCCCCTTGAACAATGCAGGAATCAGGGGCACCAACTCCTGTGCAGTAGAAAATCCATTTATAACTTTGTAATGGGTCCTTCTTTAGCCCTCATTCCTTATCCACAGATTCAACCCACTGTAGATCTTGTAGGGTAGTACTGTAGTACACACTTATCGAAAAACAGCCACATAAGTGGACCTGAGCAGTTCAAATCCAGGTTGTTCAAGGGTGAAATATATATATTCTCAATAAAATCCATCAATTTCATTCCTGTGAATGTAGCCAACAGACATTATGAACGTGAATGTTCATAACAGCTTTATTTATTACAGTGAAAAATATTCACCAACTGGTGACTAGATAAACAAAATACATCGTATCCAAGCAATGGAATACCATGCCAGAGTTAAAAGAACAAACTGCTAATACATGATACAATGTGGATGACCCGCATACACGTAACATTAAGTTAAAGAAACTCGAAGCAGAAGACTACATATTGTGTGATTCCATTTATGTGAAATTCTAGAAGAAGTAAATATATAGAGACAGAATGCAAATCAGTGGTTGCCTAAGATAGCAGGTGAGAAGAGAGAGTAACTATAAACAGGCACAGCAGGAACTTTAGGGGATGATGGATATGTTCTCAAGCCGGTGATGAGTGCACAACTCTACAAATTTACAAGTCATTGAATTATAGATGTACCAGGGCTGGAGTGTATGGTATGTAAATTATACCATGTTAAAGACTTAAAAGCCAAAACCAACAAATGTGAAATCAGGAATGAAGTCAGTTGTTGCAGGAGATTCTTGTTTTTCCCATGCAACCAGATGGAACTGTCTAAATGCTAAAATGGAGAGTAAGACCTCTATGCTCTTAGGGCTGAAGTGAGCTGTTCCAGGATTGCTACAGGTATTAATAGATAAGGTTGCTCCAGCTACAAGGTGAGGATAGCAGTTAGATATGGTCTTCTTCGGGTGGATTTCCATTTCAAATGTACAGAAGAGTCTGTCATAAAATCAGCACAAACACAGATAGCCCAGAGTGGTAGCATGTAGCAGTGAAGAAGGTAGGCTCTGAAATCAGACAGATCTGGCTGCAATTCCAGCTTTGTCACTCCCTACTTAATAGAGTTATTGTGAGGCTGAAGTGAGATCAGTTCAGTCACTCAGTCGTGTCCGACTCTTTGCAACCCCATGGACTGCAGCACGCCAGACTTCCTTGTCCATCACCAACTCCCAGAGCTTACTCCAATTCATGTCTATTGAGTCAGTGATGCCACACAACCATCTCATCCTATTTTGTCCCCTTCTCCTCTTGCCTTCAATCTTCCCCAGCATCAGGGTCTTTTCCAATGAAGTGAGATGATACATGTGATATGTGTGATACATAGTAAGATCATAAAGATCTTCAATCTGTATGTCCTTAAAGCAGTAAGGATTGTGCAGACTCATCCATACTCTTTTGCTGGGTCCTCTAAATGGCAACCCACTCCAGTATTCTTGCCTGGAGAATCCCATGGATGGAGGAGCCTGGTGGGCTACAGTTCATGGGATCGCAAAGAGTCGGACACGACTGAGCGACTTCACTTCATTTTCACTCTTACCAGATCGTTGGTAAGCTGATGGGAATTAAGGAGCCGAAGTAGCAGATAAAGATGTCCAGTCTGTTTTAAAGCAGGTCTCTTTGGCCAAGGTCACTTCTCTGCTTCATGTGCTTTAGGTCAGGGTTTCTAAATCTTCTGGATTCTAAGACTTGGTGGATCAACAAAGAGTTAAAGATAACTTGGAAAACTAAAAATACTGTTAACATTTAAGTTTTTAATTGAACTTTTTATTTTGAGATAATTGTGGATTCACATGCAGATATAAGAAATAATACAGAGAGATGCCATGTATCCTTTACCCAGTTTCCTCCAGTAATAATATCTTGAAAACTGTAGTATTTTTTATATTAACTCTGTGATCTATCTTGAGTTAATTTTTTATAAAGTGTAAGGTTTAGATCAAGATTCATTTCCCATCCCTCACAATGGATGTCCAATTGTTCTAGCACCATTTGTAAAAGCTCTATACTTCCATTGAATGGCTTTTGCACTTTTTGTCAAAAACCAGTTCATATTTGTGTGATATTATCTAGGTTGCCTTATCATTCCATTGATTTATGTGTCCAGCCCTCCATCAATACTATACTGTTTTGATTATTGTAGATATGTGTTAAGCCTTATTATGAAGTAGAGTGAATCCTCCCACTAAATCCTTTTAAAAGATTATTTTAGCTATTCTTGGGTGTGTGCCATTCCATATAAATTTTAGAATAAATGTGTCTGTTTTACAAAAATTTTGCTGTGAATTTTATAGAAATTATGTTAAACCCATAGATCAACTTAGGGAGAATTAGTATCTTTACCATGATGAGTCTCCCAATCCATCCATACTCTATGTTTTTATATTTATTTAGAGGTTCTTTGATTTCTTTAATAAGCATTTTGTAATTTTCAGTGTTGATAAGTTTTAGTTTTCTTTTGAGTAATTATAAATGGTACTGTGTTTTTAATATCAATCCCCCACCATGTTCATTGTTAGTATATAGAAATGTAAAGAATTTTTGCTTGCTGATCTTGTATCCTATAACCTTACTAAACTCACTTATCAGTTAAAGAGTTCCTTGGCTTTTTTTTTTTTACATAGTCATTTTCTCATGTCATTTGTAAATAAGGACACTTTTATTTCTTCTTTTTCTATTTGAGTCTGTTTATTTCTTTTCCTTGCTTTATTGTTCTAGCTAGAACTGCCAGTACTGTGTTGAATAAGAGGAATGAGAAGTATCCTTGCTTTGTTCCTGATCTTAGAAAGAATTCAGTCTTTCACCACTGTGTGTAATACTAGCTCCAGGGTTTGGTTGTTTTTATTTTATTATTTTTGTAGATGCTTTTTATCAAGTTGAGGTTCTCTCCATTCCTAGCTTGTTGAGAGTTTTTATCATGAAGATGTATTGTATTTGTTTTGCTTTCTCCATACCAATTGATATGACCTAATGATTCTTGTCTTTCTTTATCCTATTGACATGGTAGATTGCATAAACCAGTCCTGTATACCTGAAATAAAGTCCACTTAGTCAATGTATATCATTCTTTTTATGTATTGTTGGATTCAATTTGCTAATAATTTCTTGAGGAATTTTGAATCTACTTGGTAGGGATATTGGTGTGTAGTTTACTTTTGGGGGGCTGTTTTTGTCTGATCCTAGTATCAAGGTAAGCTGTGATCATGTAACGAGGTGAGTTCAGTTCAGTTCAGTTCAGTCACTTAGTCATGTCCGACTCTTTGCGACCCCGTGAATCACAGCACGTCAGGCCTCATTGTCCATCACCAACTCCCGGAGTTCATTCAAAGTCGTGTCCATCGAGTCGGTGATGCCATCCAGCCGTCACATCCTCTGTCTTCCCCTCTCCTCCTGCCCCTAATCCCTCCCAGCATCAGAGTCTTTTCCAATGAGTCAACTCTTCTCATGAGGTGGCCAAAGTATTGGAGTTTCAGCTTCAGCATCAGTCCTTCCAATGAACACCCAGGACTGATCTGCTTTACAATGGACTGGCTGGATCTCCTTGCAGTCCAAGGGACTCTCAAGAGTGTTCTCCAACACCACAGTTCAAAAGCATCAATTCTTCGGCACTCAGCTTTCTTCACAGTCCAACTCTCACATCTACACATGACCACTGGAAAAACCATAACCTTGATTAGACGGACCTTTGTTGGCAAAGTAATATCTCTGCTTTTCAATATACTATCTAGGTTGGTCATAACTTTCCTTCCAAGGAGTAAGCATCTTTTAATTTCATGGCTGCAATCACCATCTGCAGTGATTTGGGAGTCCCAAAAAATCAAGTCTGACACTATTTCCACTGTTTTTCCATCTATTTGCCATGAAGTGATGGGACCAGATGCCATGATGTTCATTTTCTGAATGTTGAGCTTTAAGCCAACTTTTTCACTCTCCTCTTTCACTTTCATCAAGAGGCTCTTAGTTCCTCTTTACTTTCTGCCATAAAGGTGGTGTCATCTGCATATCTGAGGTGATTGATATTTCTCCCAGCAATCTTGATTCCAGCTTGTGCTTCTTACAGCCCAGCATTTCTCATGATGTACTCTGCATAGAAGTTAAATAAGCAGGGTGACAATATACATCCTTGACGTACTCCTTTTCCTATTTGGAACCAGTCTGTTGTTCCATGTCCAATTCTAACTGTTTCTTCCTGACCTGCATATAGGTTTCTCAAGAGGCAGGTCAGGTGGTCTGGTATTCCCATCTCTTTCAGAATTTTCCACAGTTTATTGTGATCCACATAATGAGGTGAAGTATTGCTTTTTCTTATTTTCTGGAAGATATTGTTTAAATTGATGTTAATTCTTCTTTAAATATTGGTAAAATTCTCCAGTGATGCCCTCTAGGCCTGAGAATTTCTTTTCAGTAGATCTTTAATCAAAAATTCAGTGTTGGGACTTCCCTGGTGGTGCAGTGATTAAGAGTCCACCTGCCAATGCAGGGGACACAGGTTTGATCCCAGGTCTGGAAAGATCCCACATGCTGTGGGACAACTAAGCCTGTGCACACAACTACCGAAGCTCAGATGCTCCAGAGCTCATGTGTGGTAACTACTGAGCCCACATACCCTAGAGTCTGTGCTCCACAACAAGAGAAAGCACTGCAATGAGAATGCCAGTTAAACAGTAGCCTCCACTTGCGACAGCTAGAGAAAGCCTGCATGCAACAACAAAGACCCAGTGCAGTCAAAAATGAATAAATAAATAAAACTTTTAAAAGATGGTGTTGTTTTAGTTGCTAAGTCATGTCCGACTCTTTGGCAACCCCATGGACTATAGCCCGCCAGGTTCCTCTATCCTTGGGATTTCCCAGGCAAGAGTGCTGGAGTGGGTTGCCATTTCCTTCTCCAGGGGATCTTCCTGGCCGAGGGATCAAACACAAGTCTACTGCATTGGCAGATGGATTCTTAACCACTGAACCAGGCTTTGTATATACCCTAATGTTCATTGCAACACTATTTACAGTAGCCAAAACATCAAAGCAAACTAAATGTCCATCTGCACAGGAATGGATAAAGATGTGGTACATATATGCAATGGAATATTACTCAGCCATAAATAAACCAATGTCACTTACAGCAAAATGGATGGACCTAGAGAGTCTCATACTGAATGAAGTAAGCTAGACAGTTACAGACACATGTCACATGATGTGGCTTGTATAGGGCTTCCCTGGTGGTTGAGCAGGGGAAGGACAGGACACCCAGGTTTGATCCCTGGGTCAGGAAGATTCCCTGGAGGAGGGCATGGCAACCCACTCCAGTATCCTTGCCTGGAGAACCCCATGGTCAGAGGAGCTTGGTGAGCTACAGTCCATGGGCTCACAAAGAGTCAAACACAACTGAAGCAACTGAGCATGCAGGCACACATTGCTTATATATGGAATCTAAAAAAAGGTTAAAAATGAACTTATGTAGAAAACAAAATAGAATTATAGATATAAAAATAAACTTATGGTTACTGGGGGTAAAGGGGAGAAATAAGTTGAAAGGTTGGGATTGACATACATGCTGTACTGTGCTGTGCTTAGTCACTCAGTCATGTCCGACTTTTTGCAACCCCATGGACTGCAGCCCCCCAGGATCCTCCATCCATGGGGATTCTCCAGGCAAGAATACTGGAGGGGGTTGCCATGCGCTCCTCCATGGGGATCTTCCTGACCCAGAGATCAAACCTAGGTCTCCTACATTGCAGGTGGATTCTTTACCGTCTGAGCCACCAGGGAAGCCTAAGAATACTGAAGTGAGTAGCCTATCCCTCCACCAGGAGATCTTCCCAACCCAGGAATCGAACCAGGGTCTCCTGCATTGCAGGTGGATTCATTACCAGCTGAGCCACCAGGGAAGTCCAAGAATACTGGAGTGGGTAGCCTATCCTCCTCCAGGGGATATTCCTGACCAAGGAATCAAACCTGCGTCTTCTTCATTGCAGGCAGATTCTTTATCAGTTGACCTACTGGGGAAGTTCCCTGTCCTATACAGTAAACCTTTGTTGTTTATTGCACATCTATTTTTTTTTTAAGTTGAAAATCTAGCATTCTATTCATACTAAGTCAAACAAGTGGAATCAAATGTCATAAGTTTTTTAGTTAGGCAAAAATTCATGTTTTCTAAAATATATATATTATATATAGTATCTATATACATATGTATCAAAAGCTTTTCTACTATGCTCGATAAAGGCTTGAGAAAGAACATCAAAAAAATAGAATTGATGGAGCTATTGGAAAACAGACTAAATGAAATGGGAGCACTGGATATGAAATAGAAAAAAGTATAACAAGCTAGATAAAAGTAAAAGATCCTCATATAGTCCAATTGTTCTTAAACAAGGCTGCTGATTAGAAACATATCTGGAGCTCTGGCAAAAATAAAAAAGCAATATCTGGACATTTGTATTTTTCAAAAATTCCAAGATAATTCTGATATGCATCTGTATTCAAAAAATGATTACAGGTTTTTCTATTCAATGGTAGTTTTGGTGATATAAAATTCTATTATTTTTCTGTTGACTAATCATGATACAATGGTATTAAGTGAGTAATAGTTACATAATCATAATAGTAAAAAGATATTTATCCGTTTTCACAATCAACAGGAAGTTTTTTCTTTCCTTCAGGTTGCTTTGGATTTATTTTGCTTTTTATTTTCCAGTTTCTTAAAATAGGAACTTAGATTATTGATTTGAGACTTTTCACCTTTTGTCATGTAATCATTTGGGTGTTGTATATGCCTATCTCCACACTACTTTAGCTACAGCAGACAAATTATGGTGTGTTGCATTTTCATTTTCATTCAATTTATGTACTCCTTAATTTTCTTTGAGATTTTCTCTTTGACCCACAGATTGTTTAAAAGTGTATTGTGTATGTGAAGATTTTCTTATTATCTTTCTGTTATTGATTTCTAGTTTTATTCCTTTATGGTGGCAGAAGAAATTCTATATGGTTGCAATTATATGAAATTGTTAGATTTATTTTCTGATTCAGAATATGGTATATCCTGGAGAATGTTCTATAGTCACTTGAAAGGAATGTGTATTCTGCTCTAATTTGGTGTAGCCTTCTATACATGTTAACTAGAGCCTATTGGTTAATGGTGTTGTTCAGTTCTATATCTTTAGCAGTTTTCTCAATAGTAGTTCTGTCAGTTGCTGAGAGTAGAGTGTTGAAGTTTCCAGCTATAACTGTGGCTTTATCTATTCCTCTTTTCAGCTCTATCACTTTTTGTCTCGTGTATTTTGAAGCTCTGTTGTCTGGGACATATACTTTTAGGATTACTGTCTTTCTTGGTAAATTGATCCCTTTATCATTATGCATGTCCCTCTTTGTTCTCAGCAATCTTTGCTTTGAAATCAACTTCTCATTTTTCAATTAATATTAACAAGATACATCTTTTTCCATTCTTTTACTTTCATTCCAACTATGCTGTAGTATTGATATTTGAAGTAAATTTCTTATAAACAGCATATAGCTGGTGATTTTAAACTTTCCTCTGCCAATATCTGTCTTTTTATTGGTATATTTGAATGATTTACATTTATTATAAGGTAATTAATCATTGGTATGTTAGAGCTTGAATCTGCCATTTTATTATTTGTTTTCTGGGTACCCCACCCCTATCCTTTCTCTTTCTCTTTTCTAACTTTCTTTTGGGTTCTGTGAGCATTCATTGGAATTCCATTAGTTTTTATTTACACTGATTTTGAGTATAATCCTTTGAATAGTTTTTCTTAATGGTTAAATATTAGTATGTACACATAAAATTTTTCATTGTTTACTACTATCCATGTTTTACTGCTGCCAGTAAAATATTGTAACTTTACTTCCATTCAGATCTTTGCCCTCCTCCTGTTTTAAACACACTTTATCAACCATTTCCTTAATGTATATTGAGCGCCACAGCAGATATACAACTTCTGTTTTAACCATCAAAGTGATTTTAAAAACTCAGGAGGAGAAGTCTCATCTATTATATTTACTCCTATTTTCCCCATTTCATTGGTCTTTTTTCCTTTCTGAAGGTCCAGGCCTTCTGTAATAATTTCCTTTCTGTTAAAAGAACTTCCTTCAGCCATTCTATAACTGTAAAGCTGCTAGTGACAAATTCTTTTAGTTTTCCTTTGTCTGAAAATGTCTTTATCTCCCCTTCATGCCTGAAGGATAGTTTCACCAGATATAGAGTTTGCAATTGACAGTTCTTCCTTTTCAGGGCTTGAAAAATGTGCTACTTCTTTTCCGAATGAGAAATTCATTATCATTCAGATTGACATTCCTGTAGAGATAATGTGTCATTCTTTTTTTAAAAAAAAAAAGAGTTTGTCTTTAAATTTCAAGACTTTTATGATGTATCTTGGCTTGAATTTCTTTGGGTTTATCTTAATTGGAGTTTTTTCACTTTCTTTAATGTCTTTGTCCAAATTTGAGAACTTTTTAGCCACTATTTATCTTTTCAGCCCCATATTCCTGCTCTCTTAGTCTGGGATTCTGATGATATCAAGAATCCTAAGGCTCTGTAAATTTGTTTTTCCAGTCTATATTCTATTGTTCAAATTGAGTAAATTCTATTGATCTGTCTTCAATTCACAGATTCTGTCTTCTCCATATTATTACTGGACCCACTCAGTAGGTTTTTTATTTTTGTTACTGCACTTTTCACTTCTGTAATTGACGTTTGACATTTTCTACTTGAGGTTTTCTATTTTTTTCAGGGGACTTGGAGCACTTTTATAGTGGCTGTTTTAAAATCTTTTGTGCGAGTTTCAGCATTTGGTCGGTCTCAGTTTTGACACTGATTGTCTTTTCCCTTTCAGGTTGTGATTTTCCTGATTTTTAGTCTGGCAAATTATTTTGAGTTGTATGCTGAACACTTTAGATATTATATTAGGGGATTCTTGATCCTGTTTAATGAGCTTCTTGGGTGGCTCAGTGCTAAAGAAACCACCAGCAATGCAGGAGCCACAGGAGACGCGGGTTCGATTCCTGGGTTGGGAAGATCCCCTGAGGGAGGGCATGGCAACCCCCTCCAGTATCCTTGCCTGGGAAATCCCATGAACAGAGGAGCCTGGTGGGCTGCAGTCCATGGGCTCACAAAGAGTTGAACATGACTGAAGCAACTTAGCACACACTCACAATCCTATTTAAATATTCCATTTTAGTAGGTTGTCACCCTGTTCGGGTTTAGCATATAGGTTGCCTTCTACTTTTATGGGCCATAGTTCCAAGGATAATTTCATTTTCTGGAGTTTTTGCACTTCTATCCTGCTGCTGCTGCTAAGTTGCTTCAGTCATGTCCAACTCTATGCGACCCCATAGACAGCAGCCCACCAGACTCCCCCGTCCCGGGGATTCTCCACACAAGAACACTGGAGTGGGTTGCCATTTCCTTCTCCAATGCATGAAAGTGAAAAGTCAAAGTGAAGTCGCTCAGTTGTGTCCAACTCTTAGCGACCCATGGACTGCAGCCTACCAGGCTCCTCAGTCCATGGGATTTTCCAGGCAAGAGTACTGGAGTGGGGTGCCATCGCCTTCTCTGCTTCTGTCCTGAACTGCTTTGTTCTTTGGGCCCAGTCTGAGATTCCACTGGACCCCTGGGGTGGGGGGTGGTGGCAGATATCACCTGGGGGCCAGAAAGTGCTTCCCTAGACTGCCTAATGGCATTAGGCAGGGGTTCCAGACAAATGGGATGGAGAGTTTTCTCAGATGCGGCTTATTTTCAGATGCTGTGCTATGCCACTAGGAAAGGGATTAGCTTCCCTGAATCTTCTGGCACTGGGGGTCCAGGAGCCATCAGGAGCCACCAAATCTGAAAGGCCCTCTACAACTGGTGAGGGCCATGAGTCCAGAACTGAGGGTGCATGCACAGCTATGCCTGGTATGTGTTGCGGGAAACAGCCCTTGTACCCCGATCTGCCACCACTGGATATGGATCTAAGTGATAAGTCCCTGCTGGTCTTCCCCTTTCCTGGTCCTCTGGCTTGAGAGAGCAGGTTTTTCTTGTTTTGTTTTGCAATTTTTATTTATGCCTGTTGATTATTTCAGGTTCAGCCTCTCAGGTGCTCCATCTAAGTTATAAGAAAAAGAAAATGAAATCCCGTGAATTCACTACAGTGCCTTTCTTCAAGTCCCGAAGTCCTCAGGCAGTCTGCCTTTTTTCTGCTTTCATGATTGCATATTGAACTATTTCCACTGTATTAGTTGTATTTCGAGGAGAGAAGAGAAAAACTGAACCCAACATTTTATTTTTGAAGAACAAGTATAGTTTTTAAAGAGTTTTTCTTGTAAAAGTCCTCTTACTTTACATTATTAGGTATTTAACAAAAGAAGGTGCAATTTAATGCCTGAAAAAATTGAAAGGGCTAATCTCAGAATAAAGAAACTCTTTTAGGTTGAATACATTTAGTTTCTTGAAGAGCTTGCCATATAGTTTTTACTTTTCTCAAGTCTCCTTGGACCTGTGAAAATTGCATTCCCTACTCACACGTGTCAGCAGCAAGAAATCTGGAGATCAATGTCACTATCGGCCTACTTGACTTGGAAGCAGCTGAACAGTGGGGAAGAATGAGCATAGGTTTGGAATCCAAAGCTGTGGGTTCTAATCCCGAATCACCTACCGGCCAGGTCGGCGACTTCAGATAAATCATCAGGTGGGTAGTGGAAAGGGCTGAGATTTGAGCTTTGATGTCCACAGATCTAGAAATTCCAACTCTGTTATTTAGTAGCTGCGTAACTTAAATAGGAACAGAGATCAAATTGCCAACTTCTGCTGGATCATTGAAAAAGCAAGAGAGTTCCAGAAAAACATCTATTTCTGCTTTATTGACTATGCCAAAGCCTTTGACTGTGTGGATCACAATAAACTGTGGAAAATTCTGAAAGAGATGGGAATATCAGACCACCTGACCTGCCTCTTGAGAAATCTATATGCAGGTCAGGAAGCAACAGTTAGAACTGGACATGGAATAACAGACTGGCTGCAAATAGGAAAAGGAGTACGTCAAGGCTGTATAGTGTCACCTGCATATTTAACTTCTATGCAGAGTACATCATGAGAAACGCTGGGCTGGAGGAAGCACAAGCTGGAATCAAGATTGCCGGGAGAAATATCAATCACCTCAGATATGCAGATGACACCACCCTTATGGCAGAAAGTGAAGAGGAACTAAAAAGCCTCTTGATGAAAGTGAAAGTGGAGAGTGAAAAAGTTGGCTTAAAGCTCAACATTCAGAAAACAAACATCATGGCATCTGGTCCCATCACTTCATGGAAAATAGATGGAGAAACAATGGAAACAGTGTCAGACTTGATTTTGGGGGGCTCCAAAATCACTGCAGATGGTGACTGCAGCCATGAAATTAAAAGACACTTACTCCTTGGAAGGAAAGTTATGACCGACCTAGATAGGATATTGAAAAACAGAGACATTACTTTGTCAACAAAGGTCCGTCTAGTCAAGGCTATGGTTTTTCCAGTGGTCATGTATGGATGTGAGAGTTGGACTATAAAGAAAGCTGAGCGCCGAAGAATTGATGCTTTTGAACTGTGGTGTTGGAGAAGACTCTTGAGAGTCCCTTGGACTGCAAGGAGATCCACCCAGTCCATCCTAAAGGATATCAGTGCTGGGTGTTCATTGGAAGGACTGATGTTGAAGCTGAAACTCCAATACTCTTGCAACCTGATGCAAACAGCTGACTCATTTGAAAAGACCCTGATGATGGCTTTGAGGGCAGGAGGAGAAGGGGACAACAGAGGATGAGATGGTTGGATGGTATCACCGACTCAATGGATATGGGTTTGAGTGGACTCCGGGAGTTGGTGATGGAAAAGGAGGCCTGGCGTGCTGCAGTTCATGGGGTTGCAAAGAGTCAGACACAACTGAATGACTGAACTGAACTGAACTGAACCTTAAATAAGTTATCAAAATTCTCAGTGGCTGTTTTCTCATCAATAACATGGGGATCATGTGACAGCCATGGAGGTGTAATGGGAGAATGTTTATAAGACACTCAGTGGGGTGTTTCACATAGGATACGGTAAACACTCAACAGTTAGTAGCTCTCTCTCCATAGGTAAATATATTCATATGGATACCCACCTTATGTCTTAGAAAGGTTGTGAGGATTTAATGAGATGATGTAGAAAAGCAATTTGTAGTGCCTGGCACATAATATGCACTTAAATAGCTTTGACTGCTCTTTCCCCACACCTTGCCTCAATTTCCAAATCTGTAAACTAGATCCAGTAAGTCCTACTGCACAGAGCTGATGCACAGATTGGACGGAACAATTATACATAACTGCTTTATAATCTGGGGCACTCTGTACACATGTCGGTTACAGTTATGGGCCCTGCCCATGTTTGTAATAATTGCACAGGCCTCTCAGAGGACCTGATGAATTACTATCATGACTTATCATGCTAAAGAGTCATCTCAAAGAGCAAATTAACCCAAGGCTGAAGGCAAAAAGTAAATGGTCTGGGAATCAAAAAACAAAATTAATAAATATTGAAACACAGCTCACATTATTTGGACTGCATTCTCCCTGCCCTAGATCCCCATGCACTGTCTCATTGTGAGAAATGTTTGTGGGAAGCCACAGATCTTTGCAAACTGATCAAGTCAAAAAGGAGAACGGCAGGCCCAAACTAAAAATCCATCAGCCCCCTGCCATCAGTCCTCTGTGTCTCTTCTGAAGCAGACACTCCTAGCCCAGCAATGTTGGGGTTTGGCCCAGGCTCTCTGGGAACTACACTAACTCCTTTGGATATGTTGGGACAGCTGTCCTTGTTAAACTGGAATGTGACTTCCCAAAGGCCTGCACATGCTGGCTCTTGTCCTCCTCCCCCAAAATAGCTTTCAGAAGGCATGAACGCAAGAAAAAGAGTAAGAGGAGAAGAGCCAGCAAGGCAGAGCAGCAGTCACATCTGCATCTCAGGAGATGCTCCAGTGTCTTGGGATAGCTTGGTGGGCAGAGGCTCGAAGGACGGAAGGCTGCTTAACTATTATCACAGCAACTCAGGGAGACACTTCTGGCCTCAAGGTACAGATCAGGGCTGTAATTTTTCACTGACCCTGGCCTTCAGCCTTAGCTGATTAGATGCATGGCCACAGTGTCTTGGAAAATACTGCTTGTTGATTCTTATAAGTACCTAATACAGTTTGATTGAGCACTGACCATGTGCAATCAAAGGAAAGGAGTTGGGAAGAAATTCAAGCCCTCACCTTCACACGCTTAGCATGACCCACAGGAAGTAGCCTGAACTGTGACAAGGTAACCAACCTTATCATAAGTTTTGCTCAGTGCAGATACAAGTGTCGAAGGGCTTCTGGACAGGGTGAAAATACTTTGTATTGGTGGCTAGGGATGGTGGGTGTTTTCTGGCAGGAGAGGACAAACAAAGAGTGCCCTAGGAGAGAGGATGGCCCGATCAAGGACACGAAACAGGGATGCTCCCATGTGCTCTGCAGGTGGTGGGTAGACAGCTTTGCGTGGAGTGGAGGCTTTGTATTGAAGATAACTGTGAACAACAGGAAGGAAGGGGTGGGAGAGGATCTTAAATGTCAAGCAAAGGAGTTGGGTTGTAAGTCACTGGCAGAAAAGAGCACTGAGGGTTTTAGGCGGGGTGGAAGGGCAATACATTCAGAACACAATTTTAGGCAGATTCTTCTACAGTGTGGATTAAAAAGAGAGGCTGAAAAAGGAGGGCTGCAGAAGCACTTATTCAGTTATTTCAGGACTAACGCCTGAACCAACATGGTACCAGAAAGGGTAGGTTGGGTTACAAAAAATGCAGTGAAAAAGAAGTG
The DNA here is from genome assembly GCF_014754425.2 of Oryx dammah. Taxonomy (NCBI): domain Eukaryota; kingdom Metazoa; phylum Chordata; class Mammalia; order Artiodactyla; family Bovidae; genus Oryx; species Oryx dammah. The sequence continues at coordinate 14,512,396 of NW_024070201.1, forward strand.
CCAGGACTTTGCAAGTGGGCGTGAGGATATTAACAGAGGAGGAGAGGTTTGGGAGCTGGATGACCAAAGGTGGATTGGAGGAGACTGGACAGAAGTGGTCCATTCACCTGGATGGGCTAGGAGACAGTGGCTTCAGAACTCAAATACCAGATCTACCTCTCTCTACCTGCAGGAGAGTGGGCAGGTTATTTACTCTTCCTGAACCTCTATTTGCTCCTACATCAAACAGATGTCAAAGCACACACATCAAAGGGATGTTATAAGGAGTAAATGTGAGAATGAATATAAACTCTCTGGCAGAGTGGTTGGTCCATCATACTTGCTCAGTAACTAGGGGACCCCTTTGCCCTCTTCCCCTCCTTGAGCCCCAGGAGGATACGCACCGTACCCTCCTCTGTCACTTCCCCAGCCCCTTCGAGGGTTCTCAGCAGTGGAAGAGGGCTTGGCAGTCCCAGCAACTCGAAGTCTGCAGAGTGAACCAGAGAACTAGAGAAGACAGCAGCCATTCACGCTCCAGGCTGGAATTTAAGTGAAATAATGCTTTGCTCATTGACCCCTTTGTCTAAAATATGGTCTTTGGCTGAAAAACTCAGTCACACATATTTCACCAGTGGAGGTGAGACTTAACTCATGAAACTTCAGGCTATGGATCCCTGGGCTCTAATATCAGAAGCTAACAGAAAGAAAGCTAGTTACTAAAAAGATTTTTGTAAAAAAACAAAAAGTATGTGGCAAGTCTTTCAGGCCTCACAGATCATGAAGGGAGATGAAGGAATCTAGATTTGAAATCCGAGATGCCTGCGATGGAGGAGCAGTCAGGCAGGTAGCAACAAGATACATTTCCAAAAGCAAAAAAAAAAAAAAAGAAAGAAAAGAAAAGGAAGCTAAACCTGAGGCCTAGGAGTGGGGGTTGGGAGGGATGCGTGCAGGCAAGGGTCACCTGACCCTTCTTGCTGGGAGGAGGGGCTGACCCAGGTTAGTGGGAGATTGCTGAGTATGTCTGGTGCAGCTCTGTCATCGATTCTAACCTAGGAGTGAGCTGTATGATCGCCAGGGCGTTCCTTACCTGGATGGGACTGGGTGCAGGAGGAGGCAGGACCAGCCTGGCTGCAGAGGACAGCAGTCTACTTCCTCCCAGTCCCCTCATTGAGAAGGGGGGTCACTACCACTGAGGGAGGTCACCATCAGAGGGGGTTTACGATCCCCAACTCAGCACAAGGGGAGAAATGTTGCTGGAGGAGAGGGGAGGGAGCCGCTAATGCCGCTAATGCCCGTATAGGACAGATCTGAGGACCAGAGCAGCTTTTCCACCTACCTCCCCAACTGAGAGCAGATTGCAGGCACCCGCCCCACAGGACCACAGAGCCACTGGATGTCAGGTTCCCCAGGGGTGGGCCTTGCAGTTCTCTGACTCCTGGAAAGAGAGCAGAAATGAGCTGGGCACACCAGGACTCCCTGAACTGGCCAGCCTCCATCTGCAAGTAACATGCTTGGGCACAGTGTGTCAGGCACTCTTCCAAGTGGTCTCTAGGTACGGATGGAATTTCAACACTGTGAAACCCCTGTGAGGTAGGTACCCCATTCTCCTCACTTTACAGATGAAAACATGGAGACCCAGAGAGGCTATAAGCCTGCCTGAGGACACAGAACTAGAAAGCAGAGAGGTTTGAGCTCTAATCTGTGCAGTCTGGACTCTTTACAGCCCCAGAGAGGTTATAAGCCTGCCTGAGGACACAGAACTCAAAAGCAGAGAGGTTTGAGCTCTAATCTGTGCAGTCTGGACTCTTTACAGCCCCAAAGAGGCTATAAGCCTGCCTAAGGACACAGAACTAGACAGTAGAGAGGTTTGAGCTCTCATCTATGTAGTCTGGACTCTTTACAGACCTCCCCAAAGGGGGAAGCTCACCCTGAGGCTTGCTTACCTCATACCACCAGCCCACCCCCAGCTGGGAGCTGCCACCTCTGTGCTGTGTAGCACTTGTCACACTGAGCTGTGATTCTTTAACTGGCCCCACCAGACTGTATGCTCCACAAGGCAGGGATCGTGTCTCTCTTGTTTACTCCTCTGGCCCCACTGCTTAGGACAGGGTTGTGGTGGCCATGAAAATGTACCGTGCACATTTCAACTTTGCTGCTGCAGGAGTATATTTGGCAGATGTCCCCCCTGGACATGCCCACCATCTAGTATCTGTGCTTCCGGCGGGCTGCCCCCAACCAATGACAATGTGTGCCCCGGAGGGCAATTAAGGCAGCCCATTCCTGAGAGAGGCAGAACTTCCTGTTGACCTTGCTAAATATTTTTTAGAACTGCTCTGAAGCCTAAGACCTTCCTCCTCCTGACTCCTTCAAAGCATCAGACTTGCATCACCGTCTAATGGGTCTCCCAACCTCCTCTAGACCCACCCCCATTCTCTCTCTGCTATTTCCTACAATAAATTTCTTGAACAACTTTTTAAAAAATTAATGTTATTGGAGTATAGTTGATTTCCAATGTTGTGTTAGTTTCTGCTGTATAGCAAAGTGATTCAGCTATACATATACATATATCTACTCTTTTTAGATTCATTTCTCATATAGATCACTATAGAGTATTGAGGAGAGTTCCAGTAGATTCTTATTAGTTATCTATTTTGTATACAATGCTGTGTATATGTCAATCCCAATCTTCCAATTTTTCCCTCCCCTGCACTTTTCCCCTTGGTAACTATAAGTTTGTTATCTACATCTGTGACCCTATTTCTGTCTTGTAAATCAGTTCATTTGCACCATTTTTTTAAATTCCATATATAAGCGATATGACATGTGGACTATGATCATATGATATTTGATTTTCTCTGTTTGACTTACTTCAATCAGTATGGCAATCTCTAGGTCCATCCATGTTGCTCCAAATGGCATTATTTCCCTCTTTTTTTATGACAATAATATTCCATTGTATATGCATACCACATCATCTGTATCCATTCATGCATTAAATATCTAATCTCAGCTCAATGTCTGCATCTAGGGAATTATGGACTAATCCAAGTGGTGGGAAGAGTGGTGTGCTGTCCCTCAGGATACAGTCTATGCATTGTCAGAAACTTTACATGATGCCTCAACTCTAGTAGGAAGACGTGTAGGTCGGGAACCCAGGGGTAGAAATAATAGTGACCCACTCTCAATAACCCACTTGTGGATTTTGTCCTTCACTTCCTACAGCTCTGGGCTCTACCTGATTGGAGGTCCTGGTTCCCAAAGGGGGCACACACTTGCCAGGTGACACAAGGGTCTCATTGAACTACAAGCTCCAACAGTGTGTTTCTAGACTCCTTGTGTCCAAGGACCAGCAGTAAAGGAGTCCTCCTATTTCCAAGGTTAATTGACCTTGATCAGCTGGAGGAGAAAGGGCTGATTGTTTAACTGAGAAAAGGAGGAATACATATGCAACCCGTGAAATACACTTGTGGCCTAAGGGACAAAAAATGGGCAGAGATTATGGAAAACGAAGATTGGAATGGAAAGAGCTATCTATAGTTTTTTTTTATTGCATTGTCAGCATCACTGGCCAGATAGGATGACTCTGTACTAGAGTTGGTATTCCTTGAAGTCATAGTTAATCTGTTCTTGGAGGATAGATAGTGTGTCTTACAAAAAATACCTGGCATACATGTGGTCTATTAATGCTGGTTGAATAAGTGAATGAAGGTTTTAAGAAGGATTGTATGTTTTTCTCTTTTTAAAGCCTACCCAATATAGTTAGAACCAGCGATTTTCAGAGAAATCTGTATTGTTTATTGACTTGCAACCATCTGAGACTTGTTTTGTGTTGTCCCTGCTTTCAGGGAGAATGGACCCCCCTTGCTTTCCACTTTCAGATTTCAGTTGTTTTCTGAGGCCAAGGAGCTCTCCTTCTCTTGGGTCCTCTGTCTTGTCCCTGAATCCTTCTAGTTAGGACAGCAGAGCTGTGGCAAGTGGGCCTGGAGAACAGGGATGGTCCAAGAAAGGTAACTGAGTCAACCAAGGCCTGGAGGTATAAGGAGAAAGATAGTTCTCAGAAAACTGTGCAAATCATATGCTTTAAACACAAAGGCAATTGAAGGAATTTCCTGAAACATGAGCAGCTAAAGGCCAAACTTTATAGAGACTCAGTTGCCAGCCTAAGTTTAAGTTTTTCTTGTGTTCAGGCATTAGTAAAGGTCGCTCAGTTGTGTCCAACTCTCTGAGACACCATGAACTATAGCCCGCCAGTCTCCTCTGCCCATGGAATTCTCCAGGCAAGAATACTGGACTGGGTTGCCATTCCCTTCTCCAGGGGATCTTCCTGACCCAGGGATCAAACCTTGGTCTCCTGCACTGCAGGCAGATTCTTTACTGTCTGAGCCACCAAGGAAGCCCATGAAAGGCACTGGGAGGCCATAATGGGATCCAGTGTCTGATACTCATTCTAGAAAGCTTTCTCTGGAGTGGAGGGGGTGATGGAGCAGAGGCCAGCAAAAATCCAGCAGAGAGAACGTTTAACTTGGACAGGACAAAGGAAAGTAGGATATTCAAGAGATATTCAAGAGAAAGTGGGATATTCAAGAGATATTTATCAATGCAATTCAGCAGCCTACACCTGGGGGTGGTGAATTGACCACCACCATTGACTAAGTTATATAAAAGTTGAGATAGCCTATGTTACAGTATGCTGTTAAATCTCAACACAATGAGTCCATAACAGGGGCATTGTCCTCTTATTTTGATGCTCATCCTCCTTCAGAACCTTTCTCTAAAGGTACAAGTGGTTCCTACTCCTAATGGCTTTCTCCCTTCTTGTAATATCTATTTCTTTTTCTTGATATAGAGCAGAAAATTTGAGAGAACTGTAGCTCTTTCACCCATCAAAGTGTCCATGAAGGCCAATCATTCAATTTTTTAAAAAAAGTTAGTATACTTCTACCACATTTTTCAAATTATTGACTTTGTGCACATTTTGGGGCATTTCCTACTCATATTCAAGCTATGTTTACATTAAATTAGTTGTAATTGTTTCTTTTTGTATGACATGTATTATAAACTTACCTTCTCTCCCTACTGGTAAGGCCTTAAGGGAAGGTGTTGGTCCTTCCCTTCCCTTCTGTGTCTGCCACACTGCTGGTTCATGGGAAAGGCTGAACGAATACCTAATTGATAACTTAGCTCTGCCAAAAATCCCTGGCAGAGGTGGATTGACTTTTGTCCCTTCTTTACTTTTGGAAAGATTCATCTCAACATTAGTGCTCTAAAAGTGTCAGTTTGCCCTGGGCAAGTAATCTCTTAGATATAGCAAGGTCGGAAGAAAATAATAAGAAGTAAAGAGATTGACCCTTATTCACTGTGGAAATGGCATGTGAACAGAGAAACAAAGATGAGGGGAAAGAAAAAAAGAAGGAAAAGGATGACTTGGGAGCAGAAGGAATTAATTCTCTGGAGAAGTGGGAATTGAAATAAAATCACAGGATCACAGAGTCATGTAATGTTCCAGCTGTAAGGAGCTGTAGAGACCATCTTAGCTGACTCCTTGAGTCATTGGACCCAAGAAATTCTGGGTCTGGGAGCCAGGAAGGATAAAGAAAATGGCTCAGGTATCAGAAGACTAAAGAAATGCCCATTTTAACCTGATTTGGGGGATTTTATACCTATGGCATCATTTCCTATGTCTCCACGACCTGGCCTGGATTCATTTCTCAATATTTCCCTTCTTGGGAAACTCTTCCTCTCTTCCAGCCCTATCTCATATGCCAACTCTTTGTCCAGGCTTCTCCCTCTCCCAGGGCTGGTCACTAATCTCCTGGGCTCCCTGAGTATTACCATGTGCCTTATCATGACATGACATGCCTGCGTGCTCAGTCATGTCTGGCTCTTTGCAACCTCATGGGCTGTAGCCTGCCAGACTCCTCTGTTTATGGGGTTATCCTAACAAGAATACTGGAGTGGATTGCCTTACCACTGAGGTACATGGGAAGCCCTTCCTTATCATACATTATTACAATTATAATTTCCTTGAGAGCACCTCGTTGAGAGCCTCAGAGGCAGAACTTGTGTGATGTCTTTTTTAATCCCTACTAATGGCTGGCACAGTGCCTCCTGGCTTCTCCATAACTATTGAACTAGTAAGTAGATGAATGAATGAATGAGCCATTTGAAATTTTCTCTCTCCTCATGAATTATAAGATATGGGAAGAATATCAACTCATCTCTGAGTAGACGATAGGTAAGTAGCCCAATTTATATTGGTGAAAAGTTTTAATTTTCTAAAACTAAATGAATCTGTAATATGCCTAGTTGTAGGCCATTTAAGCTACAAATTCCTTTTACTCTATTGACAATACTCTACTGTCTCTCTTAACAGTGGTTAACTTATTTAAAATTGCTACCTACCCCCATGCTGAACTCTTCGCCCCCTTTTTCCTTCTCTTTTTTTCCTATAGAATCATCACCTTCAAACTCACTATCCATTAATTTATTGGGTTTATTGTTTATCCCCTTCACTAAAATGTAAGCTGCCTGAGGCCTGAAATTTTGGTCTGTTCACTGCAGCATCCAGGACACCTAGAAGAGGGACTTATTTAGCACTCAATAGTTGTTGAATGAATTAAGCACTGGATGAATGAACAAACATGGAAACTGTTTGGCATAGTCCACATATCCCCTGAGCTCTCGCCACCATCTCTTTTTCCTCTTTTCCCGTGGTTCTCAGCGGGGACAGTTATTCCCCCCAGAAAATGTCTTGAACTATTTTTTGTTGTCACAGCGCAGGGGAAAAGGAGTACTATCACTACTGTTATTTAGTAGGTGGAGGTTGGGGTTACTGCTAAACATGTTATAATGCACGGGACACCCCTCTGCCCAACAAAAATTATCCAGCCCCAAACTATCCAGTCCCTGATGGCTCAGATGGTAAAGAATCTGCCTGCAATGCAGGAGACCTGGATTCAATCCCTCGGTTAGGAAGATCCCCCTGGAGAAAGGAATGGCTACCACTCTAGTATATGTCAATAGGACCCAAAATGAGAAACCCAGCTCTGTTCAATCCACTCCAACAATGCTGAATTACTTGTAGTTCCCCAAATGCTCTCAGGTTTGAAAACTTGCATTACATGGCACACGTTATTTGCTCTACTTGAAATGATCTTTGAATTTTATTTCTCTGATGAATATTCATATTTCGAGCTTCAGCTCAAATATCACCCTTTTCTTTCTTATTTCTTTATTCATTTTTGGCTGCACTGGCTCTTCACTGCTGTACATGGGCTTTCTCTAGTTGTTGTAGCAAGCAGGGGCTACTCTTCATTGACGTGTACAGGCTTCTCAGGGCGGTAGCTTTTCTTGTTGCAAAGCGCAGGCTCTAGGCAAGGGGGCTCAGTAGTTGTGGTGATGGGCTTAGTTGCTCCACAGTATGTGGGATCATCCCATACCAAGGATCAGACCTCTATCCTCTGCATTGGCAGGTAGATTCTTAACCACTGGACCACCTGAGAAGTTCTCACCTTTTCCTAGAAGCTTCCCTCACCCCTCAAAGCAGAGTGAAGTTCTTATCTTTTTCTGTGTTTTCTGGACAAAATAAATAAATAAATAACATCTTGTTCATTCCTCTATTGTAGCATTTAACCATATTCCTGCATTTGTAATTTCCTTTTAATCTTTCTGTTTTAAATATGAATCACTGGAAAGAAGACACTGATTACTTTCAGAATCCCCATTGACTATCCCAAGTCCTGGGTTTCCCTGGTGGCTCAGAAAGTAAAGTATCCACCTGCAGTGCAGGAGACCCGGGTTAGATCGCTAGGTTAGGAAGATCTCCTGGAGAAAGGAATGGCTACCCACTCCAGTATTCTTGCCTGGAGAATTCCACGGACAAAGAAGCCTGGTGGGTTACAGCCCATGAGGCTGCAAAAAGTCTGCACAACTGAGTGACTAATACTTTCACTTCCTTACTTGTTTTGGAAAATAGAAGGTATTTAATAAAGCCTTGTTGAATGAATAAATGAATCATTTAGGTGATAGAGACATCATAAAATCTTCCCCCCATCCATGTCTCTATTTCAAATTATTTTCTCCCATCTCTAAACTACTATAAGCTCTTATCACCTGTGTCACGAAATACGTGTGTAATTACTCAGTGTTCATATTATTTTGTTTCCCAGAAAATTACCTACTGAGGTGTTGGAATATTTGAGATTATAACTTTTCATTGGTCCTCTTCTTCATAATAGTAGAATGTAGTTGACACTAAGATAGAAATCCCATAAGGTACTTGATTTGCACTCACTAACTCTAACCACACAACATCAGTAGAAGGATTAGAAATTAATCTAGTTTAACCTAGCCATGTGGGGAAACCTATCAAGCTGCCTAAACCTGGACCTATCACCTCGTGTCTGGTCATCATTTCAAGTGTCTATGGCTTTATCCACCAAGGCCAAGAAAGGATGGACTCCCAGCCATGGGTGATTCCTTAGTCACTTCATTAGATCAGGTATGAAATAAGTTTTTCTCACACCAGCAGCATCAGTTAAAAAAAAAGAGTCCTGATTTTGTTAAAATTCAATAAAAGAGGTTCAAATTGAGCTTCTGAATTGAGCCTAACTCCCATTTGCATGAAATAAATGAAGCAATGAGCACTATATTGATACTTACAAAATATACATTTTTATAATGAGCAGAAATATTCATTTGCCTTTGAACTGGGCAAGGGAATTTTTCCAGCAATCAGATGCAATCAGTTAATCAACATTGACTGAAGCACACACTCAATGCAAAATGCTGTGTTAGGGACTGGAGAGAATGTCATTCAATTGAACCAGGTTATATTTCAAAGTCTAGCTGCCTTTGAAGATATTACATTTCCAGCATCAACCTGTTTATTTCCTAAGCGACCCACATGCCTTTGTGGCAAGATAAACAACTGGCTCTATTATCACTCATAATACAAACACATCACTTGGCCATTGGCTACTCACTTCTCATAATGCTCTAGGTTTACTGCTGGGGGTTAGATTTGTACATTTATCTGGGCTGGTCTAGTATGTGTTTAACTGTTCTAAATCTTGGTAGATCGTCCAGCTTGCTAAAATCTCTGGTAAGAATTGCCTGATAATAAAAATGATTGTTACTAAACACTTCCTCTGTGCCAGGCACCACGTAAGGACTTTGAAGATGTGATTCTTGCAATCCTCACTTGGGTATAAGGTCTGATTCTTCTGCTTAACATCTGTGCTACCTTAAGCAATTTATTAAAGTTGTCTGTGCCTCAACTTCCTCAACTGTAAAGTGGAGCTAAAATTACTATTTCATAGATTTTTTATGAAGATAAGTGAAATAATGAATGAATGTTACCAGCACAGAATGCACTACAAATTTTTTATTCATTAACTATTATGCAAGCAGAATGCAAAGGTCTTAAGTTGTGCTCCCTGGGAAATAGATCAAAATGTCAATTTGCAAGCAGGAGCTTCAGTAACAACCTGGAGGGAGAAAGTGCTTCAAAAATAAGCAGGAGGGAAGCAAAATTGCAATTCAGTTACAACAAAGGCCTCAGTTCTATCCTCAGAGCAGTTTAGAGCAGGAATAACCTTTCAGAGTTGCTGTGGATTGAGTCAAGTTGGCTGTCTTCTGTGCCTCCATGTTAACTGGCCATTGCATTCAGCCTGCCCACAGGGAGAGCACATAAATTTTGGATGAAGCATCTCCATTCCACCAACTGTAATTCCTCACTCAATTAGGAGCAATCAAGAGGCAACCCTCTGACAGGGGGAATGAGTGCCATCTTGGAGAAGGAATCTTAGTGGCACACTGCAGCATCCACTACAGTTAAATTTGACAGAAACTGGGAATAGAAGAAATATTAAATTTCATGTTTTAAAAATCATATTAAATGCTGATTCATCATGTTTGTAAAGTCTTTATGGGGAGGGTTGGACTCTCTTCAATATGTTAAAGTCATTGATTTTATTTACTGCTTATTTTACATTTTTATAAATAAACTTGTCCACATAAGATGACTTCAGGCTAAAGGAAGCTGAGCTATCAGTTTGATTGGGCTGTTGTACTTGTCCTATTTTCTCCTCTTCTTTTGCTTAGTGGCCTAGAAACTGCTTCTTGAAAGCATTCATCCCTTTCTTTTTCAAACTGCCAAGCTGTCCTGCTAGGTGTCCTGTCTAATTTTGGAAATAGATGTGTTCAGGAATTTCAGGAAGCTGGATTTTGAGCAGGAAATGTGTTCTGGGGAGCCACTACACAACCCCCAGTAGATCACATTTCTCAGGGAAATATTGCAGTTAGGGGATTTCCCATTTGGCTCATTAAAAGGTGGCTGATGAATTACCAACTCTTTAGGAGAATAAATTTTACAGTGAGTGCTTCTTTTTCTAAGTAGGATTTGGAGTGCGATTTGAAAAATCAGGGTGAAGGGATCTATGGTTTTTCTTAAAACAATAACTGCTTTCTGCAGGCTATAAAAACTCGAATACAGTATGTGAAATACCTCAAGGGAAATGCAATTAGGTCGGTGACAGAAAGTGAGAAGTTAGTGACCACACGTGTTGAAGACTTAGGAAAACATTTTTAGAAATGGAGATATTTAAAAAGGGCTTAAAAAAGAGAGATTTTATCAGGTAGAGATGGAAGAAGAAGGGTGATATATTTTCATGTGTATCCTCTCTCTTTCTCTGTCTCACATACCAGTACTCTTATATCCTTTCATACATCCAGCACAAATAATGATTCAAGGTCTGATGTATACCACATGACTGGCGAGAACTGCACTTCAAAAAAAGAAAGAAAAAGGAGGAGGAGGAGAAACTGGTAAATTGCATGGATTATGGGGGCAAAGAGAAGGGACAGAGGAAAGAAGAATCACAGCTTCTGTTCTGTTCCTTCAGAGCTTTGTTTGCAGTGCTATATGACATCTCAGACAGAGCAAGTGCTTCAGGGACCAAAAGAGTTAAAATAGTAATACTGGACAGTTTCTGAGTGCCTTTTGTGTGCCAGGTACATTAAGTGCTTTTCATGCATTAACTTACTCCTCATAATGACCCTATGTGGTAAACACTGGTGGTTTTCTCATTTTATAAATAAGGAAACTGTGTTGCAAAAAAGCTTAAGCTAAGATTGCATGGCCAGTAAGAGGCAGAACTGGGACTCTCTTCCAGGCTGTTACTCCTTAGAATACAAACACTTATAACCACTTGCTATATTATATAGCACACAAATAAGAGAGAGCCAAAGATGGGTTGCAGCAAATTTAGAAAAAATAGAAAGAAAAAGCCTCTTTTGTTCCTTTTTCCATCCCTGGTTGGCACAAGAATTTGCCAATTAAGAGGGAGTATTCTGACCCACCTCATTCTCTTAGCCACAAGTAAATTCCAGGGATCTCTGGATAAGACTCTGGGTACAGATCTGATATCATGAAAGAAAAATTCTAGGAACACAGCAAATTGTGACTACGGATCCATAAATTTAAGTAGGGAAATTCAAGCTCTTCAATCTCTGGAGGGCTTAGCCTAAGATAAACTGGACAGAACATCAGTGAGCCATGAATTTACATAATTCACCTGAAATTTTACTAAAATATATATATATATATATACACAAATATATATAAATCTTACGATGATTTTGATGGCTCCTTGATGAACTGCCTTTGATGAAAGAGGAACAATAGCACTTCTCCCCAGCCAAATAAGTCCGTTAAGTCCTTTCCCCTTTATAATTCAAGTCACTGGGGTGGAAGTCAACTTTTAAAATGGTCCCCAGGGTGAGAGAGATGAATTGGGAGATTGGGATTGACATATATACCCTATTAAGTAGATAACTAATGAGAACCTGATGTAGGGCACAGAGAACTCTATCCCATGTTCTGCGGTGACCTAAATAGGAAGAAAAGCCAAAGAAAAGAGGATATATGTGTATGTATTGCTGATTCATTTTGCTAGACAGAAGAAACTAGCACAGCATTGCAAAGCAACTGTACTCCAATAAAAATTAATTTAAAAATAAGTGAGACAAAACAGAAAAAAGTAAAATGGTCCCCAATGATCCCAACCTTCTGATATTCAGTTTCTTGTATAATCCCTACCCCTTGTATGTATAGACCTGCTTCTAATGAATAGAATAAGATAGAAGTAATGAGATGTCAGGTCTACAGTTTGTTTATATGAATACTGCGGCTTCTCTTCTGGGTGCCTCCCACTCGCCTCTCTTTCTCTTAGGTTGCCCACTTTTGGGAAAGCCAGTTGCTGTATTGTGAGGCGGATCTACAGAGACACCTATGTGAGTGAGCTCAGAAGCAGATCTGAGGCCTTCCAACAACCAGGAGAACAACCTTGGAAGCAGTCGCCAAGCTCCTATGAGTTCTAGGTGAGCTCATAACCCGAGACAACAGTTTGACTGCAACCCCATGAGAGACCTTGAGCCAGAAATACCCAGCTCAGCCACAGCTGGCTTCCTGACCCATGAGAAACTGTAAGACAATAAATGCTTGCTCTTTTAAGGCGCCAAATTTGGAAATCATTTCTTTATGCAGCAATTGATAACTAATACAATACTCAAGAGAAATCTAGGTTAAGAATAAAGACAGGTCATTACATTGGATTACCATTCAACAAAGCTGCCTTTGGTAACTACTTCTAAGAATTCTCGACAGGCATTTGTGACTTATTAGTCATATTCCAGGAGATACCTACTTCCCAAAACTGTTCCAAACCCTGTGACCAGCTATTACTTTATTTGATCTTCAAATTAATAAACCCTAAAGTGACACAAATTCACATCCCTTTGTATTCATTTTAAAAACTAAGATATTCAAATGAAGCAAATTACCTAAGGCCATAGCTAATTAACTGCAGTCTATCACTAGTCCTGGATATCTTGAAAATCTACCAGTATTTTTGGACTTAAGGTCTGTGATCCTTCTAACTGTTCCATGTTCTTCCTGGAGATGATTAATACATCTGATCTATCTTTAGACATTAATTGTCTTCTTTCTCAGTGACTGATGCCACCACCTGCTTCACCATGCACCCAGAAACTGAGAGGTCACCCTTAACACTTATCTCTTCCTCAGCTCCATCTCTAAAACATCTTCAAAACCTGCTAATATGGCTTCAAAGATGCCTCTCAATCAAATCCATCCACTTCTCTCTGTCTTCATTATCTGCTATTTATATGAATCAAAAGAAGATGATCTATGCTTTGGTAACAAATTAACTCCAAAATGTCAGTGTCTTCACACATCAAAAATTTCTCTCACTACTACTGAACATATATCAAGCTTCCACCAGCCACCTTGGAGCTCTGCCATCTGGCACTCAGGCTCAGCAAGGTCGCCACAGCAAGAGAAGAGAAAGACAAAGACAGCTCACCCCCTGCCTCTGCCCAGAAGCAACACACAGCAATCTGCTCAGATGCCACTAGCTACAGCTAGTTACATGAGGTAATTTAACTACAGAGTACACTGAAAAACACACAGAAGCAACCAGGCATTTGGTCAGTACCAAGTACTCTATCCTATCAACCTAGACAGAAGGACCATCTCTGGCTTGGACCCCACCATAACCTCTTTACTGGTATCTCATCTTGCACCCTTACCTATCTCTTAGCTCTTCTTTCTAGAACAATGTTTTTGACTGAACACCTGAAAGATCTGAGGGGTTGTCGTCGGCTTCCTGTTGTTGCTTTTCGAATATGAACACAATCCCTCAGCACAGCACGCACAGCCCATCTGGTGAGGCCCCTGCCTGTCCCGTTTGACTGGTCTTCATTTATACCTCCCCTGACACCCTGTGACTTCCCCCGCGAGAGCCACACTGACCCTCTACTTTCAAATGGTGTTGCTGCCTCCTGGGGCAGGTCAGTCAATCAAGGTAGATCTGGGTTTGAAGATCAAAAAAGATGATGATGGCTTTTCTTAGTTGGGTCAGCCAAGAGGCAATGTGAAGGATATATACAAGCTAGCGGTAGAAGAGGCATTGTTACCCACTACCTTCTAATTCCTCATAGGAGGCACAGAAGTTAGGTTGTCGATTTAGCCACTCACAGTGAAGAATATGCTAGATCACAGAAACTCAAAGTTGAGTCTCTTACATATCCTACCATCCATCTGGGTGGGAACCACATTAGCACATGCTTTCCTATTACCATGTAATGTCTTTTTTTTTTTTTTTTTTTTGCTGCAGAGCAATTATATACATTCCTATTCTATTTTTTTCTATATTTTCAGGCATTCCATACCTTTCACCATGAGGTCTTTGCATAATTTCTTGTTTCTTTCCAGAATATTCCTCGTCTCTTCAGTCAATTGATAAAGCTGGCTTAAAACTCAGCATTCAAAAAACTAAGATCATGGCATTCTGGTCCCATCACTTCAAGGCAAATAGATGGGGAAACAATGGAAACTGTGACAGACTTTATATTCTTGGGCTCCAAAATCACTGCGGACAGTAACTGCAGCCATGAAATTAAAAGACACTTACTCCTTGGAAGAAAAGCTATGACAAACCTAGACAGCATATTAAAAAGCAGAGACATCACTTTGCCAACAAAGGTCTGTATAGTAAAAACTATGATTTTTTTTTCAGTAGTCAAGCACATTTGTGAGAGTCGGACCATAAATAAGGATGAGTGCCAAAGAATTGATGCTTTTGAACTGTGGTGTTGGAGAAGACTCTTGAGAGTCCCTTGAACAGCAAAGAGGTCAAACCAGTCAATCCTAAAGGAAATCAACCCTGAATATTCATTGGAAGGACTGATGCTGGAGCTGAAGCTCCAATACTTTGACCACCTGATGTGAAGAGCCGACCGACTTGTTGGAAAAGACCCTGATCCAAGGAAAGACTGAAGGTAGGAGGAGAAGGGGGCGACAGAGGATGACGTGGTTGGATGGCATCACCAACTCAATGGGCATGAGTTTGAGCAAATTCTGGGAGATAGTGAAGGACAGGAAAGGCTGGTACACTGCCACAGGGTCACAAAAGGTCAAACATGACTGAGCAACTGAACAACAACTCCTTTTTTACCTCGCCATCCCCTAAGACATGTTTTTATGGCATCAGTGACCTCCCCTTCATAGCATCATCACATTTGCAGTTTCACAATTATTTGTGTGGTATTGGATTAGTCAATAGTCCTCTTCACAAAATTGTAAACATCCCAAAGGCAGGAATCAATTATAGTTTTGTTCCTATTGGATGCCTAAGCTTTGTATAGTGCCAACAAATGGCAGCTCTCAGGATTTCTTGAATAAATACATCTGGAGTATAGAGCTTTCCTTTATCTTCTCCTTTCTTGACTTCACTACACATAAAATCTATTTTAATCTCAAATGTCATCATGTTAATTCTTTTCTGAAAAACATCAATGATTCCTCACCACTCAATGAGGGAGTCTAAGCTTGCCATGACTTTCAAGTAAGCCCTCTGAGTTTACCTATTTGTACCTGTTCTATAATTATCAGAAGTGACCTCCTTTCTTTCTCAAAAGTGTTCTAGTTCAGTTGATAAATTTTATGGTCACCTTCTACAAATGACTTCCCATATCTGGTCCCCTACAGATTTCCCAAATCTCACTTCACCATTAATGCACCAGCAACACTTATCTGCTCATAATTCTCTATCAACCCATGTGGCTTGTTACCTCCAGGCATTTACCACCACAATTCCCTGTGGCCAAACTTCATTCCCCTTCTCTCTTGACTCATCCTGTGTGATTCAGCCCATTTCCTAACTGCTGCAGAAGGCCTTCTCTGATCCAGCGACCTCATCCCAACCCCATGGCCAAGTTAGGATTCTTTTTGCTTGGATCTTGCCCGGTCCTCTAATCCTCTATACATTATACCATCATTGCACTTTCACATTGAATTGTAAATGCTGTCCTGTGTCTGTCACCAACCCCTACCTTCACACACACACACACACACATGCCCTCAAGGGGCCAGACTCTGTGTAATTCATCTCTGTGTACCCACTGCATACCACACAGTCGACTCACAATAATTACTGTTTGAACAAATAAATGTTTTTGAAGATTTTATTTATTCAACAAATGCAATTTAGTAAATAGACCATTTATTTTCCTAATTTTATTAACCCCAATCATTTATAACTTTTCATCTGATTTTCTATTCAGCATGAGCAAACCCATGATACCCTCACTGAGTTAATATTATTACAGCCAAAGGAAAAAAGTTTGATGTTTACATATGCCTGTGTTTCTTTCTCCGTGTTAGACTTTTTAAAACAATAAAAGTAGCTTTCATACCTCCAGGGTTGCAAGCTTGAGCTAGTTCAACTACCTCTGGTTTTCTCCCTGGGCTCTAACCCTCCCCCTTCCCCTCTCCCTTCAGCCCCCACCCCACTCTTTCTGCTTTCCTTCAGTCCTAGGATCTCCTGAGTTTTATCTGAAAAGCACATGGGGCACAATATGATTCTTTTTTTTTTTTTTTAATGCTTCAAACCTTTATACTAAATCTAATTCAGATGCTGGCTGCCTTGCCAAGCTTGCCAAAATAGGTTGAGAAACTCTCTGGGGAATTATTTTTAAAACCCTTAAGTTTGAATATCATTGTCCTAAGATGAGACATATAACATATGATAAATAACATTTCTGCTGAATGTGCGAAATAAAGTCTCGTTGCTAAGAAGAAGTTTCCAGGAAAGAGCTCTAGACTTTGAATCAAACCCTGGTTTGCATCTGGCCCTGTCACTTCCTGGATCTGTTCACATGGGCTGTATATTTATCTATTCAAGCCTGCATTTCTTATTCTATAAACTAGGATAAGAATGCAAGCTTCATGGGGTTGTGGGGAGGACCCAATGTGAAGCTGTGTATCAGTATTCCTCTAAGTAATGTGCTTATAAAGGGAGAGGTTTTCACGGCTCCCTCAGTGTTGATGTAAATTGTTTTTATTATAGTGTTGCTTAACTAGGAACAGAAAATAACACTCAGTATGAGTTCCTTAAGCTTGTAAAATTATTAACTAAAATAAATTATAAATTTTAAAAGCCCAAAGAAATTGAATGCCAACAAATTTACAAATTAAACACAGGTCAAACTACCAACTAAAACCACCAAAATGATTGACCATAATTTATCGTGATCGTTGATGTTGTGTACCATCTATACCTTCATTCTTGATATAAATATTATCATCTGTATCCTGCTCCCTTTCTTTTGTAAGCTCTCTGAGTTTTCAGATATTCAACTGTAAAACAGGGATCATCAGACCACATAATAAAGGACTCAGTGATGATACCATATAACAAAGCATCAGAAGTCTGATAAAAAAAAGGAAACAGAAGACAACACGCTTCACCAAAGGAAACGTCCCAGGTTTGGGGTCAGAACTCCAGGGACGTGGGTGGACTAGAAACTCAGACTAGCTAAAGATTTATAGTAGGATTTGCCCTTCCAGAAGATACGTGATGACAGTTAAGGGCTTGGACTGTGGAGGAAGACCTGGGCTTGAATTTCGTCATTGTCACTAATGTCTGCACAATACACTTAGCTCTTCATCAGTAAAATGAAGAAGGGTAACAACCCTTACCTTCCAGGGTTGTTATGAGCACTGAATCAGATCATGTATGTGAGATCCTTAATACACTGTACTGTTAACATGGGTAACTGAGAAAGACTGGAGGCCCTGGACAGACAAGGGAAAAAAGCAAGTCATCGTCTGCAGTCAAGCTGTCATCACAGGCTACGTGCTCTAGGGAAACTTCCTCCTGGCAGAGACTGCTGGGGAAGGGAAAATTCACAGTACCACGGACATTGATATAAGCTCTTGGGAAAATTTGGATCTATGAATTTCAAAACATTGAAGAGGATGATAGAAATAGAAGAAAACCATACTTTTAAACACCCTGCCTGTTTTTGCTGTTTGTAATATGTAGACATTAAAATTCTCTGAGGACGATTTATTCTCTGATTTGGGAAACCCACCCAGAGAGATTTTTTTTAATTTTTTTTTTCTAAAGAAGTAAAATGGCTTCCTGTTGAAACACAGCTCATTAGAGATGCTGAGGATCCAGAGTTAAAACACAGATGAGGGACAGAAAAAGTGACATCTGGGAGAAATGATGTTCCTTTGATTTCAGAAAGAATGGATGTGAGCTGAGAGGAGAGTTTATTTTGGCTCTGTGTCCTGTCCATCTGGGAAAGCCTGGAGTGGCGCTGGGTGAGGAGTGAAGACCAGAAGCTGAGATTCTCGTGCAGCTGTGACTTCCGGAGATTCTGAGATGGAGCGGAGCCAACTGGGACCAAGTGATGAGTTGTGGCTTGGAGTTAGGGGAGAAGCCATTCTCCCTACCTTTCATGGGACCCAGCACCAATCTGTCCCCCTGGAGAGGGCCCGCTTTGGGGGTCACTAGAGATGTTAGTCTGTCAAAGGCACCATTGTACTTATCATGGTCCTTTACCTTGGCAACAGGAAGTCTTCCCATCTCATGGAGAACAGCAAAGGCGAGCCGGAGCTTTGGGGAAGAAAGGCAGATGTTTTCTGGCAACTGCAAGGACAAACAGGCCAGACAGAGAACACATATGAGTGTGTGTAAGTGACCGGGGAACCCTTAGAGAGGGATAGAGTCCTGGTCTCATGTAGGGGAGACGTCAAGCCAATTTAGACATCAAGCCAATACCTACAATTTAGGCACTAGAGTCAACTTGACAAACTACCCATTCACAATATCAGTGAAAATTGCATGCTCACACTCAGTCACTTCAACCATGTCCAACTCTTTGTGACCTTACAGACTGCAGCCCACCAGGCTCCTCTGTCTGTGAGATTCTCTGAATACTAGACTCAGTTGTCATGCCCTCCTCCAGGGGATCTTCCCAACCCAGGAACTGGACCTTTATCCATGACTGGATAAAGAAGATGTAGCATATATATACAATGGAATATCATTCATCCATAAAAAAGAATGAAACTCTGCATTTGCAGTGACACTGATAGACCCAGAGAATAGGTCCATCTTATTGAAATGTCAGACAGAAAGACAAATACTGCCTAATATCCCTTGTATGTAAAATCTAAAACATAGTATATATGAATATATACAGCAAAACAGAAACAGAGTCACAGACACAGAGAATAAAGTAGAAGTGACCAGTGGGAAGAAGTAAAGATAGAGAGACAGGAAGAGATGTGGGATTAGAAGACACAAAATGCTATGAACAAAAATGGTAAGCAGCAAGGATTTACTGTACAGCACAGGAAAGTATAGTCACTATCTTATAATAAGATTTAATGGAGTATAATCTGTAAAAGTATTAACTCACTATGCTGTACAACTGAGTCTATTAAGATATCATAGAGCAACTATAATTCAATTTTAAAAAGTCAAGATACCAGTGATGCCCTTAGGGAAAATTTTCACAATGTATATGGTAGACATAGGATTAATCTCCCTAATGTACAAAAAGTTATTTTAATTTTTTTTTTTAAAAAGGAAAGAAAGGAAAATCAACAATATGAAAAATAGACAAAGGATAAAAAATTCACAATAGAAGAAATCAAAAAGTCCATGGAAAGATGATCAACCTCAACTGTAATCAAAATATAAAATAAATTTAAAGAAAATATATCATTTCCTGCCTATCAGATTGGCAGAAATGAAAAAGGGGAGAAAATCCAAAGTTGGTAAAAATTGGGGGAAATTCTCACTGTTATATATTCTGGGAAAGTTTGAATTGCTACAACCTTTTGAGAACATAAACTAGAAACATCTGTTAAATTAAGGAATATACAAACCCAATAATCCACTTCTGAAAATCCATCCTATAGGAATAAAATTGCCAGCACATAATATTTTTGCCACAGATGTTTATTGCCAGTGTTGTTTATTGCTAACCATTCACTGATAGGGAAATAGTTCATTAAGTCATGATATGTTAATATGAAATGTTATACAGCTATTAAAGTGAGATGATCAATATCTATTAATCTAGAGAGAAGTTCACATTACCTTTCTAAGTAAGAAAAGCAAACCACAGAGCAATAAATGTAGCAGGGTCCATTTTTATAAAAACAGTTATCAATCATCTCCCTCTTCAGTATACGGGTATGCATGTTTGTATCAACAAAAGAATATGAAGACAGTATAAGGATTAGTGATCACCAGGGTTGGGGGGAGGTTGGGTGGGAGAGAAATAGGTGGAATACAGAGTATTTTTAGGACAGTGAAAATACTGTATCTGATACTATTCAATACAATGATGACACACATCATTAGACATTTGTTCAAACCCACAGGGTATGCAATACCAAGAATGAACCTTAATGTAAACTACAGACGTTGGGTGATGATGATGTGTCGATGTAGGTTCATTAATTGTAACAAATGCATCATTCTGGTTGGTGATGTTGATTGCAGGGTTGGTTATGCACGTGTTGGGGCAGGGAATACATGGGAAATCTCAGTACCTGCCTCTTAAATTTTGCTATAAACCTAGAAATGTTCTAAACATGGCAAAGTACTTTTTTAAATGTGGAAAGTATAATCCTAAGGGAGTGAGAAATGGAGGAAACGGTGAGGGCAGAAATCATTAATGGCCATTATGTATTTTCAGATTGTTTTATTTGATAGAATGGTCATGCAGTTTCTTTATTTAAACACATTTATAAAGAGGACAATGTTTTCAAAGAGAAGGTGACCTCTTAGGCTGACCGGGCCTGGGTGGTGAGTCGGGTACTATTGTTCTTGTAGAGGAGCTGGAAGGAAAGTGACCAGAAGGGAGAGAAAGGGAAAAATTAGGGGTGTACTTCTCACTCATACACAATGCACATCCATTTTTCCCTTTGGGAAGCCCTCCTAGGGACCCTGAGCCCTCTCTGGCTGGCTCCATGAACTGCTGCCTCTCAGTATCCAATTCTTTCCTTCTAATGTCTAGGCTTTGCACACTGCCTTCTTCGGTGGTCTAATTTCAGACATATGCACATTCTTGGGGTTGTCTCTGTTGCTGGTATATGACATTTTCACACTTTGATCTCTTAACAGTCTTCATTCGAACAATAGTTCAGACAAATGAAAAAGTGACCATGTTTGCATCCACATCTTTCAGCCAAAATCTACCACCCAGGAGCTAGCAGTGTCTGGGGGAACGGAGCGAGGCTGGACTCCAGCAAGAACACTGCCATTCCGACCACAGCGAAGCCTTCCCAGGCCTGCCTGAGGTAAATGCACGTAGAATAAAGGTTAAATGAGGAAAATGCTATCAGGGTGACGCTTAAAAAGTATTTACATTTGTTCATCTCCAACAGTTAAATAAAGTCCTAGGGGTACAGACCCAGAGACAGCATCTTCCCATTGGAATAAAAAAAAGAAGCATCCTGATTTTATTACTGTTTCCAGATGTTCTAGAAAGCTATCTGGTCTTAGAGACAATGCAGAACTACTCTTGCTTTTAAAGATCAAGTTAAGTCAATTTGGCTGCTGTTAGGGTTTGGAACTCTTGAGTTTTTAGAAAGGCAGGTGAGGAAGTCAGCCTTCCTCAGTCATAACCAAGAAGGAATCTTGCTTTTGCTCTCTTAAGATCCAAGAAAGAAAGCTTAATGGTTAATTTCTTAGTCTCAATGCCTATCTGGTCAGAAGGCCATGTGTCTCAGTCATGTCCATCCTGGAATTTAAATATCTCCTCCATTCTGGCAATAGGAGGTGGAAAGAGTTAATTGGCCACTTTGTTTTTGCCTCATCTGAAATTTGAGCTAAGTGAGGAGTACTTGATTGTCAGTGAATCTATAGAACTCATTTCACAGAAAAATACACTTGAAAATCAAGGAAGAGTGCATCATTTTCAAACGTAGGGATTCAAATTATTGAGACTTTCCAAGAGATCACCAAAAGTGAATGGCATAGTCAGACCCAGAATCCCTGAGTGTCCTGAATTAGTTGTGTTGACTTAAAAAATTGTCATACCCTAGAGGTTGACAGTTATATCTTATTTGGTGGGAATTTTTAAAACTTCAAGCCTGGGAGACAGCATCTCATGTAACCCTGGTAACCCTGAGAGAACTGCTCTGAGGAGTTGGGGACAGGAATCAGGTTATAGAGAAGTTTGCAACAAAGGGCAGGTAGTCTGAACATCAAAAGTATTTTTTGTGAATTTTCACCAGGTATCTCAAGTAAAGAGATTTAGTGCTTTTCTTTGCATGGGAAGATGCAAGAGTCTGGGCTTACTGAAATCATTCCTTCCATATGCATCTCAGCTATCTGGGATGAGCTAGCTATCTGATATCAGCTATCTGATATAAGCCAGTATCCTATGCTTTTCGTGTTCTGAGTCCTGAGTTCCTCAGTGCTCACCTGAATTCCTCACCATAGGGAGTGGCTGCAGCCTCCTGGCTGAGTGATTGCAGGTATTGTTCTCCTTCCTGAGTGCCCTGGAGGGGCTGGAATTGTGATGACTGTGACATCCTTGTTTATTGATATGGCAGGAATACTCCATGTCTCAACTGCTTCTTTCTGCTCCTTAAAATCATCTTATCTGACTTTGCCAGGGAAATGGAGAAGAGCATTCTGGACAGAAAGTACCTTGTACACATAGAAGCAAGGCTTGAAGCAGCAGGAATGTTCAGAGCTCTGGAAGTTTAACATGACAAGGATATGGGAGTGTGAAGTGACAAGTGAAAGGTGGAAAACCGGCCATGTCAACAGGTTACAGATTTTGGAGTTGGTTATTTCAGAGAACTCTTTCAATGGCAAGTTACAGAAACTCAAGACCAAACTCAGTTAAGTAATAACAATAACAACAACAACAGTAATACTTCACAGTTACTGAGCACTTAATTTTGTCCCAGGCAATGTGCTAAGTTCTCTGTATGCATTCACTCATTCAAACCTCTTTAAAATCTTATGAGGTAATTATTATTGTTATTATGCCCATTTTATAGATGAGGAAACTGATGATAGAAAGTTTGTTCGAGGTCTCATGACCAGTAAGTGGCAGCACTGGCATTCTAACAGAAAATCTATTGACTCTTGGAATTGGTAGAGTCATTGGGTAAAGCTTACTTCATGTGCTACTGAATTCAGAAACCCAAACTTTGTCCTGAAGCTCTGTCTTGGCTTTATCTTCAGCTCTGCTGCCTTCAGCAGGTTACCTTCATATTTGGAGAGACTCTCTCCATGAAGAGGAAAAGAGATAACACAGATTGCAGAGCAAGAGTGAACCCATTGCCCTCCCAACCCCTAGACATGACATTTCTGTCTGGCCCTGGCTTGTCCATTCTGGAACAAATCCCTGAGACGGGGAGCAAGGGGTGTAGAAGAAATGGGTGGGGCAGAGTCAACCGCATGGGAGGAATTTCCCAGACAGGGAGACGTCACATCCCTCCAAGAGGCAGGGCATTGCTGGATAGATGGCCCACAAGCAGCTGCAGAGAGCAGGGGCAAAACCAAGCTGCATTTTAGAAAAACTGGTGCATGATGGATTGGAGGACTGTAGAACTGGAGGTGGGGGCCAACTGGAAAGTCAACAAAGTTTTCTGGGTAAGGAGTGAACCTGAGGCTGTGGCCTTGATGAGTAGGGGAAGGAGGCAGAAAGTCTGCAGGAGACAGATTTGGACATAGGTCTGGAGAGGAAGTCAGAGGCAAAGACAAATCTAAGGCTGTATGATCAATTGAAACTGATAAGTTTGCAAATAAAGATGAGCACATTCACTCAGTTTGGGGGCATTCATGTTTGCAATCAGTTTGTCTGCCCAGCTAGATGGTAAACTCCATGAACAGAGACCTCACCTGCTGTATTCACTATAAGATCCACAATCAACTCCCAGTGCCTGGAGCACAGTAAGCACTCACTACTTAAATGAACAAAAGAAAAGTGTCTACCCAACAGCCAAGTCCAGGTACCAGTCGTGTCTGACTGTTTGCGACCCCATGGACCATAGCCCACCAGGCTCCTCTTTCCATGGGCTTTTCCAGGCAAGAATGTTCGAGTGGGTTGCCATTTCCTCCTCCAGGAGATCTTCCCAACCCAGGGATCAAACCTACATCTCTCGCATCAGCAGGCGAATTCTTTGCCACTAGCAGCACCGGGGAGCCCCTCTCATCTAAGGCTGCACATCTCAGTAGCCTGCAAAGGGAGTATTTGTGCTGACACTGGTCCCCAGGCCACTCTCCCCATGACCCTCTGAACGGATGGCCCGGCTGGAGGTGGAGGGGAATGAGGCCCAGAAAGGTATTTTGTTTAAAGTTCCCCGAGTCCCTGTGACAAACACCCCTGCCTCAGAACTACTAGCCTTTACCATAGTTTGATGTGTAATGTAATATGGAAATGAAAAGAAAAAAAAAAGAGATTCAAGACCTTAGTCATTGTTTCTCCCCTCGGGATCTGAATCAAATTAATTTTTTTTTTCAAATGTGCTTAGAGTTGATAATTGAAAAATGTAATAAAATGTACCAAGGGAAGCAACTTTAAAAAGTTCTTCAACAAGGAAGTCCTGGGAGAAGGCCAGGACTGGGCCCCAGGTGGAAAAGAAAATGCACGGCCTGCGTGTTTTCCCTGCCACCATGTAAAGCAGGTATCCATCTGTCCACACCTGCCTTCCCTCTCAGCACAGAGGAGCCCCCTGAGAGGTGCCCACACCCCCATGGAAGTGACAGGAACCAAGACAAAGCGGGCCTGGCAAGGTAAGGAAAAACACACAGACATGACAGAGTTAGATCAAACTGTCTAAGCAGCTAACGGGGCATTCTCAAAAGCAGTAAGCTACTGCCATTCTAAGAACATGCAGAACTTTGTATTCAAAGAACAGCTAAAGTGGGAATGCTCAGAGAAGCAAAAGAAAACATTTTTATTGGAGGAAATCATGGAATCTGAAAATAGAACATTCTGGAATGGAATGGTTGCTGTCGTTATTCACTCTTTAAGTTGTGCCCAGCTCTTTGAGACCCCATGGACTGCAAAACATGAGGCTTCCCTTTCTTGCACTTCCTCCCGGGGTTTGCTAAAAATCATGTCCACTGAGATTAATAGATGTACACTATATATGTAAAATAGATAAACAATAAGTACTTATTGTATGGCACAGAGAACTATATTCAATATCATATAATAATCTACAATGGAAAATAAGCTGAAAAGAATATATATATATTTATACTTTATGCATTTTTTGTATATATATGTATAACTGAATCACTTTGCTGTCCACCTGAAATTAACACATTATAAATCAACTATATTTCAATTTTTTAAAAAACATAGAACATTCTGGAATAGAATGAAATTTGCTCCGGAATTCTCTGTGTGCAGCAGCTTGCAGAGGGGTGACCTAGCTCTCCAGCTTCCTCTCCCACTGCGTTCCCTCCCACCTCCACTGCAGACATCCTGCACTCCCAAAGCACTGACCTTCTTACTTTCCTTCATATCTCAGTGCTTGAGAAAACCTTCTCCCTCATGAATCAGAAGCTTACTCATCCCTCCAGACTCACCTCCAACAAAGGCTGCCTCCTTTGGGGAGCCTTCCCTGATTCCCTAGGCAGAGAGTCACTTCCTTGCTTTTCTCTGTGCTTCTGCTTCTTTATTCAATATCATTTTTCACGCAATTTCAAAATCAATATCATATTATGTAGTAATGATTTGTTTATACAAGCCTATCCTCCATCAGGATGTGGCTTTTCAAGGATAAAAATTATGCATTACGACCAAAAAAATGGAATGGGTACTGTCTATGTGTTAGAAAGCAATGGTTATTTCTATTCTGTAAAACAACCCTACCTACAAAGCAAGCACAAGATCCTCCTTTACAGATGAGAAAACTGATGCTCTGAGTGTTCCAATATGGCTGATTAGCAGCCATGTAAGACTCCATAGTCAAGATGTAAGACTCTATTGTCAAGACTCTCTCCATTAAACCACACTGCCTCTCCTTTGCCTCTGTATTTTGTGGCACGTATTTGGTACTCAGTAAATTTCTAGCAAGTGTATCAGTATTAGGCCTATCAATTATAAGCACCTTGAGAGCAGGATGCTACCTATTACTTCAAATTCATCTCTGGAGCTAGCTCCAAGTTTCCACCCTCTAACCTCTCCATAAATATTTGAATGAGATGATTCAAACTGTGAATAAACAGATTTCAGACTACAAAACCTATATAATTATTGTGTGCTTGCTAGAAACAAGTGAACCTGTTAGCAGATTGCTACTACAGAAAGAGCAACTCTGCATTAAATACATGGAAAAGCAATCATTTTTCCTAGCCCCACCACCAAACTGCACAGTCAAAAAACCTTATCCTAAAGGCAAGCCATTCAGCATCTCATGCGGACATTTTTCAGGTATCAGATGCTGGCTGGCTTGTTACAATATGGCTCTATTTCAGACCAGGTATTCATAGGCTTTACTGGATTCAGATAGAGAGAAAATAATATTAGGTAGTAACCAAGCTTAACAATTTTTCATACTAAAGTCATGTTTTTTCAGTTCAGATTAGTTCGATCACTCAATCATGTCCAACTCTTTGCAACTCCATGGACCACAGCACACCAGGCTGGAGGTGTGCTCCTGTGCACACCAGGCTCCATCACTAACTCCTGGAGCTTGCTCTAATTCATGTCCATCGAGTCAGTGATGCCATCCAACCATCTCATCCTCTGTCATCCCCTTCTCCTCCCGCCTTCAATCTGTCCCAGCATCAGGGTCTTTTCCAATGAGTCAGTTTTTTGCATCAGGTGGCCAAAGTACTGGAGCTTCAGCTTCAGCATCAGTCCACCCAATGAATATTTCAGGCTGATTTCCTTTAGGATGCACTGGTTTGATCTCCTTGCAGTCCAAGGGACGCTCAAGAGTCTTCTCCAACACCACAATTCAAAAGCACCATTTCTTAAGCACTCAGCTTTCTTTACAGTCCAAGTCTCACATCCATTCATGACTACTGGAAAAACTATAGCTTTGACTAGACTGACTTTAGTTGGCAAAGTAGTCTCTGCTTTTTAATATGCTGTCTAGGTATGTCATAGCTTTTCTTCCAAGGAGCAAGCGTCTTTTAAATTTCATGACTACAGTCACCATCTGCAGTGATTTTGAAGCTCAAGAAAAGGAAGTCTGTCGTTCTTTCCATTGTTTCCCCATCTATTTGCCATGAAGGGATGGGACTGGCTGCCATGATCTTAGTTTTCTGAATGTTGAGTTTTTAAGCCAGCTTTTTCTCTCTCCTTTCACTTTCATCAAGAGGCTCTTTAGTTCCTCTTTGCTTTCTGCCATAAGGGAGTCATCTGCATATCTGAGGTTATTGATATTTCTCCTGGCAATCTTGATTCCAGTTTTGCTTCACTGGAGAAGGGAATGGCAAACCACTTCCATATTCTTGTCTTGAGAACCCCATGAACAGTATGAAAAGGCATGTTTCTTAGTTGTATTGTGTAAAACAGCAGGGTCGTTTCCCAATTGCATGTGGGAGAGCGTAATAAGAGTCCTTTTGGGAGGAAACTATTTGCACTAGCTGTGATCCTCTCTGCTGGCTCCAGATGCTGAAGTTTATTTGCTGTCAGTTCAGCAAACACTTGTCCAGCTCCACCTTCTATCTCTCTGGAAAAGAATATAAGCCAAACTTTTAAATTTTCAAAGCAAAATGGCAGCTTAGCTCCCATATACCTGTGTAGACTTTAGGTATGTGACTTTTGTACCAGGCAAATAGCCCACCTTCCCCCAAACACCATGATCAGTTTTTAGATAATTCAGTCATTTTAATTGCCTGAGATTCTGCCCTGGCCTAACCCCCCAATAAGTCACCACTCAGAGCTTAGAGACATTGTTTAATAGTCACACATGGGGTTCATTCTGAATATTCAGGTCTTATTTGTATCTTAAGTTAGAAGATCAGAAGGCAAAATTCTTGGGTCATATTAACATCCAGAATTTATCTGTTCATTCATTTAGCAGATAGTTGTTGCCTAACAAGAGTCAGTGCATTTTTTTTTGAGATTGCATCCAAGTACTGCATTTTGGACTCTTTTGCTGACCATGATGGCTACTCCATTTTTTCTGAGGGATTCCTGCCCACGGTAGTAGATATAACGGTCATCTGAGTTAAATTCACCCATTCCAGTCCATTTTAGTTCGCTGATTCCTAGAATGTCGACATTCACCCTTGCCATCTCTTGTTTGACCACTTCCAATTTGCCTTGATTCATGGACATGACATTCCAGGTTCCTATGCACTATTGCTCTTTACAGCATCAGATCTTGCTTCTATCACCAGTCACATCCACAGCTGGGTATTATTTTTGCTTTGGCTCCATCCCTTCATTCTTTCTGGAGTTATTTCTCCACTGATCTCCAGTAGCATATTGGGCACCTAATGACCTGGGGAGTTCCTCTTTCGGTATCCTATCATTTTACCTTTTTGGAGAAGCTCTATACAGTCAACAAAAACAAGACCAGGAGCTGACTGTGGCTCAGATCATGAACTCCTTATTACCAAATTCAGACTCAAATTGAAGAAAATAGGGAAAACCGCTAGACCATTCAGGTATGACCTAAATCAAATGCCTTATGATTATACAGTGGAAGTGAGAAATAGATTTAAGGGCCTAGATCTGATAGATAGAGTGCCTGATGAACTATGGAATGAGGTTCGTGACACTGTACACGAGGCAGGGATCAAGACCATCCCCATGGAAAAGAAATGCAAAGAAGCAAACTGGCTGTCTGGGGAGCCCTTACAAATAGCTGTGAAAAGGAGAGAGGTGAAAAGCAAAGGAGAAAAGGAAAGATATAAGCATCTGAATGCAGAGTTCCAAAGAATAGCAAGAAGAGATAAGAAAACCTTCTTCAGCGATCAATGCAAAGAAATAGAGGAAAACAACAGAACGGGAAAGACTAGAGATCTCTTTAAGAAAATTAGAGATACCAAGGGAACATTTCATGCAAAGATGGGCTTGATAAAGGACAGAAATGGTCTGGACCTAACAGAAGCAGAAGATATTAAGAAGAGGTGGCAAAAATACACAGAAGAACTGTACAAAAAAGATCTTCATGACCCAGATAATCATGATGATGTGATCACTAATCTAGAGCCAGACATCTTGGAATGTGAAGTCAAGTGGGCCTTAGAAAGCATCACTACGAACAAAGCTAGTGGAGGTGATCGAATTCCAGTTGAGCTGTTTCAAATCCTGAAAGATGATGCTGTGAAAGTGCTGCACTCAATATGCCAGCAAATTTGGAAAACTCAGCAGTGGCCACAGGACTGGAAAAGGTCAGTTTTCATTCCAATCCCAAAGAAAGGCAATGCCAAAGAATGCTCAAACCACCGCACAATGGCACTCATCTCACATGCTAGTAAAGTAATGCTCAAAATTCTCCAAGCCAGGCTTCAGCAATACGTGAACTGTGAACTTCCAGATGGTCAAACTGGTTTTAGAAAAGGCAGAGGAACCAGAGATCAAATTGCCAACATCGCTGGATCATCAAAAAAGCAAGAGAGTTCCAGAAAAACAACTATTTCTGCTTTATTGACTATGCCAAAGCCTTTGACTGTGTGGATCACAATAAACTGTGGAAAATTCTGAAAGAGATGAGAATACCAGACCACCTAACCTGCATCTTGAGAAATCTGTATGCAGGTCAGGAAGCAACAGTTGGAACTGGACGTGGAACAACAGACTTGTTCCAAATAGGAAAAGGAGTACATCAAGGCTGTATATTGTCACCCTGCTTTTTTAACTTCTATGCAGAGTACATCATGAGAAATGCTGGACTGGAAGAAACACCAGCTGGAATCAAGATTGCGGGGAGAAATATCAATCACCTCAGATATGCAGATGACACCACCCTTATGGCAGAAAGTGAAGAGCAACTAAAAAGCCTCTTGATGAAAGTGAAAGAGGAGACTAAAAAAGTTGGCTTAAAGCTCAACATTCAGAAATCGAAGATCATGGCATCCGGTCCCATCACTTCTTGGGAAATAGATGGGGAAACAGTGGAAACAGTGTCAGACTTGACTTTGGGGGGCTCCAAAATCACTGCAGATGGTGACTGCAGCCATGAAATTAAAAGACACTTACTCCTTGGAAGAAAAGTTATGACCAACCTAGATAGCATATTCAAAAGCAGAGACATTACTTTGCACACTAAGATCCGTCTAGTCAAGGCTATGGTTTTTCCTGTGGTCATGTATGGATGTGAGAGTTGGACTGTGAAGAAGGCTGAGCGCCAAAGAATTGATGCTTTTGAACTGTGCTGTTGGAGAAGACTCTTGAGAGTCCCTTGGACTGCAAGGAGATACAACCAGTCCATTCTGAAGGAGATCAGCCCTGGGATTTCTTTGGAAGGAATGATGCTGAAGCTGAAATTCCAGTACTTTGGCCACCTCATGCAAAGAGTTGACTCATTGGAAAAGACTCTGATGCTGGGAGGGATTGGGGGCAGGAGAAGAAGGGGACGACCGAGGATGAGATGGCTGGATGGCATCACGGACTGGGTGAACGTGAGTCTGAGTGAACTCCGGGAGATGGTGATGGACAGGGAGGCCTGGCGTGCTGCGATTGGGTCACACAGAGTCAGAGACGACTGAGCAATTGAACTGAACTGACTGAACAAGAGTCAGACTTCCATCTGTCCGATCCATAACCACAGAGAACACACTTGAGGTTACCAAGGCTGTGGGGAGGGGGAGAGGGATGGATTGGGAGTTGGGGTTGGTAAATACAAACTAGTGCATTTATAATGGATGAGCAACAAGGTCCTACTCTATAGCACAGGGAATTATATCCCATCTCCTGGGATAAAGCATAATGGAAAAGAATATTTAAAAAAGAATATATATATGTGCATAACTGAACCACTTTGCTGTACAGCAGAAATTAGCGCAACAATGTAAATCAACTATACCTCAATAAAAAAAAGAAAAAGAACCAGACTGTCTAAGTTTACCTTCTAGCTTCTTAACTTACTAGCTTTGTGACCTTGGGCAATTTATTTAACTCCAGAGTTCCACCTCTGTTCCTTCTCTGTTAAAGGTGGATAATATTAATAGCAGCCCCCACTCCAAGGGCTACTTATTAGATATAAGTACTTGTAAGAGTTTCTGGCATTCCATAATTTTAGTTATTGTCATTGTTATTATTATTACCATAAGTCGGGCATGATGCCAGATGCTAGGGAGACAGGAATACACAAAGCACATACGGTTCCTGCCCTCAAGGTGCTTGTGTCTAGCAGGGAAGACAGACACTCCTTGAAGACACTAGCCAGGGAGGGAACAAACTACAGCAGCTGATCTAAGGTACAGGGTGCTCTGAAAGCCTGGAACCAGGGAGCCTGGCTTGGACGGGTGGAGAGAGGAAGGCTTCCCTGATGGAAACGGAAAGGGCGAATGGGGATAACAAAATGGTGCGTGGACTTCTAGGAAGACTCTTCCAGGCAAAGGAAACAGCATACGCTAAAACATATGCTGAGTCAAAGTTCAGCGTGGCTCCAGGGCTGAGATGTTGCTGGCAGTAATTGTCCTGCATACAATTCTCTTGAGGTTGTTGAAAAGAATAATTGTATTTGAATCAAGTTTCAACTTCCCAGGTGGCTCAGTGGTAAAGAATCAGCCTGCTAAAACAGGAGACGTAGGAAACACAGGTTCTATCCCCAGGGTCGGGAAGATCCTAGAGAAGGGAATGGCAACCCACTCCAGTCTTCTTGCCTGGAGAATTCCAAGGACAGAGGAGCCTGGGTGGGCTATGGTCCATTGGGTCACCAAAAAGTCTGACACGACTAAGATGCATGTGAACGGCGTATTTTTAAGCTATATCTTTAGAAAATAGTTTAGTTCCACTAATAATTTTGTACATTAATTTTTTTTTTTTCAACCAGGCAATGATAACTAGGTAAGCAACATGTGCTCCTTTCTAGTCTAACTACAAAGGCGGGGCTTAGTTTACTGAGAAACTACAAGAATTAGGTCACCTCAGGTGCTTTGGAACATCTACCCTCTTACTCATTTTATGAAGTCTCTTTTTTGTATTGGCCATTATTTTCTTTATTTTAAAAAGTTTTAGAGCCCCATGAAACTTTTTGGAAATTGGCAGGATATACATACTAAATATGTAAAATCAAATATGTAGATTATGTAGATTATGAATATGAGTTATGAGTTAGACAGAGACTGATTCAGAGAATGTGGGTGGAAGTGCGGTGGGCCCCCACCAGAAGGTAGAACATTGAAAGAGATTGTTCACGGTCTTCTTCTGGAATTGCTTCTCTTCTGAAATTGCTAGTGCCCTACCTCAAGGCTAGGGGTGGGGGGTTCACTGTGGAAGAGGGAGTGTCCAGCATAACCCATTTACTTTGACTCTCTTCATGGAATATGGCCAGATTTCAATGTAAACAGTGTATTCGTGCTTTGGAGCTTCTAGAAGAAAAGAATGCGTATGCCAAGCCTCCCAGATCTGTTTGGTTTGTCAGTTCTCTGGGGTTGCTTTTTCAAATAACTGATGCATTTGACTGTAAAACAAAGGAATGAAAAACACCAGTGAGTTTTGTTGGGGCGGCCCAGGGGCCCAGCCTCAGGGTTACAGCTTCCAGACAGTCTGACAGTAGACTGCCTGGAAACAGCAGTGAGAACGGCAAACTTTTGTGGTCCTACTTCTTGCTTTTCCATCATCAGTCCACATCTGCCCTTCTCTCTGCCACCAGGTCCCACAAGCATTCACTCCTACGACGCACTTCTTGAGATGCACACCAAGGTTTTAACTAAGGACGGGTGAGCAGTAGGAAATGAAACCTGCCCGACCCTGCCCCAACTTTCTCCTGCCTTCTTTCCACCTCTCCAAAATGAACCTTTAAAAACAGACATTCCCCACCATCCCCCTTCCTGCTCAAGCCAAGGCAGATGAAAGTGTATTTGTCCAGCTTGAAAAGGACTGTGCTAAACGCCCCCCAGTGAAATAGCACCCCAGTACATAAGGGCAAGAGGAAGGTAGGAAGAAGCAGACCAGAAGTATGGTGATATCTCTAACTTTTCTTCCAATCCGGGAGGGCAGAAAAAAGAGACCTCAGGCTGAAGGGGGAAAGTGTAAATTGAGACACTTGACTTGGAAATAATGAGATTTATTCTAATAATTAGGAGGAACATCAGAACAGTGATTAAAATTCACAGAGAGAGCTTTCATATGTCCCATTGCAGAGAACCCTCAAAACACCTCCCAAGGTGTGTTAGTATTACAGGAAGGGGGGCCCTTTCCCAGGTCCAAGAGTGGGCTCTTGTTTGACACTCAGAAATGAATGGTCCAGGAGACACCCATGCTGACAAAGCAAGAGACTTTAAAGAAAGGGGTGCCCAAGAGGAGAGTGGGAGGATAAGGGGAACCCAGGAGAACTGCTCTGCCACGTGGCTCACAGTCTCGGTATTACGGTGATGGGATTAGTTCCCCGGTTTTCTCTGGCACATTGTTCTGATTCAAGGTCCTTCCTGGTGGTGCATGCCTTGCTTAGTCAAGATGGATGCCAGCAAGGAGGATTCTGGGAGCTTGGTAGGAAATGTGGCATCTCCTTTTGACCTTTCCCAAATTCTGCTTGGTGGTGGCTTGTTCCGTATTTCTTACCAGAACCTCCTATCATAAAATAGCTCATGCAAATGGTTACTATGGTGCTTGGCCAGGGTGGGTGGTTTTCATCCAAGTTTCCCCTAACATTAGGACCTCCTTTTTCAAGACAAAGAAAGGAATGGGGCTCAGGAAGACATAGTCCCACTGCTGGAAAGGAACCAACTGGAGGCTTTCATTTAGATCTTTGGTGTGTGTGTGCCCACTAAGTCACTTTAGTTGTGTCTGACTCTTCATGAACCTATGGACCAAAGCCCAACAGGCTCCTCTGCCCATGGGATTCTCCAGGCAAGAATACTGGAATCTTCTCCTCCAGGGGATCTTCCAGACTCAGGGATCAAACTCTTGTCTCTTACCTGCAATGGCAGGGGGAGTCTTTACCACTAGTGCCGCCTGGGAAGCCCCTAGATGATTGGTTCTCCCTATCAAATCCACTGACATTTCAGGAATCAGTGAACTAAAATAGACTGGAATGGGTGAAATTAATTCAGATGACCATTATACCTACTACTGTAGGCAAGAATCCCTTAGAAGAAATGGAGTAGCCCTCATAGTCAACAAAAGAGTCTGAAATGCAGCACATGGATGCAATCTTAAAAATGACAGAATGATCTCTGTATGTTTCCAAGGCAAACCATTCAATATCACACTAATCCAAGTCTATGCCCCAACTACTAATGTTGAAGAAGCTGAAGTTGAATGGTTCTATGAAGATCTACAAGACCTTCTAGAACTAACACCAAAAAAAAAAAAAAAAAAAAGATGTCCTTCTCATCATAGGGGATTGGAATGCAAAAGTAGGAAGTCAAGAGATACCTAGAGTAACAGGCAAGTTTGGCCTTGGAGTACAGAATGAAGCAGGGCAAAGGCTAACAGAGTTAGGGTCATAGCAACCACCCTCTTCCAACAATGCAAGAGATGACTGTACACATAGACATCAACAGACAGTGAATACAGAAATTAGATTGATTATATTCATTGTAGCCGAAGATGGAGAAGCTCTATACAGTCAGCAAAAACAAGACTGGGAGCTGATTGTGGTTCAGATTATGACCTCTTTATTACAAAATTGAAGCTTAAATTGAAGAAAGTTGGGAAAACCACTAGGCCATTCAGCTATGACCTAAATCAAATCCCTTGCAATTATACAGTGGAAGTGACAAATAGACTCAAGGGATTAGATCTGATAGACAGAGTGCCTGAAGAACTATGGATGGAGGTTCCTAACATTGTACAGGAGGCAGTGATCAAAACCATCCCTAAGAAAAACAAATGCATAAAGGCAAAATGGTTGTCTAAGGAGGCCTTACAAATAGCTGAGAAAAGAAGAGAAACAAAAAGCAAGAGAGAAAAGGAAAGATAACCCCATTTGAATACAGAGTTCCAAAGAATAGCAAGAAGAGATAAGAAAGCCTTCCTCAGTGAACAATGCAAAAAAACTAGAGGAAAACTATAGAATGGGAAAGACTAGAGATCTCTTCAAGGACATTCAAGACACCAAGGGAATATTTCATGCAAGATGGGCACAATAAAGGACAGAAGCGGTATGACCTAACAGAAGCAGAAAATATTAAGAAGAGGTGGCAAGAATACGCAGAAGAACTGTACAAAAAAGGTCTTAATGAACCAGATAACCACAATGGTGTGATCACTCACCTAGAGCCACATATCTTGGAGTGTGAAGTCAAGTGGACCTTAGGAAACATCATTATGAACAAAGAGAGTGGAGGTGATAGAATTTCAGCTGAGTTATTTCAAATCCTAAAAGATGATCCCATTAAAGTGCTGCACTCAATATGTCAGCAAATTTGGAAAGCTCAGCAGTGGCCACAGGACTGGAAAATGTCAGTTTTCATCCCAATCCCAAAGAAAGGCAATGCCAAAGAATGCACCAACTATCACACAATTGCACTCATCTCACACGCTAGTTAAGTAAGGCTTAAAATTCTCCAAGACAGGCTTCAGCAATACATGAACCATGAACTTCCAGTTGCTCAAGCTGGTTTTAGGAAAGGCAGAGGAACCAGAGATTAAATTGCCAACATTTGCTGGATCATCAAAAAAGCAAGAGAGTTCCAGAAAAACATCTACTTCTGCTTTATTGACTATGCCAAATCCTTTGACTGTGTGGATCACAATAAATTGTGGAAAATTCTGAAAGAGATGAGAATACCAGAACACGTGACCTTCCTCTTGAGAAACCGATATGCAGATCAGGAAGCAACAGTTAGAACTGGACATGGAACAGCAGACTGGTTCCAAATAGGAAAAGGAGTACATCAAGGCTGTATATTGTCACCCTGCTTATTTAACTTATATGCAGAGTACATCATGAGAAACGCTGGGCTGGAAGAAACACAAGCTGGAATCAAGATTGCTGGGAGAAATATCAATAACCTCAGATATGTAGATGACACCACCCTTATGGCAGAAAGTGAAGAAGAACTAAAGAGCCTATTGATGAAAGTGAAAGAGGAGAGTGAAAAAGTTGACTTAAAGCTCAACATTCAGAAAACGAAGATCATGGCATCCGGTCCCATCACTTCATGGCAAATAGATGGGGAAACAGTGGACACAGTGACTGACTTTATTTTTCTGGGCTCCAAAATCACTGCAGGTGGTGACTGCAGCCATGAAATTAAAAGACACTTACTCCTTGAAAGGAAAGTTATGACCAACCTAGACAGCATATTAAAAAGCAGAGACATTACTTTGCCAACAAAAGTCCATCTAGTCAATGCTATAGTTTTTCCATTGGTCATGTATGGATGTGAGAGTTGGACTGTAAAGAAGTCTCAGCGCCAAAGAATTGATGCTTTTGCACTGTGGTGTTGGAGAAGACTTCTTGAGAGTCCCTTGGACTGCAAGGAGATCCAACCAGTCCATCCTAAAGGAGATCAGTCCTGGGTATTCACTGGAGAGACTGATGTTGAAGCTGAAACTCCAATACTTTGGCCACCTGATGTGAAGAGCTGACTCATTTGAAAAGACCCTGGGTCTGGGAAAGATTGAGGGCAGGAGGAGAAGGGGATGGCAGAGGATGAGAGGGTTGGATGGCATCACCGACTCAGTGGACATGGGTTTGGGTTGACATATCAGTATGCCTAGTTGTATGTCCATGGTCAAGTCAAATCTCTCCAATTCATTATCCACAAAATGAAGAAAAGAGGATTGTAACGTGGATTAAGTAAAATACCATGAGTGTTTGTGGTATGCATACTCTAAAACTCGACATGGGTCATGGAGGTTTCCAGGGGTCAGTGGGCTACTGTCCATAGGGAAAATACAGCAAAAGTACAGAAACCTGCAGACAATTGCCCTTTGTAATGGAGGAATATTGACTGAAATGAACTGGATGCTTCAGTCCTGGGTCTCCTCAAAACACCTTGGCCCTGGGGTTCAGTGGGGCTTTCAGGGTCAGAAGGAGCTCCAGGGCTGCAGGCAGACAATGATTCCTGAACCAAGTGCTAAGCTCTGAGGGTGAGAGAGAGGCCTTCCCCCTCCCCTGGGAACACGAGCTGGCTGCACTCCCAACAGCTGCTTACACTTTCCAAGTGCTGACATTTCAGCCTGTCCCTTATAACTCACTTGTACAAATTCTCTGATTCCCAAGTGTGTGCGTGCTCAGTTGTGTCCAACTCTTTGCAACCCCCTGGACTGTAGCTGGCCAGGCTCCTCTGTCCATGGAATTTTCCAGGCAAGAATACTGGAGTGGGGTGCCATTTTCTTCTCCAGGAGATCTTCCCCACCCAGGGATTGAACCCATGCCTCCCACGTCTCCTGCACTGGCAGGCAAATTTTTTACCACTGAGCCACCTGGGAAGCCCTTTTCCCATATCCACTTATTTTCCCTATGAATCCACCTGAAGATTCTGATGCGTCAGGAATGAACTCAACCTCTCAACAAAATATCTCTTGAGCACCTACCATGTGCCGGACAAATCTAGAAGAAGGAGGGGCAATGTGACACACGTTAAAACTCACAGAGGACTTATATTCTCTGAAGCGACAGAGCACCGGGCACAGCTCTGACCCAGCTCATCTGGGTCATCCCTTTGCAAAAGCGTAAACAACCCTTCCCTTGGGTCTGCATATTTTACATCTGGACTGACTTGATTATTTTGCCTGGCTTTTCTTTGGTCATCAACATTCTCAACTTTCCTAACGTCTAAATTAAGCCCTTTTCAAAGATGACGTTGTTTACCTACTTCATTTTAGGGATTAGAAAGCTCTCAGGTTACTGTCCCCCCCAAAAAAAAATTTGGTACCTTTTTAGTATCAACATAAATACATAGAATTAAAGTAACTTTGTTCTTGCATTCTTCTGCTTCTTTGGATAAATTCAAAACAGGATACTCAAAATTCAATTAGGGGTTTTCATTGAGAAAAGGCCTTGTAAAGTTCAAGCTGTACAGAATGCAGCTTCGGGAGTGGTGTACTATTTGATTTTAACGGCGGTGAGTTTTGTTCCCTTGAGAATACATCTTGTACCGTGTTTACTGTGCCTTCTAAGTAAATGAAAAAGGAGGAGGAAAAAAGAATAAGCAAAAATATTCTCTTCCAGAATTAGGCAGGCTAGAACATTCCAAAATGGCCACAGATCCTTCAGTGTTTCCCCAAGGGCTGGTATCTGGACCCAGGCTCCAGCCCTCCATGTGTGAACAAGTGGCCTCCTTACCTGCATCAGCTCAGGTCACTCTTATGGTTGCCCTTCCAGGCACCGAGCAAATGCACTGTCATCCTTATTCTCAAGCTCACTGCAGACGTTCAGCTCATCTCCCTCAAGAGCTGCTCTCAACAAAGGCCTTCAAAATCCAGCTGCCCCAGTGTGATCCTCACCAGCTCTTCAGTCCTCTCATTCCCTTCCCAGAGTTACTCAAATTTTGGTCCAGCTACACTGGGGAAAATGTGGAAACAGTGACAGATTTTATTTTCTTGGGCTCCAAAATCACTACAGATGGTGGCTGCAGCCATGAAATTAAAAGATGCTTACTCCTTGGAAGGAAGGGTATGACAAACCTAGACAGCGTATTAAAAAGCAGAGACATCACTTTGCCAACAAAAGTCAATATAGTCAAGGCTACAGTTTTTCCAGTAATTATATATGGATGTGAGAGTTGGACCATAAGGAAGGCTGAGTGCTGAAGAATTGATACTTTTAAATTACAGTGCTGAAGAAGACTCTTGAGGGCCCCTTGTACTACAAGGAAATCAAACAAGTTCATCCTAAAAAAAAATCAACCCTGAATATTCATTGGAAGGAATGATGCTGAAGCTGAAGCTCCAATACTTTGGCCACTTGATGCAAAAAGCCAACTCATTGGAAAAGACCCTGATGCTGGGAAAGATTGAAGGCAAAAGAAGAAGGGGTGGCAGAAGATGAGATGGTTGGATGGCATTATTGACTTAATGGACTTGAGTTTGAGCAAACTGAGAGATAGTGAAGGACAAGAAAGCCTTCTGTGCTGCTGCCCCTGGGTCGCAGAGTCAGACTCGACTTAGCGACTGAACAACAACACTCTTCAGTGTTTCTTGACCACAAACCAAGTTTTGCTGCTTCTGATCCTTGCTCTCGATCTTCTGTCTGCAGCATCCTTCTTCCACATTTCTGGTTGTTAAGCTTGTAACATCCTATCCATCCTTCAGTGGCCATCGCTTGGAATTCCCCGTCTGATGAGATTTCTACATCCGTGTCACGCCACACTTCCCAAAGCATTTTTGCCTTCTTATCTGTCATTTCACATTCTGGCTATGAGAGCTATTGTAATCTCCTTAGAGTAGAACTTGTGTCCATCCAAATGTTTAACCCCAAGATGCTGGCCTGTGATAGAGGCTCAGTCCTATGAAGTCAGATGTCATGCTACAGCACGTGTTTCCTTCTAGAACATATACAAGTATTTTCTCCCTTCTTTGTTCCTGTGGGAAAACTGAAGACTTCAGCAGAGCTAAAGGAGCTAATTATATAGTCTTGGAGAAGGCACCTTGGAGAACCAAGGGTGCCTGGAATCTGTTAAAGCCTCAGGGTAAGCTGCTGGCCATCCAGATGTCCCTGCATCTTTACAGAGAGCGGAGTCGCTGAGGCATATGGTTCTGCTGGTGCTCAGTGAATGCAATACTTTCAAGATGGTCACATCCGGGTCTCTTGGCCGCACCAGGAATTTGCAATCCCTGCAGCTTCCAGGCATTCTGACCAGGAACAGAACTGAGGGAAGTGATTTAATGCCATGCTTTGCTGAGAAATTCTACCAATGGTAATGCCTAAGAATAGATACAAGGTAAAACACTGAAACCAGAATAATCTTGAAAGCCAAGCCCAGGAAACTGCCTAGACTAATCAAAGGAGAAAGAAAATATGGCTGTGCCTGGATACAACGTGTTTATTTTCTACAATATCTTCAAATCCCCAAATATCCTTGAGTACAGAGGATGGTAATCTGAACAGGAATATAGAAAACCCAGTTTCCAGCTTGGGACCTTACATGAAACAGCTAGGCGTGTGTGCATGCATGCACGCATGCTCAGTTGCTTAGTCTTGTCCTACTCTTTGTGACCCTTTGGACTGTAGTTCACTACGTCCATCAAATTTCCCAGCCAAGAATTTTGGAGTGGGTTGCCACTTCCATCTCCAGGGGATCTTCCTATCCAGGGAATGAACTTGTGTCTCTTGGGTCTCTTGGGCTTCCCTTGTAGCTCAGCTGGTAAAGAATCCCCCTGCAATGTAAGAGATCCTGGTTCGATTCTTGGGTTGGGAAGATCCCCTGGAGAAGGGAACGGCTACCCACTGGAGAATTCCATGGACTGTATATTCCATGGCGTCGCAAAGAGTCGGACATGAGTGAGCAACTTTCACTCTCACTTTTCTCCTGGGTCTCCTGCACTGGTAGGCGGATTCTTTACCACTGAGCCACCTGGAAAGCACCAACTTTGGGTAAAACACTCAACCTCCCAGGGGCCCATTTTCCTAGTTCTAAATTCTAGTGACATGAGATAAAATTTGGAAATGCTACAGTTTATCTCAGTTATATTGCCAACTTCCACGGGGCCTGACATTGTCTCCTCCTGGCCACTCATTCCTCAAGTATTTCCTCCCTTTGACTTTTTCCTTGTATTTAATACCACAGCCACCCTCTTCTTATCAGTTTGCTAGAACCCTCTGGGGTTGTGACTGCCAACCCCATAAATTCTGTGCCTAGTTACAAACCCACTGAGAACCCTCATCCTTCCTGGGACTCTTCAGATTGACAGTCAGTACAATGAAGCTGTTTCTGTGTTTCAAAGGTACAAGAAGAGAAGGGATTCCATTCCCAGGAATTGTATATAAGTGAAAAAGTCCGACCACCCTTTATTCTGAATAACAAAATACAAGAAAGCTCAGTCCCAGGAAGACACTTTTCACAGGCATCTAACAAAGGGGTAAAAATCCACCTGATTTAATAATGTCTCACACGTGAAATGTTACCATGAAACAAGGTAAGATTTCACAACCTCAGGACATAGATGATAGGATGTTTTCCAAAGGTCCACCTTGATAAATTCCATTACAGGGATGTATTTAACTTTTAGATGAAACAAACGTTAGGTAGGTATCAACAAATAACTAGAAGAAAAAAAAGCAGCACAGGGATTCACAAGAGTGAGATGTTTCCTTAAAGAAGCAATTGCTTTATTCCAGCTTTTGAATGTTGCTTTAAAAAAAAAAAAAAGAGAGAAGCACTAACATTTTTTCAATGTCTAGTTACCTGCTCAATCTTGTGATAATTGCTTTTGGTATGTCATGCTATATAATAGCTAATACAGTAAGAACTGTATTTTAAACCCCATTTTGAAGTTGGAGAAATTAAAACTAAAATTAACATTCAAACCCATGCCTATCTAACTTCAGAATCTCTGTTCTGTGTTCCACACCATATGATAAACCCAGAATGTAACCTTGAGAGATCTTAGTTTTCAACCAAGCTCCCTCGTTCCTTAAAGTTCACCCTTGCTCCAGGCATGGCTATTTTTACACCATCATGGAGGGAGCTCTGTCCTGAGTCTAGTATTCTGCTTGGAGGACTTTCTTTTACATTTGTTGATAACTCATTTCAAGGGCTAAAAGCCTTTATGATAAACAGGCATTTTTTATAAAACCTAAATCCCCTTTGGTACAAATTCAACTATTTCTTTCCTCCCAGGTGTAATTCATTTATACATTCATTCCTATCTGCTCCAAACATACTTTCCAACCTTAAATTTTACTGCTCCCTCTCATGAATGTTTTAATTAAGATTCTTTGGTCTTAAAATAACAAAAGAAAAAGTAGCTTCAGTGAAAAAGGGAAATGGCTCTCAGCACACAAAAGCAGGAATCGGTCAAACTTACAGAAGGTTCTGGATCCAGGCCGCAGAGTTAGCTAACTGTCTCCATTCCTTATCTCTTCTTTCGTTGTATGAATCTACTTCATTCTTCCATGTTTCTGCAGACCACTGCCCCTACTCCCAAGTCCCCATAAGCAGAAAAAAGTCAAAATATCCCTGGGATCAAGTTTTGTCTTCCAGAAATGAGGTTCTAAGTGGCTCAGCATGATTTCAATCAACTGTGTCCAGGTAAGCGGACCTGTTCAGATGGAGCATCTCCAGAATAATGCGTGCTGGGCCCTCGGGTGATCCAAGAAACTGCCAGGAGTCACTCTGCTGTGAGGTGATGGAGGGGTGCAGTTCAAAGGGTCATTCTTTTAAAACATGCCCTCTCTAGTGTCCTCTGTGCTGTGGACAATGTAAAGAGCTCACTCAGCCTGCAGGGCCCCCACCTCTCCCTGTCCCCCTGTCTCTCCACCCCCCACCACCCCACCCACCACATCAGAATTCAGCCCTTGCCACCCTTCAGCTCCAATTACTGCAGCCTTGCAACTTCATCATTTTCCCTTGGCCCTTTCCTCTTCCCTACCAGGCTGAAGCTTCTTTGAGAACTGAATGCCAGTCTGACTCACCTCTGAGTGCCCATACAATTCAGTGAAAATATTTAATGGATGCTAGGTGTAGAAGTAAATCATTTCTCAGGGAAGAAGATGATTTCTCTTCTGTTAAAAACTTAAGAGAGAGAGTTTTTATTTTACTTTTCAGCTTAATTGCTTTCTCTTTCCTGAGATAAACATATTCTTTCCCCTTTAACTGTCTCTCTTGAGCTCAGTTTTAAAGTAGTGTGATTATTTTCTGTGAAACTGAAGTGGCCTTATATTGTCCAAGTGGTTAGTCCTGGAGAAAAAAATAAAAGATAGTGGGTAATTGTAGGAGACTTCAATAAAGGGAGCATTCATGAAACTGTGGACAGAGTTTTAGGAAACACTGAGGATTTCCCTGGTGGCTCAGATGGTAAAGAATCTGCCTGCAAGGCAAGAGACCCGGATTCAGTTCCTTGGTTAGGAAAATCCCCCCGAAGGAGGGAATAGCTACCCACTCCAGGATTCTTCCCTGGAGAATTCCATGGACGGGGGGCCTGGCGTCTACAGTCCGTGGGATTTTGAAGAATCAGACATGGCTGAGTGACTTTCACACACAAGGGGTAGTGTAGTATTCCTGGGCTTGCCTGAGCGCGAAACCTCTACTCTCCCATGCCCTGGCGGCCCAGGGATGAAGCCGCTCCCAGAGGAGACTGCTGCGTAGTGAGAACCAAGAGGAGGTGGGTGTCCGGTGAGAACTGCCTGCCAGGAGCCCTCAGAGGGTGACGCCAGCTGCCGCTAACCCACCAGAGAGGAAGCCAGAGGAACACATACCCTGATCCTAGCCTCCTCCTTCCCTCTGATCATCTGCCAAAACACACCAGTGATCAAACCAAACCGGAAGACAGAGGACAAATAGCAAACACAGGTCAGCTCTGAAGGCCAAACGAGCAGGTGCGAGATTAGATCTGGAGGGGAACAGGGGCCTGCTCCAACTTCCTCATGCTCTCCCGTGAGCCACGGTCAGCAAGCTGGGCCAGCCCCACTCATTACAGCCATGGAGGAAAGATCAGTATGCTTCATGTGGGAACTGGACTCACGTCAAATTCTAGGAGGAGCTTCCCTGATAGTACAGCTGTAAAGAATCTGCCTGCAACACAGGAGATGCAGGTTCAACCCCTGGGTTGGGAAGATCCCCCGAAGAAGGAAATGGCAACCCACTCCAGTATTCTTGCCTGGAAAATCCCATAGTCAGGGGAGCCTGGTGAGATGCAGTTCATGGGGTTGCAAGAGTCGGACACGACTTAGCAACAACAACTTCTAGAGACTCCCATGTCCTTATTCAAGCAGCCTGGTTATGACTTTTTCCAAATTTCAATTGTGTGTCACAGCTACAAGAGATCAAGGGCAGCAGAAATGCTTATGACCCCACACTTTAATGTGTATCACACGTTCAACCTCCAAGTCACAGAGGAACTTTGGGGTAAATTGAGGGCCAGGAGACCTGGATTCATGTCCTGGCTCCACAGCTCAGCTCCAGGGAGGTGACTCGGGACAGGTCACTCCTCCTGCCTAGGACTCAGTGATCTTCCATCTGTAACACTGTCGTGTCCATGGGGAACAGACTTGTAATTGCCAAGG
This sequence comes from Oryx dammah, assembly GCF_014754425.2. Lineage (NCBI taxonomy): Eukaryota > Metazoa > Chordata > Mammalia > Artiodactyla > Bovidae > Oryx > Oryx dammah. The sequence continues at coordinate 14,556,488 of NW_024070201.1, forward strand.
GGGAGGAGGTGGGGGAGGAATAGACTGGGAGTTTGGGTTAGCAGATGTAGACTATTATATATACAGGACGGATAAGCAACAAGGTCCTACTGCACAGCACAGAGAACTATATTCAATATCTACATACACCCATGGCTGATTCATGTCAATGTACAGCAAAAACCACTACAATATTGTAAAGTAATTAGCCTCCAATTAAAATGAATAAATTAAAAAATTTAAAAAAAATCGTCAATGATAAAAAAAAGAAAAATAATCTGCAATGATATTTACCAACTGTTTACAATTTCTGTATGCAGCATTTGGTGTGTGCATTTTAATTATTTTTCTTTTCTGTATTTACTATTTTTTTCTAGCTACATCAAAAAGATTTTGAAATTCTTAAATTGCTTTTTTCTATTTTTATTCTAATTAATAAATGATTGAAACTTAAAAAAGTATCCTATGATAAACCATGATGGAAAAGAATATGAAAAAGAAAGTATATATATATATATGTGTGTGTGCATGATTGAGTCACTTTGCTATATAGCAGAAATTAGTACAGTGTTGTAAATCAATTATACTTCAATAAAACAGATTAAAAATAGAAGACTCTCATGCTGCTTCCAACTCCATCATCCTGTGTTTCTAAGTCATAGTCTCCTTTGCTTTAAAAGGAGACCAGACTTCACTACGTGGATAGTGACAGTAAGGTATCACAGCATCCTTCCATGCCCTCTGTTAGTACCAGAACTCTAGAATGAAAGTTTTTAAGGTCAGGGGTGATGGTTTTTCCCATCACTTCACCACTCACTCAAATACAGTAGTTTGCCTGTTAAAATGAAGTGCAATGCCAGTCACTTGGTTGTATCTGACTCTTTGCGACTCCATGGACTGTAGCCCACCAGGATTCTCTGTCCATGGAATTCTCCAGGCAAGAATACTGGAGTGGGATCCTCCAGTATTCTTGCCTGGAATATTGGAATGCCCTCCTCCAGGGGATCTTCCTGACCTGCCAAGATTTAATTTTTTTTAGTGTTTATTTACTTATTAATTTTTAGCTGCATTGGGTCTTAGTTGCAGCAAGATTTTTCACTGCAGCAAATGGGCTTCTCTCTAGCTGTGGCATATAGGATTAGCAGTTGCAATGCGCAGGCTTAGTTTCCCTATAGCTTGCGGGACCTTAGTTCCCCAACCAGGAATCGAACCTACATCCCTTGCTTTAGAAGGCAAATTCTTAACCGCTGGACCACTAGGGAAGTCCTTCAGTTTCTTTGATTTTTGATCCTTTATTTTGATTCTTTCTCCCAATTTCTCTGAGTGAACCACAAAAAGGAGAACAATGAACAAGGCCAATAGAGTAAAAAGTAATTGATTCTCAGGGGTGTGTTCATTGTTTTGGATGTTTTAGCACTTTTAAGCCTCACAGTAACCCATTAAGATGGGCTCAGTTTTATCCCCGTTTCACCCACAAGGAAACTGAGACTCAGAGATGGTTACTTGCCCAAAGCTAGTGTTTGAACCACAGCTTAAACCTTGCTCTTGCTGAATTTAAAGCCCACCCTCTTTCTCCTTCTTGACTCTGCACATGTGCTTGATTTAGCTATTCCTGGAACTAATGCCTGAACTTTCGCCTTTGTCTTGCCTGTCAGGACATCCCAGTAATTTAAAAAACCTGCATTAGTTCCAAACCGCTACCTGCCCCAACCCCCAGGAAAGCCCCTCCTACCTCCCCTGGTGCTCAGGCCCTGCCCATCCTGTGTGCGTGGTTTGCACAACACACGCGAGTGGATAGCTGGGCCTGGACACAGCCCTTCAGGTCTTAAAAGAGTTTTACTGGCTTTTTATTGGCATTTCCTCCCTAAACCTCAGTGCAGTAATTCACCCTTCTGATCCCCAGGGTACAGATTAGCACATGGAAAGAAGCCTAGAAAGGTTGTGACTTGCCCTTTTGTCAGAAGGTGAAGTGGTGGCCAAGCCTCCCATCAGCTTCTCCTCCCTCCCCTCCTTCCTTGTTTTTACAGGTTGAAATATGCCTGACACTGGGATGAAAATGTAGCTTGAGTGGGAAAACTAAGGCAAAAGGAAGAAAAGGTAAAGCAGGCAAGCACAGAAGACATCACTGAAAAGTGCTGGGTGATTCTTCAAAAGGAAATAGCTAAGAAGGACGACTAAAGAGAGTCTTTCAATGAAATAATCTGGAATCAACACGGGAGGAGCAGCTCAGTTGCCACAGTCAATCACTCAGACTTCGGAGTACAGAGTGAGGTCAACAGCAACTGTGGACTCTGACAGTACAAGGGCTGGGATGGTTCAAAGCACAAGACTCTTAGCTCAAACATTTCTTCATTGAAAACTAAGCCATTAAGTATCCCCTGACAAAGCATATTGTATATGCCAAGTGTCTTCCACTTTGATATCTACCTGCATGACCTTATTCCTGAGAATCTCTGCTAGGATGCCTCACACATCCCCAGCCAGCCTGCTGGCCTCAGTGTCCACAGTGATGTTCCTCTCTATTGTCCACAAAGTCCCCAAGAGAAGCTTTTCCTATCCCTGCCCATCTTGAGAACATCAGGGTCCATGCCAAGGGGCTGCGGCTGGAGGCGCCAAAAGCCTCTAGTCTACTAGGTGCCAGACTGCATGTCCTCATCGACATTATGCTGCATTTTGTCACCCAAGCCCCAGAGGAAGTCTGCTTGGATCACAGCCTCATCAAGGCTGTCTTGAATAGCTTCCGTTGGCTTTTATGTCTACTGGCAAACTATGAAACCAAAATCCTGTCTGCAAGAACTTACTGAAGAAAGCAGGGAGATTCTGGAGACTTTCCAAGAAGAAGGCATTTCTTGAAGGCATTCCACATGTTTATTTAACAAATGTTTATTTAATAACAATCGTATTCCAGCCCTTAGCCCATGAAGAATATAAAAGTGAAGAATGCAAAACCCACATATCTCAATTTTTTTCTCCACATCAGTACATTAAATGGCTATTTTCAAACACTCTTAGATGTGGTACTGGTTCATGACGGATGCATTGACTCTCAGCTGAAGAAACATTCCCCTCCGGAGAAAGGGAAAGGTATATACCAAAGATGTGTAACAGGCAATTCCAATAAAAAGATGTGCCCCTTTTCCAGCCTCACAGCCTCTCCCACCTTCATAAGACTGAAAATCACGTTTCCCCGAATCGAAAGACCACCTTCAAAGGGAGACATTAGTTCCCCATTCATAAATAGAAAATAATGCAAAATCAGTAAGACCCGGGGCACGGGCAACAAAACAGAATTCCTTCTTGCTGTTGCTCTCTTCATAAGAATTATTTAAGAAAATTCCACCTCTTTCAGAGGAAGCAGGGGATTCCAAAAGCATATGTGATCACCCAAGCTCAGTCCTCTGCAGTAATGCAGCTCACCCAGGTCTTTGCAGAGAGGAATGGTAGAAAGAGCGAAAGAGGCACAAATAGCCTCCCTATTCATGCAGCATTTTAGATGACTCTCAGTATTTCCAGGATGCTGACAGTGGTCATTATTTCCCCTTACTCTGAGAGATTTTCAGTAGTGGCTGTGGTCCACCTGAAATAGAGCCCCACCTTCTCATCCCACAACATAAAGTTCACATAGAGCCATCAGGAGTGAGGGTGATGATGCACCACCACCATCAAATGAGAACACAGGCTCCTCCTCTGATCTCTTTTGGTTCTGACCTCATACACCAGAACATCAGAAAACAAGTCTTGCCTACACAAGGGTCTTATCACCCAAAGTAAAATCATTACAGGACTTTGGATTTTTTAGAATAATATAATTAAATTTCCCTTCAAATCTTAAATACATTTCAGATTGTCTTTGTTACTGTGCCGATAGTGTGCTACTGGGAAGTCAATTGTAGAGAAGAGTGGGATGGAGGCAATTTTTTCAGTCCCCCTCCAAAATAAAACATATCAGGGAAAAGGAGCAGGCTTTAGAATTAGACAGATGTGTATTCAACCCTAGGTCATTCTCTAGTTGATGATCTTCAACAGTTGGTTTAGTTCTTCTATCACTCTGTTACCAATACCTATTTCACTGGCATACAGCAAGGACTAAATCCATTTTAGTAGTTCAAGGAGACAGAGAAAGAGTAACAGTTATAGAGAATCAACAGCAGCAGCTTACAGTAGTAGTGGTCGTTATCATTATTATTAACCTTACAAGGCAGACAATGTCTAGAAGAGATGAGATTAAATGCAAAAGAAAAGCTGTATTGACCCTTAAATTTTCCAGGCTACATCCTGGAGAAGGAGGGAAATGATTCACCCAAGATTATGCAACCCCAGAGTTGCATAGTAAAGATTTGAATTCAGGACTGTCTGACTCCAGAGTAGATCTAGGTGCTGCCAAGTAATAAAGATGTAGAAGTAAGGGCATAGTAATGGAAAGATAGTATAGGATAGCACTCATCAGCTCAGGTATCAGCCTAATTGTGTTCAAATCCTAACTGTGCCATGAACTGGTTGTATTACTTTGTGGAAATTACTTAGTGTCTCTAAGCATCCATTTTTTTCACCCCTAAAATCAGCTAAGTGACTGCTATGGACTGAATGCGTGTGTTTGTCCCAAATTTATATGTTGAATTTCAAGTTTCCCATGTCATTATATTTGGAGTAAGGAAATAAGGTTAAATGAAGCCGCAAGGGTGGGGCCCTGCTCCAATAGGATAAGTGTCTATGTAAGAAGAGACACTGAGCTGAGCTAGCAGCATCCTCTCCCCCCATGTCCCTCTTTGTCTCTCTCTGGGTCTCTCTGTATATGTGTGTGGTTCTCTGTCTCTGCCTCTCTCTCCCTCTCTTTCTCTCCTATCTTTTTGCTCCCTCTCCTCCCACCCATGTGAGGAATCAGAGAGATGGCCGCTGCCTACAAGCTGAGAGAATAGGACTCAGAATGAAACCTACCTTGCTGGAGCCTTGATCTTGGACTTCCAGCCTCTAGAACTCTTAGAAATAAATTTCTGTTATTCAGGCCACCCAGCATGAGCTATTTTGTTATGACAATCCTAACAAACTGATACACTAACACATTACTCAAAGAACTTCTAAGATAATTAAACAAGATCTCATAAAGAGTTTTTCACCATGAGCTGACGCATAGAAAGTATACAACAAATGGCATACATTATGATCACTTCATGAGAAATAAGGTGAAGCAGCCAATCTGGTGCCTGCTAAAATAATGGTTCCATCGGGCATAAAAAGTCAATGTGAAATTGTGAGGGAATGGCAAGCACTGTAGCCACCGGAATTGTAGCAAATGTAGAGGAAGCAAGGTTATGGGACGGCGTGTACAACCCAATCACCCCTGGAGAGGGAAACCAGTGGCTCCAGACTGGAAGGCCCAGGTTGTTTAACCCAGGTCTGCTGAGCACACTGTGGTCAGAGGGAGAATCCTAATTGTGATCCAGGTAAGAAAGCAGAGGTCAAAACAAGAGGTCTTTGTAGGAGCTTACGTGGAAAATCAGGACAAGCAGACAGATGGCAGGAAGATGAGGAATGAGGCAGAGAGCAGCATCTGAGGCAGATTGGGGGAGTTGTAAACCATTCAGCCCAGAGGCTCTGGCCCCTGAGGGTGTGTGAGAGCTCCATTTCTACAGTGCCTGCTCTGCGGTGAAGGTAAGGGCTGACAGCTTAAAGACAGTGAGCAGGACAAGGCAGGGAAGGATCCAGTCAGCAATAGTGCTGGAGGGAGCAGTGGTGCTCACAGGTCAGAAGCATACAATTCCCAGCCCACATCATTGGGAATGATCTGTGGGCACCAGAAAAAAAGGGCGTTAGAGATGAGCATCAGCTGATTAGATGGGAAGGCTAGTCATTCAAGGTCAGATAGCAGGAGGCATTCCAGGGAAAGAAAGGATTTGGGAGAAGTCGAGCTGTTAGCTTTTGACTAGTTTCTCTTAATTGCTCCCTCCAGGCTTCTGTGACCAGGCAAAAGAGGGTTCATCCACTTAGCTACTTAATACATCTCTGTTGAATAACTTCTCTGTGCTATAGACACCAATATAAGCACTGAAGATACCACAATAAAAAGACAGACATAAAATAGTTTATTTCAAAGAGGAAACACAGATAACAAATAAGCAAACAGAAAGACAAAATCATTTCACATGGGGAAAAGGACTGTAAAGACAATTAAGAAAGGGACTCTTAGAGAAAGTGATTAAATGGGTACCAAGATAGCTTCTTTAGACAAAATAAGGAAAAGTTGAGAAGAAGATAATGGAGTTGAACCTAAATGACCACAAACACATAGCCTTCCCTCTAAAATGCTCAAAATTAAGGTCAGAAAATGAAGCAGAAAGTAGCACCTCTGTGGCATTTCTCCCTTTCTTAGACTTTCTCCCAGCCTGAATATCCATCTGGAAATATGGATTTTGTCTTTTTATCCATTCAACATGTATTGAGTGTCTAAACATGCCAGGTACTGTGTTTGGCACAGGGAATGTAATATAGGCACTGACATCTGACCACAGACCAAGGGTGAGGCAGTGAATGGATCCAAATTTTAGACAAGAACAGGATTCAGTGCTTACTGTTGACTCCGTTTGGATCAAAATTAAACTAGGGAGACATGTGTGCATGTGTGCATGTGTGTGTTTACCCAGATAAACGTGTGCCTGGCAGCATATGAGTCCACAGTCAATAAAGCAAAGTCTGCACATATATAAACGTGTGCCTGGCAGCATATGAGTCCACAGTCAATATAGCAAAGTCTGCACATATATTTGGCCAAAGCACACATAAGGTAAATCTTCGTTTAGCACAGTGAAAGTTACTTCCACACGTTCAGCCAAAACAAGGCTTGTTACACTCTGAAAAGGAAAGGCTGGGTCTGAGACAGTCATCCTGCTGCAAGGTTCATACTGAGCTAAAAATATAGAAGAGAAAAACAATGATCTCAGCAAGGTAATTGCCAATAGGTGAACAAATGAAGCAGACAGAAAGCGGACAGCAACTTGGCCGACCTCCAGGGAAGGGATGAGCTCGCATGCGTGGCTAGTGCCAGGGTGGCACCAGCGTGGTTACAGTCCGGCAAAACAGATTAAAACTGGTTATCCAGCCTTTCCTGACACTTCACACTCCTGGTCCCCGAAGGCATTCTTAATGGGGAGGGGAAAGAGAGGTCAGGCTGGGAGAAAGGAGACAAGCTGGCAGGAAGGGGAATAGAGGGTCTTGTTTTCCAAACCTTCAAATATAGCAATTGATCTGACTTAACTCACATTCCGCCCCCTCCTCCCCCCGCCCCGTGTGGATTTTATGCACCAGTGGCCAGCAATGTCCAAGGAAGCAAGAAACTTTATTTTTGTTTGGGCTTGGCCAGGATCTCTGGGCAGCCAGCTTGTTATTTTATTTTAAGAAAGCGGCTGTATTTTAGTTGGGGAGCCTGTTAGGAGCATATTTGGAGCAGAGGTTTTAAAGTGCCATCTTCCAGAAAGATTTCGTCCAGACTGAAAGCAGAAGGGAACTGGATGAAAGACTGGGGCGCATCGCCCTCGATTCTGGTTCCATGGAAATAATCTGGGGGTTTGTCCCTTTGGGCATTTTTCATTCTTCGCCTCCACAATGCGGGTGCTAATACCTGAAACCGCCACATCTTGCTGGGATCCTGAATGGATCGATTTACCGTGAAAACCACACAGGTACAGGCCTGCAGGCTTGCAAAGGATTCTTCCCTCAGAAACCTCTCAGCTTGAGCCAGGAAAGAACACTACCACATTTTTCTTGGCTTTTTATAGGGTGTTGATCCAAGGATCTGTTTTTACATTCGAATGCAGCAGTCGGACTGGAGCATAATAGATTGCAGACCTTTGTGAGGAATCTCTGTGAGGCTTCAGCAGGCAACTGTGAGCTGTTGCAAAGAACTGCACTGTCAGCAGGTTAGCCCCTGGGCCCTCGGCCATGTTTTCCTTATTTTTAAAGGAGTTGATGACCTTCCACAGGCCTGTATCAAAACGGGGCGAACAGAAATGCTGCCAGACATGGCGGGGTTGGAAGAGACTGCTTTCAGGGTCTGGAAAGGGCTTCATTTGGTCTATGTACTGTCATGGAAATTCTGAGTGTGACTTCGAGGCCTTCTTGGCTCAAAGCCAGATGGAAAGGTTTGGGAAAAAAAGAGCAGAGCCTCAGTTGGGGAGTGAGCGGGGTGGGAAAGCAGCTGCCCTGGCACGGCCCCAGAGGGATGCAAAGAGCCCCGGTGCCTATTGTGAAAAGGAGATTCAGAGGGCCCCGCGAGTGTGGACGGAGCGGGCAGCCAGTGTCACTGCTCCAGGCGGCCGGGCTTGATGAGCACGCCAGGAACTTGCTCCAAGTTGTTCTTGCCAAGCGAGGGCCCGCCAAGCGTATCACTTGTTCATTCATTCATTCATTCTGTGAACAGTTCTTAAGAGTCTGCTGGGTTTAGGACGTGATGCTCAGCACTGAGAATATAGAAATGACCAACACGGTCTCTGCCTACTGTTCTGCAAGGGGAAAGAAAGTGAAAGTGTTAGTCACTCAGTCTTGTCCAACTCTTTGTGACCCCATGGACTGTAGCCAGGCTCCTCTGTCCATGGGATTCTCCAGGCAAGAAATCTGGAGTGGCAACCATTCCCTTCTCCAGGGGATCTTGCTGACCCAGGGATCCAACCCGTGTCTCCTGCCTTGCAGGCGGATTCCTTACCATCTGAGCCACCAGGGAAGCCCTCTGTAAGGAGACCATCTAGCAAAAAACTCTGCCACTACAGGAAGCCAGACCAGAGTCCCATGGGAGGGTCAGATCGCTTGCCTCGGCCCTTCCCCATGTCCGCCATCCCCAGGGAATCTCAATTCATTTTACCCATCACCACAGGAATTCCAGAGAACCCTGGGCTGGAAGAGCTCTGTGTTCTGCATCATGGGCCCAGAGCACCCAAGGGCACAAGTGCACCTGCCAGGTTCAGAATCTCACTCCTCCTCAAGTGCAAAGGATGGAGGAGCTGTCCATTGTCCCCTCTCCCAGGGGATTTGCATGTTAAGGAGGATTATCACTTCAGCTAAAGGCAAGGCTCCTCAGCACAGGCTTCCAGGCCTGAGCAGGAAGGGCAGGCTGTGTCAGTAGAAGAGAGACTTCCTAGAAACACAGCTGTCACTCACGGTGGGCAGGCTGCCCACTCTGAGCTTTAGGCTGATCTGGACCTGGAAGGAGGGTCAGAAACCATCTGCCAGGGGAGAAAATGGCAAGCCCGAGCTGAGCAGCCACCGGGGCCTTCTCTCTTGCTCGCTGTCTCCTGGACTTGTCTCTCTAAGCTCCCTGCAAGCATGGACTTGTTTTCTGCTGAGCTCCCAGGTTCAGTGTGTGTGTTGTGTGTATGTGAACATTTACAGCTTAAAGAGAAGCAGCTGATGGGAAGCGTGTGAGATAAAGATATTAGAGAAAGGACCCAAAGCAAAGAAGAGAGTTGGGGCTGGCTAGCCTCCAGAACCACTATTATTTTCTATGGTCTATAAGCACAGAACGGAGCTGAGGATGAAGAATGCCTTCTGAGCTGGGGGAGGGGAGGGGCCTGGCTCCTTGGAAAGGGTGATTAACACCAGGCTAACGGCACTGTCATTAATCATCAGGGTGAACTTGAGCCACTGGGGTTGATCCTCCAACCAGAAGTATAAATGAGATCTTTATTTCGGGAAATACTGAAACTTAGATGTTCTTCTCAATAGGATTTCCATCACTGTGGCTCTCTGTAATTCAGATGAAACTTCCGGAGTGACGTGAGGGTAACTGTCACATTTTCCGCTTTACAGTTCTATTCTAGAGATTTTTAGATCTCTTTAACTTTGATGTATCTGCTCTGATAGAGATGAAAGAATTCAAAGCATTGGACAACTTACATTATGAGTGTTGATGTAATCAGTCTGAATAGATCTTTTTTTTCTTCCCAACTGTGATACCTTTCTTATTACTGGGATAGAGTTTGCTAGAAACAATTCTCATAAAAAGGAAATCTATTACTTTACAAATACACTAATTCAGACATTTTCTGGAATGAAGTTTAGCTCTACGCTATCTGTAAACAAAAGGTTTGCTAAGGAAATGAGGACAATAAACAAAATCTCTGTCCAATTTTGTTTAGCCTCCGAAGAAACACATACTTGAAGGACTGTAGCAGTCCTCACTTACATGTGAACATTTTTATGCTACTTCAAATAATTCTTATCTTAAAAGCTGATCCTTAAAGAACCTATTTATCTATTCAAAAGTCATTTTCACGACCCTACCCCCTATTTGAAATTCACAAAAATGCTTTTCTTTGCATATATTTCCCTCAGAGTTAATTTGAGTGAATGATGTTGGTATATGTTAGTCTATTAATATAGTCCAGAACTGATAAATGGATGGGTGGGTAGATGAATCTAGAATAAAATCAATCTGATTTATTTATATTATGATTTCCCTCAGATATAGGCCTCAGACATAGGCCTCTGGTCGGAGAAGGCAATGGCACCCCACTCCAGTACTCTTGCCTGGAAAATCCCATGGATGGAGGAGCCTGGTAGGCTGTAGTCCATGGGGTCGCTAAGAGTTGGACATGACTGAGCGACTTCACTTTCACTTTTCACTTTCATGCATTGGAGAAGGAAATGGCAACCCACCCCAGTGTTCTTGCCTGGAGAATCCCAGGGACGGGGGAGCCTAGCGCGCTGCCGTCTATGGGGTTGCATAGAGTCGGACACGACTGAAGTGACTTAGCAGCAGCAGCGTAGGCCTCTAGATCTCAGGAATCCCTCTCTGGGACCTAGAAAGTCTGTCCATTCCTCTGAAGAGTTGTTTCTTCACCATCCAAGATCTTCTTCCACCCCTGAGAGAATGCGGTAAACCACCAATTCCAGGACAACTCCAGGCCTGCTCCCTGGTCCTCTGAGCACCCTCTTTTCCATCCCGCCACTTGCACCAACCTTGGCTTTTTGGCCAATTATCCATTTGGATTTTACTCTGCTTTGGGTTCGCCTCCCCAGGATTTGGCAACCAAGATTTGCAGTGAACAGATCGGCCTATAAACTGATTCATGCTTTAAACTCATGCCTTGAGTCGTAACTAACCCTTCTTGGCTTTGACAGCCTGATCTTTTTCTATAACTTTTGGCAAGTTGTGCTCCTGCCTCACTCCCCCAGCCCAGCCCTTCTCTCCCCCACCTCCATCCCAGGCCCAGACTGGTGGGAGGGGGCAAAATCAGGCAGTCTCCTCCCAAACCCTCTCAGGAGTGCCTCATCTCTGGTGCAGGGAAACTACTATCTCAGATTTGGTTAGCTTTGGATTCAGCACAGCTTTTCTTTCAAAAGATGAAATTAATGCTATTTAAGAAGATAATGGTACTCTGCCACTTGGTCATGAAAATTTCCACTCCAGAGTAAAGTAATTGACGTCTTCGTGCTGAAATCTTCTATGTTCCCATCTCGTTCTTCTCCTTTGAAATAGCAGCACTTCCTTTATTCAGCCAAGAAACTTTTTTTTTCTTCCACTTTTCACTAGACCCAAACATTCTTCATTAATTTAATTCTGTCTTTAATACTTTCCCAAAATTTCCAAAGGTTTCTCTTAACATATTTGTTAAATATTTTACTCACAAAATATATAACATAAAAAACAAGCACCCAGATGTTACCATTTTTTAATATGAAAAAAAAGTATAACATAAATCATGCTTTTGTGTATAAAATATGAAGTAACGGGACTTCCCTGGTGGTCCAGTGGTTAAGACTTCACCTTCCAAATGCAGGGAGGTGTGGGTTTGATCCCCAGTCAGGGAACTAAGATCCCACATGCCTGGAGCCAAAAAGCCAAAACAGAAAGCAGAAGCAATATGTTAACAAATTCAATAAAGACTTTTTTAAAATATATGAAGTAAGGCCTCTGTTCTTACCACAGCTCCAGGCGACCTCTCAGTTAAGTCTTGATAAAATTTAGTGCCAGACTTTTTCTAGCTTTCCACAAATGAGCATAAGCATTTTCAAGCCAAATATCAAGTTTCCCTTGATTGCTCATTGCTTCTCACCACATATGAATTATCAAGAAATTCTGGTGACTCTTCCTCCAACACCATCTAAAATTCACTTCACACTCTTGTTTTCACCTGCACTCCACACTCAACCACGCCGCCATCTTGCCTCACCCGCCAACTGTGAAAGCCTCTAAGAAGTCTCCTCACTCACCCCTTCTCTTTAAATGGATCAGTACTCTTGATGGCAAGCAAACAACACTCATCAACTCTAGTTTAGTTGAGCAGAAGGACGATTATTGGAAGTCTCTCAGGAAATTCACAGACAATGAGAAGGCAAGAGGACTAGCCTCAGAGAGATGTTCAGGAGCCACTACAGTGAAGTCATGGTCCAGGATGAGCTTGGTCAGGATGTTAAGCTGCCCCTACTGGACATAGACACCTCTCTAGCATGCCCCTTGGGGAGTACTAGGCTCTGGACTCCACTGGGCACCTCGCCTGGCCACCACGGCCTCTGCTGGAATAAACCTGCCTTGTCCCAGATCTTTGTCTCACTGGAACTGGATTTGCAGTGGCTGATGGAGCACTCATGTCCATCCCTTAGCTGTCAGAATTGGGCAAAGGGACATCTAGCCTGTTCAGCTTCTGGAGGGGGAGGAGGTGGGAAAAATCTCCCACCTGGAGGGGGGGAGTCCCTTGGTGGGGGAATTCCCCAAACACAGGCCGGAGGCTCAGAGGCTCATCGGCTGAAAATAATGATGTCAGGACTACAAACACCTACATTCCATTTCCACACAACAGCCTAAGAAAAGCTATAAAACTTAAATTAGATCAGGCTACTCTTCTATTTTAAACCTTCTAGTGGTTTCTCATCACCCTGAAAATACAGTCTGAACCACATGCCCTGGGATGCCAGATGCCCTGTGGCACGTCCCCAGGGCTGGAAACCCATCGCCAGCAAGGCAAGATCTATGAGGAAGTCAGGCTCACGCCCTTACTGTCCTTGATGTCACCGGAGCCTCAACACCCTTCCCAGGAGCCTCTTTGTGGGCACAGAAGTTCAGATAAGTGCATCTGGACCCTGCTGCTGCTCAGTGACTTAACTAGGAACACTTTAAAACTTCAATTTAATTAACCAATTTAAATTCCAGTCAGTTTATCACATGCATACAATACATTCGCACAGGTCCAGGGTCTAATGACCATCTTCAACAGAATCACTAACATTTGCGTAGCGGCCCACAGTTTGCATCGTGCTCTCATATGCTTTAAATCATCTGATTCTCAAGAGACTCCTGTGAATAGGTAAGATAGACATTATTATCTCATTTTAACAGGTGAAAAAAAAACAGTCTCAGAGGTCAAAAGCACTTCTCAAGTGCATGAGGAGAGGCGAGACCTAGATTAAAACCTACCTCTTAAAAGGGACCCTCCTGCACTGTTGCTGGGCATGTAAATTGGTGCAGTGGCTATTGGAGAACAGTTTGGAGGGTCCTAAAAAGCTAAAAATAGAGCTGCCATGTGATCCAGCAATCCCACTCCTGGGCACATATCTCAACGAAATTCTAATTCAAAAAGATACATGCACCCGAGTGTTCACAGCAGCACTATTTACAATAGTCAAGACATCGAAGCAAGCTAAATGTCCATCATCAACAGATGAATGGATTATAGATAGATAGATAGATGTAATATATATTATATACATATACAAAATGGAATATTGCTCAGCTTAAAAGAGAAAGAATGCCATTTTCAGTCACATGAACAAGAGTTTATCATACTAAGCAAAGTAAGCCAGAAAGACAAATACCACATGATGTCACTTCTATATGGGATCTAAAATATGACACAAATGAATTTATCTGTGAAACAGAAACAGTCTTACAAGTACAGAGAACAGACTTGAGACCGCCAAGGGGCAGGGGAATGAGGGAGGACTGGCTCAGGAGTTTGGGATGAGCAGACGCAGACTATTATATATAGGATGGATAAACAGCAAGGCTCTACTGCATAGCACTGGGAACTATATTCAATATCCTGTAATAAACCCATAATGGAAAAAAATAGGAAAAAGAGGGCTTCCCTGGTGGTCCAGCGGTTAAGAATCTGCCATGCAATGCAAGGGACACTGGTTCTCTCCTTGGTCCCGGAAGATCTCACATGCCGTGAAGCTAGACTACTGACCAGTGCTCTAGAGCCGGAGAGCTGCGACTACGGAAGCCCACACACCTAGAGCCCATGCTCAGCAACAACAGAAGCCCCTGCAGTGAGAAGCCTGCACACCACAGGAAACAGAAGCCCCTGCTTGCCGGAACTAGAGAAAGCCCACATGCAGCAACGAAGACCCACAACAACCAAAAAATAAAGCAAATAAATCTTTTTTTAAAAGAACATAAAAAAGAATGTATATAAATGTATTATTGAATCACTTTGCAGTACAGCAGAAACTACATTGTAAATCAACTATAGTTTAAAAAAAAAAAAAAACCCATCATGTGCTGTGCTTAGTCGCTCAGTCATGTCCAACTTTTTGTGACCCCACGGACTGCAGCTCACCAGGTTCGTCTTTCCATTGGGATTCTCCAGGCAAGAATACTGGAGTGGGTTGCCAAGATCTCCCCCAGGGGATCTTCCTAACCTAGGGATAGAACCTAGGTCTACCCACACTGCAGGCAGATTCTTTAACCATCTGAGCCACCAGGAGAGGTATGGTTATTACATTTTTTTTTCAATTTAAAATAAGATAACCCTACCTCTGCTGCTGCTGCTGCTGCTGCTAAGTCGCTTCAGTTGTGTCCGACTCTGTGCGACCACACAGACGGCAGCCCACCAGGCTCCGCCATCCCTGGGATTCTCCAGGCAATAACACTGGAGTGGGTTGCCATTTCCTTCTCCAATGCATGAAAGTGAAAAGTGAAAGTGATGTCGCTCAGTAAGTGTCCGACTCTTCGTGACCCCAGGGACTACAGCCTACCAGGCTCCTCCATCCATGGGATTTTCCAGGCAAGAGTACTGGAGTGGGTTGCCATTGCCTTCTCCGAACCCTACCTCTACTTAACTCTAAATGTCACTCAGAACCATGGAATTCACCAGGCGTTCTGAGTAATCAAGATTTGATCAGAGGGTGTGAAGAAGTGAATAAATGAAGGTCAAGGGATCTTGATTCAGAAGCAGGTGAGAGTTAAAAAGGAGATAGAGTTTTCAGGGACTTGGGACTATCCAGCAATTAGGGACGTGCCCAAGCAAATTCTAGGGCCCAGAGCAAGCCAGTACTGCACCAACCCCTACTAACAGCCCACTCTTCCACGGTGTCTGTGAGTAAATTAAAATGACCATCAGGGACAGCCTCAATGAGGACAGTAAATACCAAAGAGACTGAGAAAAGGAGGTGATGCAGGAGGACTGGTGATTGTTTGAGGGCCCATGTCCTGTGAAACTGACTGGATGTATCTTCCAGCCTCGCCTGGAGGTCATCACTGCAGGTGGCAGGGGGATTGGGAGGAGGCCGAGCAAGGCAAGGCTAGGTTATCACCTTCCCCACCAGCACTCCAGGGAGAAGCTGCCCTCAGTCCAGTCTTGCTGCTTTGAGAACTTCTTTTGCAAATCGGAGACAACCCACAATTCCCACACCCTTCAGTCTATCAGCAAGTCCATCTCCAGTGCTGGACTTTTCCTAAGGAGACAGACCACAGGTCCTTGCTCAGGGTAACAGGTTGGGGTGGGGAGGGGGCATAATATTCACTGCCTCTAACCCCTCCCCTGCTGTCGCCCCCCACTTTCATTGAGTCTACCAGGCTTGGCCTCAGAAGAATCCAGAGTGGCTCCTGACCAAATGCACATCACCGAGTACAATGTCTCTTTGTAGTCTAGTCACACCTTTCATCCCAGAGTTTCAAAGCACAGTGCAAATGTTAACTTGTCCTCAGACATCCCAGGAGAGGCAAGTAGGTGGCATACGCTATTATCATCTCCTGTTTTATAGATGCAAACCAAGCTCTGAGCCACGACCCGTCTTGCTGGAGGCCTCATCGTGAATAATTGTACATCCCAGGGACCTACATCTAGTCATTATATCATGTTGCTGCCAGAATAACAAAATTATCAGCTCTCTAATTGATAGCCATTTTCTTCTCTCACTTTCTTCTTCCTCTGGAGTCTCTCTTACAGCTTTATAAGTAGGTCCCACAAATGGACACAACCACCAGCCAGCCTCAGCTGCCCTTCACTTAAAAGAAGCTGGAAGACGAATTAGCATAAATGATCAGTTGCCTAGGGAAACAGTGTTGGCCAGGTCAGCGTGTTATTTAGAGTGGACAGTCACAATGACCACAAGCTCCACTGCCCTCTCCTGAGATATCTGCCACCTTAGGCTGAGAAGAGTCCTGGCTCTAACCTAAATGAGGAGACTGTCTTCTGTACCACATGACTGCAGCCCCAACAGGCCACACCTGATTGAACCAGGGAGCCAAGTATAACTATTCCAGAGGCAGGTCTGTGACTTATAAGGGGAGCTGGCAAGACAGTTATATTCAAACTATTGGAATTGAGCAGGTGTGGTGGGGGGCAGAAGTGGTGGGCTTCCATTAGGTGGTCAAACAGAGAAGTGGGCAAGTTTAGAAAGTATGATACTGTCTAGGACCACCCATATTATTGCAAGTGGCATTATTTCATTCCTTTTTATGACTGAGCAATATTCCATGATATGTATGTACCACAACTTCTTTACCCATTTATCTGTTGATGGACACTTAGGTTGCTTCCAAGTCTTGTTGTTTTTGTTGTTTAGTCCACAAGCCATGTCTGACTCTTTCTGACCCCATGGACTGCAGCATGTCAGGCTTCCCTGTCCTTCTCTATCTGCCAGAGTTTGCTCAAACTCATGTCCCTTAAATCCATGATCCTATCTAACCATCTCATCCTCTGCCACTCCCTTTTCTTTCCCGGCATCAGTGTCTTTTCCAGTGAGTCAGCTCTTTGCATCAGGTGGCCAAAGTGCTGAAGCTTGAGCTTCAGTATCAGCCCTTGCAATAAATATTCAGGGCTGATTTCCTTTAACACTGATTAGTTTGCTCTCCTTACAGTCCAAGGGACATGTGTTGGCTATTGTAAACAGTGCTGCTATGGTCATATGTGTGCATGTGTCTTTTATAATTACAGTTTTCTCTAGATATATGGCCAGAAGCAGGATTGCTGGATCATATGGTAACTTCCATACTGTTTCTGCAGTGACTGCACCAATTTACATTCCCACCAACACTAAGGTTTCCTCTTCTCCACACACTCTCCAGCATTTATTATTTGTAGATTTTTTTGATGATGATCATTCTTACTGGTGTGAGATGATACCTCATTTTAGCTTTGATTTGCATTTCTCTAATAATTAGCAGTGTTAAGTACAGGGTTGCATTCCTTTTACATTCCTATCTCTATTGCTTTTCTTTATATTATGCTCCCATTCTTAGCCCGAGGTCAGAAATGCCTAATAAAGATTTTCATTTAAGTTCTACGACTTACATGCTTGATTCAATATCAAGTTGAACAAGCCCCTTGTTCTTCGGGCTTCTAAGCTTTCATCAACAAAATGGAGATAATTATTTCTCAGGCCATGCCTTCAGAGTTAAGTGGACTTCCTAAATATCTAGTTGATTTGAAGTGAAGTTTTTCTGGCCATCATAACATCCAATCACTAAGCAATCAGTTAATGTCCACCTGATTTGATTATTTAGAGTTTTGGAGTAATGACTAGTCTTTTTGAGCCCTGTCACCAACTCCTGTTAAGAAAAGGATGATATTTCACTGATGTATATGTTAAGAGTGGGAGCAGATACTATGAAGCCTTGGCAAACCACTCCCTGAACATCTGGCATTTCTTTGAAACTGTGTGCTTCATCTCTAAAGTTCAAGT
This sequence comes from Oryx dammah, assembly GCF_014754425.2. NCBI lineage: Eukaryota > Metazoa > Chordata > Mammalia > Artiodactyla > Bovidae > Oryx > Oryx dammah. The sequence goes on from NW_024070201.1 coordinate 14,574,359, forward strand.
AAATTTCATCTTCTACTTTAAAAAAAAGAAGAGGATAGTGTTGGCTCTGCCACCCAATGGATCCAGCCCATCTCAAGGTGGCAGACCAGTAAAGATACTCATCCTTGTGGCCTTATAATCCCAGGCTTTCTGAAATGCTGGATATAAATTGTGATATAGAATATGGAAGACATCAATTATGCTGCCTGAATGGTACAAATAAATCTCATCTAGGAGAGGGAAATTCAAATAGACACTGTGTCCTTAGGAGAAGAAGCTCAACACACATAAAACATTTTCAAGAAATGAGACAGCTGACATTTTGATCAATCAGCCTAAGCTATTAAATACCACCATCTCTGCCAAGTTAATTCTCTGCAAATGAAAAGCCCAATCCTATCCAAGTGCAGTGCTGCCAACATCCAGCTCTGCAACCACATTATGGAAGGAAAAAAACCCCAGAACTAAGGGAGTTGGGGCAAAGCCCAAAGACATGAAAAATGCTAGGTGTGCAGAGTGGCACTTCCCTCAGGGATCTGCCCTGAGCTGTCTCAGCAGCTTTGCTGCCTGGGGGGGAGGAGCTGCTGTGGGAAGAGCCGGCACCTTCTCTTTCCATATCCAGTGCAGGTCAGCTCATCTCTCAGACCGCCGTTGGACACGTGGTAGCTCCTCCAGGATCTCCCCTGCTCACACTTCACCCTGGCGGGCATCCATCCTAGGCTCTGTGGTCCCATGCTCATTTCAGGAGTTACTGCCCAGAGACCAGAGGGCTCTGCTGAGACTCAGAAGCTGCTCCTCGCAGGAAACAGGAGGGGGTTCATTCCATGTAGATGGCAGCAGGCAGGCAGGGCAAAAGGAATAAATTCTGGTTTCGTGGGGGGCTCAGTGGTCAGATGTTTCATTTAGGCAGGACTTCAGAGAGGTTGACTATGCCAAAGCCTTTGACTGTGTGGATCACAATAAACTGTGGAAAATTCTGAAAGAGATGGGAATACCAGACCACCTGACCTGTCTCTTGAGAAACCTATATGCAGGTCAGGAAGCAACAGCTAGAACTGGACATGGAACAACAGACTGGCTCCAAATAGGAAAAGGAGTATATCAAGGCTATATATTGTCACCCTGCTTATTTAACTTCTATGCAGAGTACATCATGAGAAATGCTGGGCTGGAAGAAGCACAAGCTGGAATCAAGATTGCCGGGAGAAATATCAATAACCTCAGGTATGCAGATGATACCACCCTTATGGCAGAAAGTGAAGAAGAACTCAAAGCCTCTTGATGAAAGTGAAAGAAGAAAGTGAAAAAGTTGGCTTAAAGCTCAACATTCAGAAAATGAAGATCATGGCATCCGGTCCCATCACTTCATGGCAAATAGATGGGGAAACAGTGGTAGACTTTATTTTGGGGAGCTCCAAAATCACTGCAGATGGTGATTGCAGCCATGAAATTAAAAGACACTTACTCCTTGGAAGAAAAGTTATGACCAACCTAGATAGCATATTCAAAAGCAGAGACGTTACTTTGCCAACAAAGGTCCATCTAGTCAAGGCTATGGTTTTTCCAGTAGTCATGTATGGATGTGAGAGTTGGACTGTGAAGAAAGCTGAGTGCCAAAGAATTGATGCTTTTGAACTGTGGTGTTGGAGAAGACTCTTGAGAGTCCCTTGAACTGCAAGAAGGTCCAACCAGGCCATTCTAAAGGAGATCAGCCCTGGGTGTTCTTTGGAAGGACTGATGCTAAAGCTGAAACTCCAATACTTTGGCCACCTGATGTGAAGAGTTGACTCATTGGAAAAGACTCTGATGCTGGGAGGGCTTGGGGGCAGGAGGAGAAGGGGACGACGGAGGATGAGAAGACTGGATGGCATCACTGACTCGATGGATGTGAGTCTGAGTGGACTCCAGGAGTTGGTGATAGACAAGGAGGCCTGGCATGCTGCAATTCATGGGGTCGCAAAGAGTTGGACATGACTGAGTGACTGAACTGAATTGAACTTGAAGAGGAAAGCTACCTTGAGTCTTTTCTTCCAAACTATATGAAGGAACAGAAAAAGTCTTATATGCCATCTTGAGCCACAAAATCAAGAGACAGAGCCAATCAAGTTTTGAATAGCCTGGATCTTTTATCATTTGAGAAAGAGTTCCTCTTTAAAAAAAAAAAAAAGTTACAAAATTAAGCACAAGATCTTAAAGGAAAGTCCTGGCAGGGGCTGACACATGGCAGCTTAAATGTGTATTCACCTGTGTCTTTTTGAATGTTCTTAGCGTCTCTTTTTCTGAGACTCTCGAAGCCTTATCGGCACTAGGACATGGACTCAAGGAAGAGGGACAAACTTCACTGAAAATCCCATGCAGTTCTGTTACTCTGGCGAGGCTGGCTTTACGACTCTGGGTTCTGAGTTCAGTTCAGCTATCACCCTTCAGGGTCACTAAGTATGGCTCTGTGACTTTCCAAAATTTGTATGTTGAAGTCCTAACCCTCAGTACCTCAGAAAGTAAGTTTTTTGAAGATAGAGTTTTTCCAGAGGCAATCAAGTTAAAATGAGGTCATTAGGGTGGACCTTGATGCAATATGACCATTGGTTGGTTTAGTCACTAAGTTGTGTCTGACTCTTTGTGACCCCCTGGACTGTAGCCCACCAGGCTCCTCCATCCCTGGCATTCTCCAGTCAAGAATACATTTCCTTCTCCAAGGGATGTTCCTGACACAGGGATCAAACCCGTGTTTCCTTCATTGCAGGCAGTCTGCTGTACTACTTCAGGTGGATTCTTTACTGACTGAACTAGCAGGGAAGCCCAAATGTGACTGCTGTCCTTATAAAAAGTGGGACAGGAAGGCAGACATATGCATGGAAGGAATGCCATTTGAACATGAAAGCGGGGGGGTGGGGGGGTGATGCTAGTAGAAGTCAAGAATGCCAAAAATGGCCAGCAAACCCCCAGAAGCTCGAGGAGGGGCAGGAAACGGAGCTTTCTTCACAGCCCCTGGAAGGAACCAACCCTGCAGACACCTTGCTCTTGGACTTCTAGCCTCCAGAACTGTGAGACAATAAATTTCTGTTGCTTAAGCCACATAAATTTTTGTGGTACTTTGTTAGTGCAGCCCTTTCAATCTAATACAATTTAATCTAATGGCCAAGCATGACTGAGCGACTAAGCATAGCACAATAGAATGGGTACTTTGCTCCTCTTCAGCGTTTACCACAGGTGGCGCTATAGAGGTAAAGAACCTGCCCACCAAGCTGAGCGACGTAAGAGGGTCAGGATGATCCCCTGGAGGAGGGCATGTCAACCTACTCTAGTATTCTTGCCTGGAGAATCCCCACGGACAGAGGAGCCTGGCAGGCTACAGTCCATAGTGTTGCACAGAATTGGACATGACTGAAGTGACTTAGCATGCACGCAAACACCAAAATCACACTCTTCGTCATCTAAGGTGCAAGGTAGCTACCAGAACAGCAATATGAAAGGGCTCTTCTATTTATAAGGAATAACTCATAACCCGAGTTTCTCTAAGCATATCTGCCAAAAGGTCCTCTTTTATTTGCCTGATTGCATTTCTAATCATTTCATTTGAGTCATCAGTCATATGAAAGAAAATTTCAATAATTTCTTTTTAATGCACTCAGCTATTCTTGCAGCCTCAGGCCTTCATCCCAGGAGAGGATAGCCTTTGTTCATGAAATTTCAGCAAGCATTTCTTGAGCATATACTGTGCAACTGCTGGGCTGGGGACTGGGAGACAAAACTTCACAAGACAGAAACAGGCTTTCAAGGAATTGTAGTATGGTGAGAAGACAAATGTAGCAAAATCTACGATACAACTTGTTCATCACCACAAGGTGATGTTTATAAAGCAACTCAGAGTAAGAAGAATCCCAGCAGGACTGTTTTAGAGAAGGTAAGATTTCAGTGGGGTTTTTAAGGATGAATAAGACTCTGCCAGGCAGAGAGTCAGAAGGAAAACCATGAAGAGTTTGAAGCATGTTGATTGAATCACTGTGGCTGCAGTGCAGTGCTTAGATTAGAGACAAGAATACCAAAGCAAAGGCAGAAAAAGAACTTTGGTAGCAGTCCGTGGGAGAGGGGCAGGAGCTGGGGACAGTAATTCTAAAGTCAAAATCCATCTTCATCCTCCTTGAGATCCGTTGTTGATGCATGTCTCCAGGAAGCCTGACTCAGGTGGCATCCTTGAGAAACCCTGCTGATTCCACCAGCTTGGACTAGTCTAGAATGAAAAGCCACATGGGCACGGAGCAGGCAAAGGAACAGAAGGAGGAGCCTGACCCCTGCTAAGCGCTGTGTTTACTTTTCTCTTTGTAGCTTCCATTTTCCCTTCTGCTCAGGTTCTCAGGTGACCAAAGAGCTGGCCCTGCCTGGCTCCAGGGCACCTGGAGGGGTTTTCCTGCTTTGGTAGCTCATCCTGGTCAATTCAGCCCTGTCACTGACTCAGCAAACACTTCAGGCAGTGTGCAGGCCAGCAGGCACACAGCCACAGCCTTCATGAGCAAGTGTCACCTCTTCACCCCAAAGACAGTTGTTTACAGCTTGTGGCCCAGAAGGCAGAGCACACACAATGGGGAGCCAGGGGTTCTGGCTCTGAGGCCTGGATGTGCAGCCTCTAAGCTGTGTGACCTTTAGTGTATCACCTGGCATCTCTGGTCTTTTGCTTCTTCATATTTAAAATTCCTTTTGTGGTTTTCCTCCACCGCCAGCCCCCACCGCACCGCCCCACAACTCTGTTAAGAGCATAGAATTAAATGATGGATGTGCAAATCCTTTCTCATCAGAGACAACTTTTCTTTGTTATGCTCACCAGACCAGTTAGGTGAGAAGGAACCCAAGCATATTCATCATAACTCTCTCTGCGCCAAGTCACAGGAAGCCAAGCCAAGCTGGCCGAAGCCACAAAGGAGTTTATTGACTCGTTCACCTGGGAAGCTCCTGGAGAGGCTCAGGCTCAGAGGAAGAGCTGTGAGATCTCAGTCTCCAGGGGCCGGAGACCTGGGCGCTCCGTGACTGTCCTCGAGGCCACCTGCTTCTGTCTCTCTTTGCACAGCAGCCTCCTGCTTTCTGCCCAAGACCTTGGATGTTGACAGCACAGGCCAGAAGAGCAAGGGAGGTGGGAAGGAGGCTACAGAGGGAGACGGGGGCATGCTGGGCAGACACCCCCCTGCCGCCCACGGGCTTCTGCATCAGGACAGCCCCTCACTCAGAAAAGCTTTTGGGGACCCTCTTCTGTGCCAGACACGTGCTCACCGCCAGAATGAGGTCTGCTGCACGCCCTTATGGTCCCCAACTCTTCAATGCACTCACTTAATTTCCCAGGCACAAGAGACAGGGACAAGGCCACTCCACCAGGCAAGTACTCGTGGCATCATAGCAGTGAACAAGACAGACGCAAACAAGGTCCCGTTCTTTTTTTCACAGAGATGGACGGAAAAGCAAACAGGAGGCTCAAACCTGAAACAACCCAACCTAAGTGGAAATAAAATGTGGGCTATCCATACTGCAAAACAGAACTTGGCACCATAAAGGAACGAAGAACCCAGTTCACAGTACCACATGGATAAACCTCAAAAACATGAGACGCAGTGAAAAACAAATTTAAAAATAAATAAGCAAGCAAATAAAGTGAAAGTAAAAGTGAAGTCGCTCAGTCATGTCCAACTCTTTGCGACCCCATGGACTGTAGTCTGCCAAACTCCTGCACCCACAGGATCTTCCAGGCAAGAATACTGGAGTAGGTTGCCATTTCCTTCTCCAGGGGATCTTCCCGACCCTGGGATCGGACCCTGGTCCCCCGCACCGCAGGCAGACTCTTTACCGTCTAAGCCACCAGGGAAGCCCAAGCAAATAAACAAAAAAGCAAATAAATCAATTGGCCTCCATTTTAGAAACAAACATGACACTCAGTGAAAGAAGCCAGTCCCAAAGACCACGTGTTGGTTGAGCTCCTGTATAGGAACGACCCAGAACAGACACAGAGACAGAAAGTAGTTCCGTGGTTTCCAGAGGCTGGAGGGTAAGTCGGGCGGAGCGAGGAGGTGCTACCTCATGGCTCATGGGTACCAGGTTTCCATGGCTGGAAATGTTCTAAAATTAGACGTTTCTGATGTTTGCACAACTCTGGGAATGTACTAAAACCCACTGCATTGTGTAACTTAAACAGGGCATCTCACGTAAAGTGTATCTCAATAAAGCTGTTTTAAGAAAAGCAAACAGAAATGCTATGTAGACAAGGTAATGAAGCGGGGCCTGACTTCACGGTTACTCTAGATGGAGAGTCACAGAGGTCTCTCTGAAGAGGTGGCATGAAAGCTGTGGTCTGAGGGACAGGAAGAAGTGAGCCCCACAGAGAGCTGAACAAATCTGAGTCCAGACAGAGGAAACCCAATCAAAGGCCCTCAGGCAGAAACAAGCTTAAGGTGGTCAGTGTGGGTGGTCGAGGCAGGTGGGGGTCAGATCATTCAACTCTTGTGCACGCTGGGAAGAGGGATGGATTTGACTCCAATGCAGAGGAAAATCACTGGAGGGTTTGGGTAGGGGAGCAACATAATCTCAGTTATGTTTTTGAAAAAAATATTCTGGCTGCTGTGGGCAAAATGGATTGTAGGGGGCTGGGACTCATTTTTCTTTGATGGAATAAAGCATTAAAAAAATGGACAAAAATAAGCAGGATTGATCTCTGCCTTAAAGGAGGTACAATGTAGTGGAAGAAATGACATATATATATAGACACCCATCCATCTCGGAAGGAGCAGAATGTGGAAAGTGGCCAGAGAGAGAGGTAGAAAGGGTTGTGGGAACACAGAGGCAGACACAGTGTGATCTGCTTAGGGCAGAAGCATGTCAGTAAGGAAAACACGTAATCAGAAAGTGTCAGATGAGTAGGAAAAGAAAGGAGGGTGGTCTTCCAGCAGCCAAAATAGCATCTTCAAGGCATGGTGGTGAGAGCATACAGGGACTATGAAAAGGAAGTGCACCATCCAGCTAATCTACAAAGCAGAAGACAGGACGTCATGGGAGATGCTACTACTGAGTCAACCTTTACTAAGAGCTTACTATGGTCTAGGCACTATTTTAACATAAAGTGTACTAAAATATTTAGTTCTTAAAACAGTTGTATGAGGTAGTGGAAAAATGCATTTTGCTCTGTATCAGTCAAGGCTCCCAAAAGAACGGCATACAGAATTTAGGACAGTTCAAGAGATGTCTATTTGAAAATGACTGTTTGGAACTTCCCTTGTGGCCCAGTGGTGAAGAATCCACCTTCCAAGGCAGGGCATGCAGGTTCGAGCCCTGCTCAGGGAACTAAGATCCCCCATGCTGGGAGCAACTAAGTTTCCACATGCCACGACTACTGAGCCCGCATGCCACAACTAAGACCCAATGCAGCCAAAAAATAAAATAAATATTAACTAATACTAATAATAAATAATTTAAAAAGAAAATGGCTATTTACAATGTCATGGGCAGAAATTAGAGTAACTACAGAGCAGAAGGCAGGAACCAGGGGTAGCCAAAATAGAACACTTGATAAACTAAGGCTTAAGAACCAAGGAAAGAGAGAGGTTGGAAGAATCTGGAGGATAGAAAGTTGTATAGAGACCACTTCAGGATAAGTGATGACCGTTGGCTGAGGGATAAGACACCCTGAAGGGTTCTTGAAGGGAGAGAACTAAGGGGGTGAACACCCTGTCTGCACACTCCTCCCCCTTTTGCACCTCCTCCCAGAGCCTCCAACTGGGAGAACAAAACCCGAAACCAAACACAGAGGGTCTCTGGTGACGTGGTCCATGTAGGCTGACCTCCAAGGCTAGAAAGCCTATGCAAAGAATGGAAAGATAGGGAATTAGGTACCTGCCCATCGAAGGTCTGGGATTTCAGGTGAGAAGTATGGTACTAAGTCAGTATGTACAGAACAAGCATTGAAGATCTTTCATAGATTGGAAAAGAAAATGACCAGAAACAGAAAACCAATAAAGAGTCTCCTAACCCTGAATTACAGATATAATAACCTAGACGTGATAGGAGGAATGGAAAGAAGAGACAAATTCTAAAGCTTTTTTTCCCCCCAAGAGCAATATTAAAGATCAACTCCATTGGATATGTCAAGTAATGGGATAGGAAGGGGGAGCTGGGATAAAAAAAGGGAAGTGACAAAGACGATATGAGAGTTTTTCAGCCTCGATACTGAGAGAAAAGAGTTCTTACTATTTTTATTTCTGCATGTGAATATTCACAGCAGTTTTATTTGTAACTATGCAAAGGTATCCCACTCCAGTACTCTTGACTGGAAAATCCCATGGATGGAGGAGCCTGGTAGCATGCAGTCCATGGGGTCACGAAGAGTCGGACATGACTGAGCACCTTCACTTTCACTTTTCACTTTCATGCGTTGGAGAAGGAAATGGCAACCCACTCCAGTGTTCTTGCCTGGAGAATCCCAGGGACGGGGGAGCCTGGTGGGCTGCTGTCTGTGGAGTTGCACAGAGTTGGACACGACTGAAGCAACTTAGCAGTAGCAGCAGCATGCAAAGGTATCAAACACCCAATTGTTTCTCAAGTGGAGAATAGATAACAAACTTTGGTGGGTCCACACACTGAATTCTACACAGCAATAAAAAGGAATAAACTGGTAACACAACTATATAGATGAATTCTAAACTCAGTATTCTAAATGAAAGCAGCCAGACTCGAAATGCTATATACATTTGATTTTCCGTTTTAGGAAACTCTGGAAAAGGGAAACGTTTAAGCTGAGAAACTATATCAGTGGTTGCCAGGAGCTTGGACTGGAGGAAGCATTGACAATAAAGTGGCACAAAGGAAATCCTTGTTATACTAGAACTGTTCAGATCATTGGAAACATGATCTCGCCTTCTGCCCCATACTTTTCTTATTAGGAGAGTAAAAAGAAGAACAGTGTCAACCTTCTGCAGCTAGCATAGGATTAAGTGACACAAAATAATTGCAAAATAGCATTATCAAATATATGATCAAGATGTACACTGTAAGGAAGCGAGTTCTCACTATTAGGTAATACAATGGAGGTCCAGGTATGTGACTGTTACAGTTAAGGCTCTTTCATTTGAAGCCCAATTATGTGGACTTAGGAATGTGAAGTCAAGTGGGCCTTAGAAAGCATCACTACGAACAAAGCTAGTGGAGGTGATGGAATTCCAGTTGAGCTGTTTCAAATCCTGAAAGATGATGCTGTCAAAGTGCTGCACTCAATATGTCAGCAAGTTTGGAAAACTCAGCAGTGGCCACAGGACTGGAAAAGGTCAGTTTTCATTCCAATTCCAAAGAAAGGCAATGCCAAAGAATGCTCAAACTACCGCACAATGGTACTCATCTCACATGCTAGTAAAGTAATGCTCAAAATTATCCAAGCCAGGCTTCAGCAATACATGAACTGTGAACTCCCTGATGTTCAAGCTGGTTTTAGAAAAGGCAGAGGAACCAGAGATCAAATTGCCAACATCGCTGGATCATCAAAAAAGCAAGAGAGTTCCAGAAAAACATCTATTTCTGCTTTATTGACTATGCCAAAGCCTTTGACTGTGTGGATCAAAATAAACTGTGGAAAATTCTGAAAGAGATGGGAATACTAGACCACCTAATCTACCTCTTGAGAAATCTGTATGCAGATCAGGAAGCAACAGCTGGAACTGGACATGGAATAACAGACTGGTTTCAAATAAGAAAAGGAGTACGTTAAGGCTGTATATTGTCACCCTGCTTATTTAACTTCTATGCAGAGTACATCATGAGAAATGCTGGGCTGGAAGAAGCACAACCTGGAATCAAGATTGCCCAGAGAAATATCAATAACCTCAGATATGCAGATGACACCACCCTTATGGCAGAAAGTGAAGAGGAACTAAAAAGCCTCTTGATGAAACTCAAAGTGGAGAGTGAAAAAGTTGGCTTAAAGCTCAACACTCAGAAAACAAAGACCATGGCATCCGGTCCCATCACTTCATGGGAAATAGATGAGGAAACAGTGGAACCAGTGTCAGACTTTATTTTGGGGGACTCCAAAATCACTGCAGATGGTGACTGCAGCCATGAAATTAAAAGACACTTACTCCTTGAAAGGAAAGTTATGACCAACCTAGATAGCATATTCAAAAGCAGAGACATTACTTTGCTGACTAAGGTCCATCTAGTCAAGGCTATGGTTTTTCCTGTGGTCATGTATGGATGTAAGAGTTGGACTATGAAGAAGGCTGAGCGCCAAAGAATTGATGCTTTTGAACTGTGGTGTTGGAGAAGACTCTTGAGAGTCCCTTGGACTGCAAGGAGATCCAACCAGTCCATTCTAAAGGAGATCAGCCCTGGGATTTCTTTGGAAGGAATGATGCTAAAGCTGAAACTCCAGTACTTTGGCCACTTCATGCGGAAAGTTGACTCATTGGAAAAGACTCTGATGCTGGGAGGGAGTGGGGGCAGGAGAAGAAGGGGACGACCGAGGATGAGATGGCTGGATGGCATCACGGACTCAATGGACGTGAGTCGGAGTGAACTCCTGGAGTTGGTGATGGACAGGGAGGCCTGGCGTGCTGTGATTCATGGGGTCACAAAGAGTCGGACACGACTGAGCGACTGAAATGAACTGAACTGAACTGAAGTGGAAAAGGGAAAATTTATTATAAAAATACAGGATTATATCTCAAAACTTAAGGGCAGGACGTATAGCTAAACATCCCCCTAAGGCAGGAGTCCCCCACTTCTGGTCCACAGACTGGTGTCTTCTGCCAGATCAGTGGTAGCATTAGATTAGAAATAAAGTACACAATAAATGTAACATGCTGGAATCATCCCAAAACCATCCCCCTCATCTCCAGTCCCTGGGAAAATTGTCTTCTATTAAATCGATCCTTGGTGCCAAAAAGGTTGGAGACCACTGTCATAAGGGACTGGAGTCAGGAATGGGCAATACATCGAAGGCCATGGCCGTCCCAGGTCTGCACAGCTCACATCACTTTGCTCTATTTGTGCCTCTTTTCACAAACCAGATTTCTCTGCCTCTCCCCATGCATGACTGAAGATGGGAGCTTCACCTCCGAGTCTGTATCACTTCCGAGTTCAGCCAGAGCAGTTGGTGTCTGCCATCATTCCATATACTTGGGAGACTAGATCCAACCAGCCATGGCCAAGGGCACAGGATTAGGTAGTTCAAGCCCACCCTGCAGTGTAGGAAGGTCTCAGAGGAGGTCTGCGTGCCAGAGGGGAAATGCCTGAGAGGTGAGGGGAAATGAGCTCACTGCTGGACATTTCCAGTGGGAAGTGCGTGTGGAATGTCTTTGTCGGAATATCTAACACACTATAATGATCCCAGGCCAAAATAAGAGTGAACTGGCAGGAGGGTAGTCAGGGCTAGTGAAATAGAGGTGACAACTGAGGGCAGAGGTTGAAATAGAGAGAAAAGGATCAAGGAAAGAACCCTGGGGAATGCTTTAATTTTCAAAACAAGATAAAGGGTATCAATGATGGTTACTAGGAAAGAATACAGAAGAGGGTCTGTGGGAGGGTAGAAAAAAAGACAGAGAATGGAGATTTGTGATATTAGAAAGGGAAGAAGAGCTGGCTGATCCATGAGGCCACCTCCTCAGGACACTGTGAGCTTCTGGAAGGCAGAGGCTAAACCTGTTGCACTATGAGGGGGCACAGTGCCCAGTGAGGAGCTAAATATATATCTGTTGATTTGAACAGAGAAAAGAAATAACTATAAGATAAAGCAAGATTGAGGTCTTTAGTGACCTGTAAGAAAGCAATTACGTTAGAATGTAAAGGCAAAATCAAGATAAAAGGAAGGGGTGGGGCACCCTAATCTTTTAGAAATTTGATGAAAGAAAAAGAGTGAAGTGACTTGAAAAGGAAGCAGAGTTAAAGGAATGATTGCTTACTATCATTATTTCTTGTTTTCTGGATGGAAGAAATGTCTACATATTTAGAAAAAATAGTCAAGATATGTAGACATGAGCAACTAGTGGAACAGCTTTAAAGAAGGTGGGAAGAGGTGAGAGAGACTTTAGAAATCAGAACTCTTCTCAGAGACTAAAGAGAAGAAAGGGAGCCTAAAGATACACAAAGAAAATTTGAGATAAAGAAGCACAGCTCTGGGGAAGTTTCCCCATGCACCTTCCATTTGTTGTTGAAGGAGGAATCCTCTCGTTGACTTGCCTGGGGCAGGGTTGGAGGCTGAGGATCGTGGAGAAGACTGGAACTGCAACTAAGCAACACACTTCAAGTAGTCTTCAAGAAACAGGTCAAGGCATTCCCCAACAGCAGGAAGCCAGCCAAAGCTAGCGTGACCCCGTTTGTTAGGGCCTCAGTTCACAGAACTGCAGGACAGGCTTCTGTGAAATTCAGAGCTTTGGGAACTGAAGAAAAGTCCAGTGGTGATCCCTGGGAGTAGAGAGCAACAGATTCCAAAGTAGCAGTAAAGTGCCTGTTGAGAAGAGCTTAGCCAGGAGTCAGGCTTCCCTGATGGCTCTGAAGGTGAAGAAGCCACCGATGCAAGAGACCTGGGTTCGACTCCTGGGTGGAGGAGATCCCCTGGAGAAGGGAATGGTTATCCACTCCACTGCTCTGGCCTGGAGAATTCCATAGACAGGACTGAGTGACTAACACTTGACCAGCCAGGAGTAAGAGCGGCAAATGAGGAAGATGACTGGAGAGCCTGGGACGTTGGGAGAAGCACTGCTGCTAAGTTGCTTCAGTCGTGTCCGACTCTGTGCGACCCCATAGACGGCAGCCCACCAGGCTCCCCTGTCCCTGGGATTCTCCAGGCAAGAACACTGGAGTGGGTTCCCATTTCCTTCTCCAGTGCATGAAAGTGAAAAGTGAAAGTGAAGTCGCTCAGTCGTGTCCGACTCTTAGCGACCCCATGGACTGCAGCCTACCAGGCTCCTCGGCCCACGGGATTTTCCAGGCAAGAGTACTCACAGAGAGGGAAAAAATGGGAAGCTGTTTCAGAGGAGGAAATGTGAAGGTCAAGATACCAACATGCCAAGGAATGGCTCCAGCTCTGAAAAAACAGCTGAAAGCACAAAGGAATTAAGAAACATCTCGTGAGTTCCTACTTACCACTGTGGAGAGGCCCACACTTCCCAAAGGGCGGTCATCACAGAGGTTTTTAATCTCCAGGGCTGTTGGTTCCCACAAAACCCAAGGGTAGGAAAGTAGACATTAAAGTTCATCCTAGCATGTGATGAAAAGTGAAAAGGAAATCGTTACAAATCATACATACAGCATAATTACAACTATGGGGACGTACTTTATAGAAGGAAACAAGAAAGAAATGGGAGAATGGGGAAAATTACCAGAAACTCATGCTTTTGATCCTGGGAGGATGCAACTATGGATGATTTAATGGTTTTCTTTCTTTTTGCCCCAACTCTTTGATTTCTGTGGGAGAAGTATTGTTGTTCCAAGTAAAGCTGGAAAGGTTTTGGAGTCAGGAGCACAATTATAGTCACTCACAGCTGTAGACCACCCACCAAGCCGGAGGCACTGTGCTTGGCGCTTTACATATATTACTTCTAATCCTTACGACAATCCTTGCAGTTACTATCATCCCCAGTTCGGATATGAAAAGCAACCGAAATCCATCTGTCAACGTTAACTCACAGCCACTTCGATTCTATTCTGACTCTTTCTTACTAGATGTCTGATGTTTGGTGAAATATTACACCTCTCTGAGGCTCAGTTGCTTTACCTGTAATCATTAAACACACATATCCAGAAGAATGAATTTACCACCAGCTCAAAACCTGCGTCAGAGACAACAAATCAGCTCGTGGGAGTGGGCTGCAAGGCAGCGGGCTTTCCAGGGCAGTAGACAATGAGAAGGTCCTTGTTCTATGGACCTAGCTATGCTGCTTGGCTAAAAAACCAAGAGAGCCCAATGTTTGGAAACAATCTCTTTACTAGAAATACAAAGGTTGTTAGTTTAGGTTTTTCTAGGATGATGTTGTACGCCCAAACATAAAAGGGCAACAGCGGAGCAAGAACTGAACTATTTTCCCAGCTCGGACAGGCCCTTACGAATGCAGAGAGAGGCACCGGCAGGCCAGCAGCCCGTGGGAACTTCAGGGCCAAGGGAGAGCTCACGCAGGTGAGCCACACCTGCTCCAGTGTTCAGCCCAGTTCTGCATCCAGAGTGAGTGAATCAGGCCTGACTGGGGAGGTGTGTGCAATAGCAGTGTTGGGGAGGAGGTGTCCTCTCACCAGCCTGCAACTCCTCACCCAAAATATTACAAATGCCTACTTCAAAGAGTGCATGCTTGGTCGCTAAGTCGTGTCCGACTCTTCTGCAACTCCATGGACAGTAGCCTGCCAGGCTCCTCTGTCCATGGGATTTTCCAAACAAGAATACTGGATGATGCGGATGTAAAAGAATATCTTTAAAGTATTTGGTACAAAAGCCCTGCTGAAAATATGACCTCGTTAAATGGCAGCGGGGTTTTTTTTTCTGCTTTTCAAATTTTTAATATGAAGCCTATATTAGCTTTTATAGGTAAGAAAATGAATATTTAAATGTGCCTGCATTTCAGCTGCAGTTATTAGCTCAGATTGGAACTGAAATTAGTTATTACACTGAATGAAAGATACGTTGTATTGATACATTATACATTTTTGTTTAGCTACACATGGAGCACATATTAATTGTCATGGGCTTTTTTTTCCAAAGTAATTTTTTTCTTGAAACCTCATTATCAAGATCATCTTTCTGAGGGTAAGGTGCCTTTGGGGCATTTCCTTCCATGAACCATTCTAGAACAATCTGTTTAAAATAAAATGCAGGCAACTGAATTAGAAACCCAAACACCAATCACAGTAATTGGTAAAAGTGATGACAAGACAATAGCCGAGAGGTGGAAGCAATTCAAATATCATCAATGGATGAATTATATATAGATATATATACCACATATAAACAAAATGGGGTACATGTTTATAATGAAATATTATTCACTCTAAAAAAGGAACGAAATTCTGTCACATGCTACAACGCAGATGAACTTTGAGGACATAATGCTAAGCACAATAAGCCAGTCATGAAAAGACAAACACCATATGATATGATTTACATGAGGTATCTAAAGCAGTCAGATTCACAGAAACAGAGAATAGAGTGGTGGTTACCAGGGGCTGGTGGCAGGGGAAGGGAAGAAGGAGTTGTTTAATGAGTATAGAGTTCCAGTTTCGCAGGAGGTATTAATTAGGGTTCTCCAAAGAGAGAGAGATTTATTAGGAAGGATTAGCTTGCACAATTACGGAATCTGGAAAGTTCCACGATCTGCCATCAGCAAGCTGGAGATCTAAGAATACCCATACTGTAATTCCAGTCCAAGGATAGTAGAAGACCAACATCCCAACTCAGCAAGCCAGCAGGAAGGAGACAAACCCTCTTTTCTGTGCTTTCTGTTCTATCCAGGCCCTCAACAGATGATGACACCCACCCAATCTACTTTACTGAATCCACCAATTCAAAGGAATCTCATATAGAAATATCCTCACAGACACGCCCAAAAGTGGTGCTTAATGCTGGCATCTCATGGCCCAGGGACATTGACACATAGAATTAACCATCACCCAAGATAAAAAGTTCAGGAGATCTGTTTCACAACAATGTGAATATCCTTAACACTACTGAAATTTACACTTAAAAACCATTAAGATGGTTTAAAAAAAAGTTAATGGGTAAAATTACCAATAAAATCATGTCAAAAGATCTTTATAAAAAAGAAATTTCCCTGAATATGTATAAAAGAAATTTGAACGATTCAAAAAAAAAAAGTGACACCAAAGGAAAGAAACCACCAAAGGGTAGAAGATGTTACTTAAGGCAAAAGGAGGAGGGTGGGGTGAGCGTTGTCCAAGCAGCCGAGTTCCGCCCACATCATCCAGGAGACAGAGATGGAGAATGCGTGGGCACAGGCTGCCTGCCAGTCCTGCGTGAGAACTCAGGCCTTTTCCAGATCAGTCAGCAGAGCAAACCGCTTCTCCTCTGCCTACCCTGCCTCCCTGAGTTCTGGCTGCCGGCTGGTGTCTGCAGGAGGGCCCATCTGCCTCTCCTCAGCAAACGCATCCATTAGCCCCACTAGAAAGTCGGCCTACAAAAGTGCCCATTTGCCTCCCCCAGAGGAGTCTTGGTCCTGCCTTGGGCATCACTAATACACCACCTGCTGCCTCAGACCTCTGAGCCCAGAACAACTCTTTCTGCACTCTGACAATCCAAATTGTGAGCCTTGACCAAGAAAACGACCAACTCTGCACGTGGAAATTTTTCATAAGATTAAAGTAAGAAAATTCATTAGCCAGGTTGCTTCTGACTGCAAATAACCGAAAAAGTCTGACTCAAACTAGTTAAAAGATAAGGAAATATATTATTACACAATAAGAAGTCAAAGTTAAGTCAATAAATAGGATGGGCTCCAGGTGTAGTTAATGAGAAACTCAGTGTCATCAAAGACCCACATTGCTCCAGCTTCTACTCTGCCATCTGGGTGTTAGTTTGCTACTCAGGCTGGTGGCAAGATGTCTCTACAGTTCCAGTTGTCATATTCAGAGAGACTATGATAGCAGCTGTCTCTTCCTGTTTTCTCTTTCTTAGGGTAGGAAACCTTTCCCCATAAGCCCTTAGCAAACTTCCTCTCTTATTCTATTGGCCAGAAAATGGGGCCGCGTGTCCATCGCTAACTTATTCACTACAGGAAGAATGTTTTTACTGCACTCGGCTGAGTTTAATTATTTTGGGAGATCATAGTGTCCACTCTAGGGGTAAATCAGGCCATCAAATAAACACAGCTCTTGTATCAAATGGTTGCCCCAGAACCTTTCAGAGCATAACTATGATGCTCCATCTCAACTCAGTTCCCATGCTGTAGATTCTCAGCAGTGAAGTCACTTATCTGAGAGACAGAAGGGGGAAAGAACGTTGTGGTCAAATATAATTGGGAAAAGTATGTTCCATATCTCAGAGACTCATGGTTATCAGTTCATTTATTTAAAATTCTGCAGAGTCCTATAGATTGCTTATTCTCTTCTTTCCCATATTTATCTTTTATGTCCCCCGCAAGGTGATTTAAAGTTCTCATTCTATGAAATTAATGCTCCTCAAACTTAAAGACATTTGAGTTAAGACATGATCTTTCTTAGAAACAGGCAATGTCTGATTTTTTGTTTGCTTGTTTCGGCCACTCTGGGTCTCTGCCGCTTTCTCTAGTTGTGGTGAGCAGGGCCTCCTCTTGGTTGTGATGTGTGGGTTTCTCTTTGGAGGGGCTTTTCCTGTTGCTGAGCACAGATTCTAGGCACTCGGACTCAGTAGTTGTGGTGCACGGGCTTAGTTGTTCTGTGGCATGTGGAATCTTCTTGGGCCAGGGATCAAACCTGTGTGTCCTCCATTCACTGTGCCCCCAGGGAAGTCCCAATATTTGATTCTTTATCCCTGAAGTCTCAGCTTGAACAGCAACTTTTCCTGGAAGCCCAGTACCCACCCCAAGCAGGGAGGCCTAAAGCATGAAGCCCAGTGTCTTTTGATTACCTGTTCTTGAGTTGTCTCCACCACCATCTGTGAGCTCTCTGAGATCAGGAACAGTGTCTGGTTCGTGGCTGTGTATACAACACCCAGCATGGTGACCAGCCTAGCAAAGGCACTGGGTATTTCTCAGAAGAATCCATTAGCCTACCAATGGTTTTACCCAAAGGTAAGGACAGAAACTGGAATGAGGCCAAGATAAACAAACACTGATCTCAGCCTTTCTAATCCACTCTGCGTCTGTGTAATCACTGAGCACCTCTCCAAGACTGCTGAGGAGCTAACTTTTTCCAGAAACTCCAGTCAGCACAAAGGAAGCCTTTGTTCACAGATGCACCTCTGCACCCAGAGTCCTGCACAGGCAGTCTTGGCCCTTCTGGGCCCGTCACCCCTGTCGGAGGACCCGGGAGGGGACTGTGCTCTGCCTCCTGATTGGGCCTTTGGGGCTGCCTTGTGACCCTCACACCACCTCCATAAATGGAGGATACTAGTCCGCTGGGCAGAGGTCATCAAGTCTGTAAAAATGCCTAGAGCATGTTGGAAGAAAGGCCTTTCCTATGTGCAAAGTAAGATTATAACTAGCAAAACACAACAGCAGGACTTCAGCTGGTGTGGTCCAAAAGCACCCAGTGTGGGGGCCTCAGTGTGGGGCTGAGTAAAGGGAAATAGAAAGGTGAGCCACTTCTCTAATCTAATAGTACAGATAATGCTGACCCCTAGAAGCTAGACAGTGAGCTGTTGAGGCAAGCACTCTTGGTTGCCCATCCAAGGTTGTTACCCACTTCTCTTCCTCCTTCCAACAGAAATGAGTTTGGGTCCAGACATCTACATCCTCTTTCAAGCATGCATGTATTTAAGGGGATGCCGATGCCAATCCCAGCTCCAGGTGGTGACTCTGGTTTATCTATGAGCCAACAGTGGTGAAACTGCTCCACCGGGAAAAGCTTTATTTAGTAATGGGCATGTGACCCAATTCTGACCAATTAAATGTCAGGGTGAAATCTGCTAGGAAGCTTCTGGGAAAGTTTTCTTGTTTCCAAAACAGAAAAAGGAAAAAAATAAAAGGAAATTTGTTCTTCCTCTGATCATTGCTGGTGCAAGAGTGATGGCTGGGACGGCAGCAGCCATTTTGTCACTGCTCTGAGGATAAAGCCAACATCAAGGTGGCTTGATGGAATGGAGAGAAGGGAACATCCCGGGTCTTTGATGATGTTATCCAGCCTGGGGTCATACTATAACTGCAGGTCACGGCAGCCTTCTTACTGTGTGAGCCAATACGTTATCATTGTTTCACTTTGGTTTTATATATACAGTGGCCAAAAGCTTCCTGACTGAGTTAAATGTACAGGGCCGCAAGGCCAGGCCTTGTGCATTCCATGTCCAGTTGGTTTGGCTTTTCTTCCTAGCACTGGATAGTGGACACCACCAACCAGTGTGAACTGAGGCACTGACTCTAGAAGTTGGTTGAGAAATGCTATGTCATGGGTAAAACCCTCAGAAGATACACACAGTGCAAAGTACAAAGTACACTCTCCTCTGCCCAAGAGGAGAATGAGATAAAAATGCTCATCTACCTTTATTTTTTTTTTTTTTTGCTCATCTACCCTTGTTCCTCTTGAGAAAAGACAAAGTTTCTATCCAAGTGTGTAAAACCAAGTCTATCCTTTTCAGCTGAATTAGGGGAGGGATGTGGTTAGAAAACTGTAAGCCAGTGAGTGGGACCAGAGCAGAGTCAGGTCTGTTGCCAAGAGTGGGCAAGACTGATGCATATGGACTTAAATTTAGTTGATATCATTTTGGCTTATTCCCAGGGCAGCTAATAAGTAGTGCAAAATATATAAACTAGGGAAGGTTGACAGTGAATGGATATGGCTCTCCACTGCCCCTCTTATTTCTTGCAGACTCTTGACTGAAACTAGAGGTCTTCATAGCTAACCAGGAATGAGATGCCTGTCTGATTGGGCTGTGCAGAACTGTGAGTGCAATGTCAGTCTGTCCCCAGTCATGGAAGCTCCCAGAAACTACATGCATTTTTGATCATGCAATAATTCTGTCCCTCAGGAAGCTGCACCCTCTGTCCTCATATCCAAGATCTGGGCTACAGAATTCTCACATGCTGGCACTGGGCAGTCTTCCCTCTTTTGTGCTTGCCTTGCAAGGGAGTATTCCATGTGTGTCTACTTGGACTTGCTGTGAGCTTCACTCCAGCACTTTTCAGCCATGTGAACAGGCAGGCATCTCATCTCACTAAGTTCTAGTGTGTTCATTTCTCCTCTAAAAGGCAAATTCCACAATGGTAGGGTTTTACTTTTGCCCTGTTTTATTCACTGATATATCCCAGTGAAGTCACTCAATCATGTCTTTGCAACCCCATGAACCATAGCCTGCCAGGCTCCTCCATCCTTGGAAATTTTCTAGGCTAGAATACTGAAGTGGGTAGCCATTCCCTTCTCCAGGGGATATTCCCAACCCAGGGATCGAATCCAGGTCTCCTGCATTGCAAGCAGACTCTTTACTGTCTGAGCCACAAGGAAAACCCTTCAGGTGCCTAAAACAGTGCCCAATACATTGTTGTTCAGTCACTAAGTCGTGCCTGAATCTTTGGGACTCTATGAACTGCAACACGCCAGGCTTCCTGTCCTTCACTATCTCCCTGAGTTTGCTCAAACTCATGTCCATTGAGTCCATCCAACTAGCTCATCCTCTGTCGCCCCTTCTCTTCCTGCCTTCAATCTTTCCTATCATCAGGGTCTTTACCAGTGAGTCGGCTCTTTGCATCAGGTGGCCAAAGTATTGAAGTTTCAGCTTTAGCATCAGTCCTTCCAGTGAATATTCAGGGTTGATTTCCTTTAGAATTGACTTGTTTGATCTCCTTGCTCCCCAAGAGACTCTCAAGAGTCTTCTCTAGCACTATAGTTTGAAAGTATCATTTCTTCATTGCTCAGCTTTCTTTATGGTCCAACTCTCACATCTGTACATGACTACTGGAAAAATCACAGCATTGACTATATGGACTTTTGTCCAGCAAAGTGAGGCCTCTGCTTTTGAATATGCTGTATAGGTTTGTCATAGCTTTTCTTCCAAGAAGCAAGCATCTTTGAATTTCATGGCTGCAGTCACCTTTCACGGTGATTTTGGAGCTCAAGAAAATGAAATCTGTCACTGTTTTCACTTTTTCCCCATTTATTCATCATGAAGTGATGGGACTGGATACACAAAATATAGTAGTCACTAAATAAATAGAGATGAATGAAATCATCTCTAAAGTGGGGATAAAACTAGTATCTATCTCATAGGAATATTCAAATACCAAATGAGATAGTGTGCAAAACTTCAGTGCAGCGCCTGGCACATAGTAAATGCTAAATAAATGGCAGTTATGACTACTATTGGGCTTCCCTGGTAACTCAGACAGTAAAAAAATCTGCCTGCAATGCAAGAGGGTCAGGAAAATCCCCTGGAAAAGAAAATGGCAATCCACTCCAGTATTCTTGCCTGGAAAATTCCATGGACAAAGGAGCCTGGCAGGCTACAGTCCAAGGGGTTGCAAAGTTTTGTTGTTGTTATTATTATCACTATTAATAGTACCAGTAGTAGGATTCTAGCCTTTGTCTTTGCCCTACTGAACAGATAGAGATGACTTGTTCCACCTGAACCAATAATTGATCATTCAAGATCCATTTTTAAAAATTTGTATTGAGTGACTACTATGTGTCTATAGGAGTCCCAGGTGGCTCAGTGATAAAGAAACTGCCTGCAAATGCAGGAGATGCAGGAGACATGGGTTCAGTCCCTGGGTTGGGAAGATCCCCTGCATGAGGGAATGGCAACCTACTCCAGTCTTCTTCCCTGGGAAATCCCATGCATAGAGAAGCCTGGAGGGCTACAGTCCACGGGGTCTCAAAGAGTCAAACACTACTGAGCAATTGAGCGCGCACACACACACACACACACACAATGTGTCCACATGGAGGCCCAGACAAGACTAGGGCTTCAGAATTCATTTTCAAAGGTCCGACCTGCTCCTCCTCCTCCAAATCTCCTTATCTAAGTCAATGCTGAGCTCTTTCCTCCAAAGTTCCCTCTTGCCCATCTGATTCCTCTCTGACTCACCTACCACATTCTGGTTGTCACCAAGTTTCCAATCTCCCTGAGTAACGTCTCTCACACCTGCCTCTCCTCCCCACCCTCCCTAAGTTTAGACCCCTTTTCCCTCCCACCTGGGCTGGTGCAGCCTCCAGTCCTCTGCCCTCACTCTCGCCCTGGTCCATGCCCATCTCTGTACTCCGGTCAGATTCCCCTTTCCAAACCTCATTGCTCTCCTGATGCAAAAGTCCCAATTATTAGCAAAGCTATTAGCGAGGATTTCAGCTCAGCTCTAAATGATTCTTCCAGCCTCTTCCATCACTACCTCCCTCTCCTTATCTAACCCTGTGGCCACTATTCCCAACTGACCTAGGCAAAGTCTTACTTATTGTCAGACACGTGCTTTTCCCTCACCTCCAGCTGTGCAGGTGCTTCTCAACTGGGGACAATTTTGCCCCCAAAGGGACATCCGGCAATGTCTGGGGACAGTTTTGTTGTCACAACTGGGAGAGAGCTCACTACTGGCACTGAAGGTTACTGAAATGCACAGGACAGCCCCCCACAACCAAAAATTAACCAGTCCCCAAAGTGCTGAGGTTGAGAAATAGCAAAAGCTACTCCATGCTTCAAGACCTACCTCAATGCCATATAGCTTCTCTGTGAGAGTCTAAAACAGGGGCCTAGGGATCTCTCCTCTCTAACTTCATTCCAGCTTTGGTGACCCCAGAAGTCCTCTCTTTCCAGAACCATGGGTACATTCACTGTCCTTCAGAATTTCTCTTCCAGCCTAGAGGAAATGCCCCAAATTGACTCACATCCAGTCACAGCCAGATAAGACAGTCTCTGCCATCGGTCAAAATTCAGTGTAATCCCAGTTTTATTGCCCCAAACCCGTTGTTGTTGTTGTTGTTGTTATTCAGTCCCTAAGTCGTGTCTGACTTTTTGCAACCCCATGGACTGCAGCCCACCAAACTCTTAATTTTCATTTATTTGATTCTACTTCATGCTAGTGGTTAGAGGATAAGACAATTGGATGCCATTACTGACTCAATGGACATGCATTTGAGCAAAACTCCGGGAGACTGTGAAAGACAGGGAAGCCTGGCATGCTGCAGTCCATGGAGTTGGACACAACTGAATGACTGAGCAAGTGGTTAACAACTTTGTCTCCAAACAAAGAAAGGACTGTTTGTCCCTAACCCCATGTACTAAGCACAATGTCTAACCAAAGGAGGGGTAGGATAGGTGTTTTGCTGTTATTGTTTAATCACTAACTCATGTCTGACTTTTTGGAACCCCATGGACTATAGCCTGTCAGGCTCCTCTGTCCATGGAATTTCCCAGGCAAGAATAATGGAGTGGGTTGCCATTTCCTTCTCCCATAATGGGCCTTTACTGAATAAATATTGACTCTATAGTCTGATCCTAGCTTTTGCAAAATAGGTTCTGGCAGAGAAACCCTTGTTTGTATTGTTTCTTTGTCCAAATCAACCTGTCAGTTATACCCTCCAGGATAGAGCATGGGGAGGAATGAATCATTTCTTGGGCATGCTTTTTACTTTAAAGAAGAGAATGTAGGACAATCCAAGCAATCCGACTCCTCTTTCAGGTAAATCTTACTTCAGAGTTAACGTGTCCACTCCCCTGGCTCCTGACCTTTGCAGGACCAGATGGACAGGATACCTTCATGAAAGTGTTGGTTGCTCAGTCCTGTGCAACTCTTTGTGAGCCCATGGACTGTAGCCCACCAGGCTTCTCTGTCTGTGGGAGTCTCTAACTGAAAATTCTGGAGTGGGTAGCCACTGCCTTCTCCAGGGGATTTTCCTGATACAGGGATTGAACCTAGGTCTCCCGCACTGCAGGCAGATTCTTTACCATCTGAGCCACCAGGGAAGCCTACATTTGTGAGAAATCCCCCAAATTTCAAAGCATGGAGTGTTCTAAAAGAGCCATTTACCTTTTTTGTTGTTTCAATTTCTTATTTTGAGTACAATTTTTAAAGGTTATTTTCTATTTACAGTTATTACAAAATATTGGCTGTCCTTCAACTTATTCACACTCAGTATTTTGTACCTCCACCTCCCCCACTGATGTAAATTTGTTCTTTACATCTGTGAGACTGTTTCTTTTCTGTTATTTTTACTAGTTTGTTGTATTTTTTAGATTCCACATATAAGTGATATCATACAGTATTTGTCTTTCTTTGTCTGACCAAATCCATCTATGCTGCAAATGGCCAGATTCCATTCTTTTTTTATGATTGAGTAGTGTTCCCGTGTGTGTGTGTGTGTGTGTGTGTGTGTGTGTGTGTGTGTGTGACATCTTCTTATCCATTCATCTGTCTATGGACACTTAGCTTGCTTCCATATCTTAGTAATTGTTAATAATGCTGCTATGAACATTGGAGTGCATGCATCTTTTTCAATTAGTTCTTTTTTTCCAGATATATACCCAGGGGTGGAATTGCAGGGTCTATTTAGTTTTATTTTTAGTTTTTTGAGAAACTTGCATACAGTGGCTACACCAATTTACTTCCCACCAACGGTGTACAAGCAAAGAACCACTCATCTTTATACTGATGCCGATGCAGGAGATGCAGTTTCGACCCCTGCATTATAAAGATCCCCTGGAGAAGGAAATGAATACCCACTCCAGTATTGTTGCCTGGAAAATCCCATGGACAGAGGAGCCTGGTGGGCTATAGTCCATGGGGTCGCAAAAGAGTCGGACACAGCTTCATGACTAAACAAAGTCAAAACCTCTAATTTGCTATTAAGTTAGCTGACAAGTATGGAGCTGAAATCTGACACCCCAACACTTCCCCAATATCACCCTTAGCAAGGCCACTTTGTACTCTGGGGACCAGATCTCCAAGCACTCCCTCAGTCTCTAGTCCCTGATGACGGCTGGTACAATCTGCTTCCTTCTTTGGAGGTGTAACGTTGGGGTGGTGACTGGATGCCCTCCCTGGCCCTGTTCCTCCTGCTGCTATGCATCTGTAAGGAGAATGCTCTCAGGATGCCATTAAGAGATGATTTACTTGACTACACAATGGGCATTTCAGAGTACATGATGTTCATTGATATGACGGTGCCCCCAGGCTAGTCACCAGTTCCCATCTGGTGTGGTCTGCCCAGCAAGTAGCTCTGCCTCAGCTTCCCCCAGGCTGCCTGCCCTGGCTTTTGGGGCTTCCAACTGGGTTCCAGATGCAATCTCCCTTCCAGACCCCAAGCCGCAGGTCGTATAACAGCTCCTTTTGCTCCTGGATTCCATATAGTCTACCCCTACACGAATGCCAATGCAAGAAACACAAGAGATGTGGGTTTGATCCATGAGTTGAAATATCTCCTGGAGGAGGAAATGGCAACTCACTCCAGTACTCTTGCCTGGAAAACTCCATGGACAGAGGAGCTGGTGGGCTATAGTCCATGGGGTGACAAAGAGTCAGACACGACTGAGCAAGCAGGGAAGTTCACCCTTACACAGGTCTCAATTCCTGATCCCTGACTGGCCAGCTGAGCTTAATAAATGATTCTTTAAGTCCCTTTTACCTCCCTCTAGTCCAAGGGTGCTTAACGCAGGATTTAGGTTAAGAAAGCAGCAATATGAGCACATAAAGTTATTCAGAGAGAGACTCTCTTGTTTTCATCAGATTCTCAAAACCACTCACCTTCTAGATTCTATGCTTTTTATCGTTCAGTGTGTCTCCAACCCTTACATTTAATCAGCTTGTCTTCTCTCAAGACCGTCTTTATTTACATCAGACTTTTGTGTCCACCACATGTGCCCCACCACTGCTCTGCCCCTTGTCCATTTATTCTCTGACTCTGCCAACCCACTTCCAGTGCATTGCAAAATCATCCCGCACATTTACATATCTTCCATAAAGTACCATTGTCTTCAGTAGGAAGGCACACAATTACGTGGCACATAATTAGGGCAAGAGACTAGCCATTACAATCTTATGTCTCTATGGAAAAATAAACTCTTCACTTTGCATCAGTTTCCTACTGCAGACCTTCAATCCAGACAATTCAGGACAGCAAAGGAATCTTTGCCTTTCTTTCCAAGTTGATTTTTCAACACCCAGAAAAGTGAAATTAGCGAGAGCCCTGGACTTAGCACCAGAAGACTTGTTTTGGAATCCAAGCTCTGCCACTTAGCAGCTGAGTGACATTGGGAAAGAGGCTTAACCTCACTGAGGCTCAGTTTACCCATATGAAAAAACGGGGATGCTCACTCCTGCCTTGTTCCATGACAGTGAGTTCTGCGTGATCTGTGTTACCTGCAGACATGCATTTGTGCTCGAGCAGTGATTAGTCTGGTAAGTCTCCATGATCAGATTTAAATAAGAAAATACACTGGGGGGCTTCCCTGGTGGCTCAGTGGTTAAGAATCTGCCTTCCAATGCAGAGGACGTGAGTCTGGTCCCTGGTCTGGGAACCAAGATCCCACATGCCGCAGAGCAACTGAGCCTACAAGCTACAACGAAAATAAGATGTAGCCAAATAAATAAATAACATGTGTTTTTTTAAGAGAAAGAAAGAAAGAAACACTGGATTTGGAGATTTCCCCTTGCCATGTAGTAGCTGAGTAATTCTGGGCAAGCAATTGCTTTAATTCTCATAAAAGATTAAATATGAATTCTTCATCAATAATGTCTCCCACCCCGCTTACCTTACATCGGACATTTTAATCTGGAATTGCTTTGTAAATTGAAGCACATCACAGTGTTTTGATGGTGCATCCCCTTCTCAGAGAAGTCTGAACCTAGGAATTTTAACCAGATTCTTTCATCTCCCCTAACCTCCACCAACCACCCCCACTCCCCAGCTTTCCCATGGTTTATATTCCCCAGGAGAAGATCAAAGAAGGAGCTCTTCTCTAGTCCCTGTCTCTGGGAAAGTAGGGCAGGCAGATCTAGTAGCCTGGAGGGAGTTGAGTCTAAATTAAACTGAGGCACTCCCAGGACCAGAGACACCAACTCATCAAAACTTACATTGCTTGGCCTGAGTGACAACTAAGCTCCTTAAGTCTCCTAGACAAATTCAGTAAAAATGAGGATTATTCATACTATCATTTTAATACAGCATTTTAATAAGCATGTGCACTTAAAAATAAATTTTTATTCAATAATGTGTTTAACCTGAGTCCATCCAGCAAGCGTTTTGCATTAGTGCAGGTGGCATCGGTCTGTCATACCCCCCATTAGACTCTGGAGTCTCTAAGGTACAGTGTTTCATCCAAAAAGCTGACAGCGAGCAACATTAGTGTCAGCCCTGTCCCCAGGAGACAAGCAAATAGGTTGAATAACCAGGCATAATATCTGTCTTCAGGAATGTTTTCTTTTGAGGAGGAAAACAGAAAGAAAGAAAGAAAAATTAACCTACAACTTTCCAGGACTCCTCCCAAAGCCTAAACTCTGACCTGGCTCTGCAAATGTCCAATTCCCTAAAAGTTCCAGAACCATCTATTGGCATGTTCTCTGAGGAAAGCAGCCCAACTTCCACACTTCCTTTATTTGGCCCAAAGAGACAGTCTTAGATGTCTCTGAAAAGTGCAGGAAGGGGTGGAAGGAGGAAAGCATCACATTTTCTTTTCTGATAACTGTGAATTTCCCTTGCTTCATCTGGCTTTCAACTTTCATCAAAACAAGTTGTTTACCAAGATTAATGTTGGATACAATCAAGGCCCCAGATCATTCTACCTGTGGGTACAGAGGCTCAGGAACACTGGGCTCAGATTACACTCTGCTTCCGCGGGGCGCTTCCCCACCTTATTGTGGGTTGCTTTCTGCTGATTTAAAGCGAGATGACATGGAGACAGATGAGTGCAAACCACAGACATTATAAATTGCAATTTGGCCTCAAAAGATGAATGAAGAAGCAATGCTTTGATCTGTGATTCAGAGCTAAGCTGCAGTATTTACAGAAAAACATGTCTTTGGGGAAAGGGAGAGAGAGAGACAGAGAGATTGAGGCAGAGAAAATAGCCTTTGGGTATTGAAAAAAATATTTTCTCAAATTACAGATGACTTGAAGGAACTTGAGGGTGTAGGCGGAAAGGGCAGGGGTTTTCTTGCAATTTTGTTCAGCCTGTAAGGGTTGACATAGAGGGGACATACACGATGGGACATCTGGTCTGATAAAACATTGCAGCACCAAACTCGGTTCATACCTGACTATCCTGTAATGCAAGGCTGCAGCTGTAGCTGCAGCCGTTTAGTCGCTTAGTCATGTCTAACTCTTTTGAGACCTCTTGGTGGACTGTAGCCTGCCAGGCTCCTCTGTCCGTGGGATTTCTCAGGCAAGAATATTGGAATGGGCTGTCATTTCCCATGCCAGGGGATCTTCCTGATCCAGGGATCGAACCCACATCTCCTGGTTGGCAGGCTATTGTTTACCACTGAGCCACCTGGGAAGCCCAATGCAGGGCTACAGAGAAATTGCTCCACAGCACGTGGATGCCCTCCGGCTGCACTGTAGCTCTTTCATGGATGCCGTGTAACCAGGGAGGTTGCCCTCTGGGCCAACCATCTCTCTGCCTTTCCCCCTGTGCTACGTACACAGCTATTCTGGGGACTCCTGAGGACGGAGAGACTGAAGACCATGATTGGGCAGCCCCTTGACTTCACACAGGACTCAGATGTCTGTGATCGACCAAACTTGTCTTTATAGCACCTGCCGGTGCCGACTTGTCTCCCCACTCCCCTCTTAGCCCTTGATCCATTTAGAATCTGTGTCCTCATGGAGTGGAGAGACCTACCAGAGGTCAGAGAATCAGTCCTTCCAAACTGACAGATGGTCAAAAAGAAACTCAGAGAGGGAACATGCCATCCCCAAGTCCACACAGCTGACTGCTGTGCTCTGCTTTGGGGAACAACAAAACTTCATAACATATCGGTCATATGACAGAATACCCCAAAGGAAAAAATGCCTAAGGGAATGTCTAATTCTCTCCCATCCAACTTCCCCCTTCTGCTCCCTCTGGAGTAAGGAATGCTCAAAGACCCTTTTAGCATTTCCCTCCCTTAGGTGGAAAAACACAGATAAATGTGGAATCTGCTAGTGAAATGCCCAATGATATATTAGAAATAATTACTACTACCAATATTTATTGACTCAGTTACTAGACTCAGGCCCTGCTTATCTGTATCAACTTATTGAATTCTCATAAGCCCTCTGAGATGGGTACTTTGATTATCCCCATTTGAAATTAGGAGGACACAGAGATTTAGAGTCATCCCAAGGCTACACATTTAATAAAGGATGGAGGCAGGCCCTGCCCTCATGCGGCTCCCAGCTGGAATAGAGTCCCACTTCTTTAACTGTTACGAGCAGATGTCAAACCTTGGTGTGTTTCCAGACCACCCTTGGTGCTTGTGGGCAAGTAAACAGCCAGGCCTCACCCCTGGATTCCTCAAAGACGCCCTCGGTCCAATTCCCCCACCTCCCAGTTTTCTCTTCTCTTTGTCTCACTCTGAAAGCATTTCTTGGCCATTCGTGCCGCTTATCAAACAGCGGACCATGCTCCTCCCCACAAACCACTCCCTCTCAAGCCCCCATCTCTCCTGTGACCTCCCTTTGAAGGAGGCTCTAGAGCTTTCATCAAGGTCTCCTCCTCCTTCCCTGATTCCCCAGCTGGGCCTCCTGGGCTCCACATCCCTCTCTCCCATCCCTCCTCCACCACCCCCAACAAACCTCCCCTTGATCTTAGACCTCGTGGGCCTTGCCTGCCCTCCCCTAGCTTTTGTTAATATACACAGTGTTGTTTTGTAAACACAGTGGATACTGACACCTGTCCTAGCTGTATACTTAGCTTACTTTATTTCTTGGGGAGTAGGGAGCTGGGAGGAGGGGAATTTGTGCCAAAGTCTATCTCTTTTCAATTGCCTCTTATTCACCCAGCAAATATTCATGGTGCGATTTCTGTCTGCTGAGCACCGCACTGGTGCTGCCAACAGAAAGCTGAACAAGACAGAGCCCCTGAGCTGACCATCTAACTCTGAAAAATAAGGGTAATATCACGTCTCTTTCTGTGCAGGGCTGTCTGTTCTTCAGTCATGCACTCACTTATGCAACAGAGGGGTGTTAAGCACCTTCCATCCTGCCAGGCACTTTGTAGGAGCTTTGAACAGGGACTCTGCTACTCAGGACCTTAACGGGGAGAGACTCAGCAGAGAACTGTTATCCCATAAGGTCACTGTGAGGGCCAGAGGAAGACTTCTCATACGCCGTTGCTCAGTCGTTTCCAACTTTGCGACCCCATGGACTGTAGCCTGCCAGACTCCTCTGTCCATGGGATTCTCTAGGCAAGAATAATGGAGTGGGTTGCTGTTTTCCTTCTCCAGGGGATCTTCCTGACCCAGGGACTGAACCCTCATTTCCTGCACCGCCAGCATTGGCAGGTGAATTCTTTACCACTGAGCCACCTGGGCTTCCCAGAGGTAGACTTGCCACTGCCTAAATGAGTCAGGAAAAGGCTCCATAGGTCCCTTGGAGCTAACTCTTGAAGGACTAAGTTGCCTGGTGCAGGATGGAGAAGGGTGCTCACGTGGGAAACACATATACTAAAATTGCAATGATGTAGAGATTAGCATGGCCCCTGCACAAGGATGACACACAAATTCATAGAGCATTGCATTTTTTTTTTCATTAATTTTTTTTTTTTAATCGAGACGAGAAAGGTACACAGGCAACATCACAGGCAGGGGTAGAGAGATGTGAAAAGGAGACTGCTCAAAGGAGGCATATTGATGTCTGCGGCTCTAGGTGGGTATGCGAAGGGGAGGGTAGGAAGTGAAAAGTGAAATGTGGGCTAGAGACAGCAATGGGAAGACCCCCCACTCCTTCCTGCTGGGCCATCATTCACTAATCTAGGATGCTACTACCACTTCTCAATGCTCCAGAGGGCCTGGGGCTTTCTGCTCCTCACCTTTTACCCTGAAAATCTCTTGTCTGTTCCCTTGACCATATCCAACACTATCCCTCAAGGATCCTTCTCTTCAGACAGTGACCTTGGCACCACTTGGCCCCATGACCTCGTATGAGTCATCAGCCCACCTCACAGACTGCCAACCATTACTGCAGGAAGAAATCTCAGGGCCCAAATGCTATACAAGAATTTAATTATGGGTCACAGTTTAATTACTTAGTCCGGCTTTATATGACTTAATTTATAAATAGAATTTACAGTTCCCTTGTTTCTTTCTCCAGCCATTTAGCTCATTAGGCTTGGAGCCAGCAGTGAAAAGATAAGGCAGAGAGGGCAGGGTACTGGGAGAAGTCTACCCCAGCAAGAAGCATTTTATCGCTGGTACTGTTAAGAATTTCCAGTGGGAGATGATCATAAAAAAGGAGATAGACTTGTAGTTGGTTTTATTGTTGTTTTTAAATCTTATAAAGCCAGTACCCATCCCCCTCCACTTCTCCCCCATTGCCTGCACCCAGGAACAACCACACCTCCATGTCTCTGCTCCAGATACAATCTTTAGTTCCACATTAAGGCCAGCTCTCTGCAACAACCTGCTGGGCATTTCCCAGAGGCCTTCCCAAAGAGCATTCATTTATTCCACCAGCATTTATTTCCATACCTACTATGTGCAAGGCACTTTTGGCCAAGAAATGAAAAGCTGGGATAAAACGCAATAATTAACAGTTACGGCCTACTCAGTATGCACCAGGCATTATGCCAAACATTGCATTTAATTTTCGGAATGAAGAAATGAGGCTCTGTTTGTTCAAAGCAGTGGCTCTGGACCCTGGCTGCATATTGGAGTCACCTGGGGAACTCTGATGCTGGAAACCATCCTCTAGAGGTTCTAGTTTCATTGACTTGCAGTATGGCCTGGGCATCAGGTTATTAAACAAAACCTCCTCAGGTCATCTGATGTGCAGCTATGTTTAAGAACAAATGATTAAAAAAAAAAGAACAAATGATTTAGGTAATTTTCCTAAAATCCCACAGATAGAACAGGGAAGGCAGGGAGGCTGGCCAGTCGGCCTCCTGAGCCCTACTATGTGCCAGACCCAGCTCTAGGTCCTTTCACTACCAAGTGATAAAACAGATGACAAATGCCACAAAAAAGATAAAATACTATTGCAGATCAAAGGACAACGAATGCAGGGAATCCTTTATGAAAGAGGTCACTTATGGGTAATTTTTTTCAAGAATTTGCAGGCTACACAGAAGTGGTGGAAAGGATCAGGCGGGACTTCCAGGCAGAAAGAACCATGTGAGCAAAAGTGTGTAGCTTGGGAAACATGGCAAATGGACAAGAAACAAGAAACAGATCCCGTGTGTGAAAAGACAGCTGAAGGAAATTTGGCAGGAAAGTCAGGGACAGGTTGTGAAGGACAAGGCTTTCCAAACCATTTGAGGTTGAAGTACATGTGGAATAATGATCACATTTGTAGTACAAACCAAGGTAAGTGGACAAGGCTGTCACCATCTGTCTTAGTCTGTTCAGGCTGCAATAACAAAATTGTTCTTTACCTGCTAAGTCATTTGACTCTTTTCGACCCCATAGACTGTAGCCCACTAGGCTCCTCTGTCCATGAGATTTCTCAGGCAAAAATACCAGAGTGTGTTGCCATGCCCTCCTCCAGGGGACCTTCCCAACCCAGAGATCGAACCCGTGCCTCCTGCACTGCAGACAGATTCCTTACCACTGAGCCATCTGGGAAGCCCCACAATAACAAAATACCAAAGGCCTAAAAACAACAGAAACTTATTCCTCCCAGTTCTGGAGGCTGGAAGTCTGAGAACATGGCTCCCGTAGATTCAGTGTCTGGTGAGGACCCACTTCCTCATTAACAGCAATCTTCCCACCATAACCGCACATGGCCCAAGGAACAGGACATGTCTCCAGGGTCTCTTTTATAAGGACACTAATCCCACTCAAGAGGACTCCAACCTGATGAGCTAATCACTTCTTAGAGGCCTCACCTCCAAACATCGTCTCACTGGGTATTGGGTTGAACAGTTCAGTCTATAGCCTCATCTCAGCAGATCTGACACACCTACTAGGAATCTTTGGCATAAGGCCTGGCAAAGGATCCAAGAAGTCTAAACTTCAGTCTCTGGGTAATGGGAAGCCAATGAAAATACCATATTGAAATGAAAAGATTGTGATAGGATGGAAGTTCATTGTCATAATGACTTCCTAAAGGCAAAACCTGACTTGAATTTTCCATCAAACACTGCTGCTGCTGCTAAGTCGCCTCAGTCGTGTCCGACTCTGTGCGACCCCATAGACGGCAGCCCCCCAGGCGGCCCCGTCCCTGGGATTCTCCAGGCAAGAACACTGGAGTGGGTTGCCATGTCCTTCTCCAATGCATGAAAGTGAAAAGTGAAAGTGAAGTTGCTCAGTCGTGTCTGACTCTTAGCGACCCCATGGACTGCAGCCTACCAGGCTCCTCCATCCATGGAATTTTCCAGGCAAGCGTACTGGAATGGGGTGCCATTGCCTTCTCCGTCACCAAACACTACTTGTGTGATATCTTTCTTACTAGACTTGGTTCTTCAACAAAAGGGATCATGCCATACTCGTGTGTGTGTGTGTGTTTGTGTGTGTGTGTGTGTGTTTCATTTTGTAATTCGTATCTAGCACAGATCTTGACAGACAGGAGGTGTAAAATTAGAAACAGACTTTGAACCACTAGGGCATCCCTGGTGGCCCAGATGGTAAAGAATCCGCCTACAATGCAGGAGACCTGGGCTCAGTCCTTTGGTTGGGAAGATCCCCTGGAGGAGGGCATGGCAACCCACTCCAGTATTCTTGCCTGGAGAATTACATGGACAAAGAAGCCTGGTAGACTATGGTCCATGGGGTCATAAAGAGTCAGACACGACTGAGCGACTAACTGTTTGAACTACTCATTAAATTCCATTCAGCAGGCAGCCACCTATTCCAATGTTAAGAGGCAAAAGTTGATGCAAATGCATGTACATTAGAAAGAGAAGGGGTGTAAGAGTCAGAAGACCATAACATCCTATCTTTTAACTTTTGCCTTATATATTGAGGTGCTCTTATGTTGGGTGCATACATAAATATTTAAGGTTGTTATATCTTCTTGGATTGATCCATTGATCATTATGTAGTAACCTTCTTAGTCTCTTGTAATAGTCTACTTTAAAGTCTATTTTGTCTGATGTAAGTATTGCTACTCCAGCTTTAATTTCTATTTGCATGGAATACTTCATTTTCAGTCAGTGTCTCTAGATCTGAAAAATAAATATATATATATATAAGAATTTATATATATAACTTCAAGTAAATAAATAAATAATAAAGATTGGGGGGAAAAATGCACAACTTGGAAGTCCTGGGCAGACACACTTGGTTTCCAGGGATATTCCCCTTGCTCTCTGTGTCTCTTCTGTAACAGGAACAGTAAAACCTACCTAGCAGCACTGTTGTGAAATAGCACATCGCAGAGTCCTGACACACAGCGGGCTCTCAGAAAAGTCTGTTAGCTTAGCCCCAATGCCCTTGACCATATTTTATTTTCAAATTCTTTGAATCAAATAATGAGGATCACATTAATGATACTAATTTGTCTTATGTATACTCTTTGTAAATATTTGTCCTATTGGATGTGTGTATGGCTGAGGAGCTACAACTCCTGAAAGTTCTGCTATTGCTTTTAGTTAGCCTTCTACACAACCACCAGGTAGGAATCATCATACCTATCATTTACTGAGAATTTGCTATGTTTCAAGTCCATCCAATGCAAAATGTTTATATACTATCTGCTTTCATCTTTACAATAAGCCTAAACAAGAGTTGCCAAATCTGGCCCTGGCCTGTTTTTATTTTGTATAGCCCACAAGTTCTGAACAGTTCATATATTTTTGAAGATTTGACATATAATACGCACACTACATAGCTAGTGGGAACCTACTGTGCAGCACAGGGAGCCCTGCTCACTGCTCTGTGCTGACCTGGATGGGTGGGACGGGGGTGCGACGGGAGGGACATCGAACAGGGAGAGAATCTATGTGTACAAACAGCTGAGTCACTTCCTTGCACTGCAGAAGTCAATGCAACACTGTAAAGCAATTGTGCTTCAATAAAACAAACAAACAAACAAAAAAGGTATGCCACGAAGATTATATGCTGCAAAGCCTGAGATATTAATTTTATTTACTTTTTAACTGATGGAAAATTGCTTTACAATTTTGTTGCTTTCTGCCATACAACAATATGAATCAGTTATAATTATATATCTTCCTTCTTGAGCCTCCCGCTCCTCTCTTCCATCCCACTCCTCTAGGTCATCACAGAGCTCCCTGTGTTATTTAGCAATTTCCCACAAACTAGAAAATTAGAGACACCAAGGGAACATTTCATGCAAAGATGGGCTCGATAAAGGACAGAAATGGTATGGATCTAACAGAAGCAGAAGATATTAAGAAGAGGTGGCAAGAATACACAGAAGAACTGTACAAAAAGGATCTTCATGACCCAGATAATCACGATGGTGTGATCACTCACCTAGAGCCAGACATCCTGGAATGTGAAGTCAAGTGGGCCTTAGAAAGCATCACTACGAACAAAGCTAGTGGAGGTGATCAAATTCCAGCTGAGCTATTTCAAATCCTGAAAGATGATGCTGTGAAAGTGTTGCACTCAATATGCCAGCAAATTTGGAAAACTCAGCAGTGGCCACAGGACTGGAAAAGGTCAGTTTTTATTCCAATTCCAAAGAAAGGCAATGCCAAAGAATGCTCAAACTACCGCACAATTGCACTCATCTCACACACTAGTAAAGTAATGCTCAAAATTCTCCAAGCCAGACTTCAGCAGTATGTGAACCGTGAACTTCCAGATGTTCAAGCTGGTTTTAGAAAAGGCAGAGGAACCAGAGATCAAATTGCCAACATCTGCTGCATCATGGAAAAAAGCAAGAGAGTTCCAGAAAAACATCTACTTCTGCTTTATTGACTATGCCAAAGCCTTTGACTGTGTGGATCACAGCAAACTGTGGAAAATTCTGAAAGAGATGGGAATACCAGACCACCTGACCTGCCTCTTGAGAAATCTGTATGCAGGTCAGGAAGCAACAGTTAGAACTGGACATGGAACAACAGACTGGTTCCAAATAGGAAAAGGAGTACATCAAGGCTGTATATTGTGACCCTGCTTACATCATGAGAAACACTGGGCTGGAATAAGGACAAGCTGGAATCAAGATTGCCAGGAGAAATATCAATAACCTCAGATATGCAGATGACACCACCCTTATGGCAGAAAGTGAAGAGGAGCTAAAAAGCCTCTTGATGAAAGTGAAAGTGGAGAGTGAAAAAGTTGGCTTAAAGCTCAACATTGAGAAAACGAAGATCATGGCATCTGGTCCCATCACTTCATGGGAAATAGATGGGGAAATAGTGGAAACAGTGTCAGACTTTATTTTGGGGGGCTCCAAAATCACTGCAGATGGTGACTGCAGCCATGAAATTAAAAGACGCTTACTCCTTGGAAGAAAAGTTATGACCAACCTAGATAGCATATTCAAAAGCAGAGACATTACTTTGCCAACAAAGTTCCGTCTAGTCAAGGCTATGGTTTTTCCAGTAGTCATGTATGGATGTGAGAGTTGGACTGTGAAGAAAGCTGAGCACTGAAGAATTGATGCTTTTGAACTGTGGTGTTGGAGAAGACTCTTGAGAGTCCCTTGGACTGCCAGGAGATCCAACCAGTCCATTCTGAAGGAGATCAGCCCTGGGATTTCTTTGGAAGGAATGATGCTAAAGCTGAAACTCCAATACTTTGGCCACCTCATGCGAAGAGCTGACCCATTGGAAAAGACTCTGATGGTGGGATGGATTGGGGGCAGGAGGAGAAGGGGACGACCGAGGATGAGATGGCTGGATGGCATCACGGACTCGATGGACATGAGTCTGAGTGAACTCCGGGAGTTGGTGATGGACAGGGAGGCCTGGTGTGCTGTGATTCATGGGGTCGCAAAGAGTCGGACACGACTGAGCGACTGAACTGAACTGATCTGTTTAACACATGACAGTGTATATATGCTGTGCTACTTTCTCAATCCATCCCACCCTCACCTTTCCCCACTGTGTCCACAGTATGTTCTCTCCCAGATTCATCTGTATCATTTTTATAGATTCCATATATATATGTTAATATATGACATTTACTTTTCCAACTGACTGACTTCACTTGTATAAGAGGCCCTAGGTCATCCACCTTGCTACAACTGACAGATTTGTTTCTTTTTTCGTGGCCAAGCAATATTCCATTGTATATATGTACCACAACTTCTTTATCCAGTCATCTGTCGATGGACATACAGGTTGCTTCCATGTCCTGACTATTGTAAATATTGCTGCAATGAACATTGAGGTACATGTGTCTTTTAAAACTGCGATTTTCTCAGGGTACAGACTCAGCAGTGGGATTGCTGGATCATGTGGTAGATTTATTCCTAGTTTTTAAGGAATCTCCATACTTTTTTACATAATGGCTGCATCAGTTTACATTCCCACCAACAAGAGGGTTCCCTTTTCTCCACATCCTCTCCAGCATTTACTGTTTGTAGATTTTTTGATGATGGCCTTTCTGACTGGTACCACTGAGGTGGTACCTCATTGTAGTTTTGATTTGCATTTCTCTAATAATGAACAATGTTGAGCATCTTTTCATGCGTTTTTTGGCCATCTGTATGTCTTCTTTGGAGAAATTTCTGTTTAGGTCTTTTTGCCCATTTTTTGATTGGGTTGTTTGTTTTTCGGATATTGAGCTGTATGAGCTGCTTATACATTTTGGAGATAACCTTTTGTCACTTGCTTCATTTGCAATTATTTTCTCCCATTTTGAGGATTGTCTTTTCATCATGTTTATAGTTTCCTTTGCTGTGCAAAAGCTTCTAAGTTTCATTAGGTTCCACTTGTTTATTTTCGTTTGCTGCTAAGTCGCTTCAGTCGTGTCCAACTCTGTGCGACCCCATAGACAGCAGCCCACCAGGCTCCCCCATCCCTGGGTTTCTCCAGGCAAGAATACTGGAGTGGGTTGCCATTGCTTTTGCTTATGTTTCCATTAATCTAGGAGCTGGGTCAGAGAGAATACTGCTGTGACATACGTCAAAGAGTATACTGTCTATGTTTTTCTCTGAGAGCTGTATAGTTTCTGGCCTTACTTCAATCCACTTTGTCTTTTATCTATTTTGATTTTGGTTTTGTATATGGTGTTAGCAAGTGTTCAAATTTCATTCTTTTACATGTACCTGTCCAGTTTTTCCAGCACCACTTATTGAAGAGGTCAATTCTCCATTATATATTCTTGCCTCCCTTGTCAAAGATAAGATGCCCATAGCGAGCACGGATTTACCTCTGGGCTTTCTATCTTGTTCCATTGGTCTATATTTCTCTTTGTGCCGGTATCATACTGTCCTGATGACTGTGTACTAAATCATTCTTTACAAAAAAAAAAAATCTTGCTAATCTCTGGTCTATAAGACTATGGTCCCTTTACAGATGCAAAACTGAGTTTTTTAGAAAGGTGAAATAATTACCCAAGGCCACACACAAAGTAACAAGTGACAAGTCTTGGTTCTAGGACTAATTTTCTACCCCTGGTCTTAAAACTAGCTCTGTTGCTTTACATTATATTTAGAAGGAACTTTTCCTTTGACTTAAGCATAAATTTGACCCATCCATAGCTTGTTCTAATATACATGCCTTCTATATGCCTACAACCCTATGTGTGCTCCATCTCGCCTCCCCTTATGCTTATAAAAAGACAAGGGAAATGGGGAGGTATCAGGTTCCTTGCCCACTCCCCACAGAGGTTCCAAAGCAGCAGAGGTCAAGAGCTGGGAGGAGTCAGACAATCCAAAGAAGATCCTGCTGTGGAGGAAACATGGTTCTTTGTCTTGGGAGCTTCCGGATTCCAGCTGTGGGGGAAGGGAGAGAACTCTGTGTTTCCTTTCCAAAGGAAAACATGGCTGGAGGTTTCCAGGTAAGCACACATCAGAGCAGCCTTGTTGTCACTCTGGGCTTTGAGGGGAAAGACACCTGAACTCCACACTGCTTCAGCTCCAGCAGCTCACCAGCTGAGAAGAGCAGCTGCTCCCCGTTTCATCTGTTTCATATTCAGCAGGAAGATTAGTTTAAGGTTCTGACCCCAGGAAAACGATGCCTACAGCCTACAGTAAGTGCTCTGTTATCCCGTCCAGCTGGCAGTGAGGTGCCCACCTTTGTCAAATGTACTGGTTCCTGGAGAGATAGTTGCCACATAGACCATCGGCCGAGATTGGTATTCGAAGACACAGAACGCATAAAATAGGCTTTGTACTAAAATTATCCAGAATATAATTCCATCTTTCTTAGATATTTTGGCAGGCATGGTGCCTTGGGGACATTGTCCGAACAGGAAGAAGGTAGAGGAAATGAAATTCACCGTTTATTGAGTTCTATGCTGCTAGCAAGCACTGAGCGGAAGCCTTAAATCAATAAAGGATTTAATGCTGACAATCGTCCAGTGAGGCATCTCCACTTTACAAAAGAAAAAACCGAGGCTTGAGACGGGTTCGTTCATTCCTACGGTATTTACTGAGCACCTTAGCTTGACCTCAGCACTGGGAATACCTATCTCTGCCCTCCTAGAGCTCCTATTCTTGGAGGGGAACTTGAGTTAAACAAGTAAAAGTAACTGATCATTTGTGGCAGGGATGAGAGTCACCAAGGGCAAGTCATGCTGCTATGACAACACCTAACAAAAGCTGGCTCAGTTTGATCATCCAAGAAGACTTTTCTGAGGAAGTGAAATTGAGGCTGAGACCTAAGGTATTCCATAGGAGAGGGGCAAGAGAACATACCCAGCAGGTGGAAAGAAGTATGGTCCTCCCAAAAAGTGACAACACACCAGGCTGCTGGGGCAGAGACTGAGGGCTGGGGACTGACACCGGTGAAACTGGTGAGGTCAGGAGAGCCTAGACCAGCAGGGCCAGCCTCGAGGTCCAAGCAAGGATGTTGGACTTTATTCTAGAAAGTCACAGCAGGATGCAAAACAAGCAGACAGGGCAGTCCTGCAGAAGGCCAAACTCTTAGAAGTAAGAAGCAAGCCAGAGTTCAAGTGCAGGTTCAACTCTAAAGTCCATGCTTTTTCCATGGTCACCAGCATATGGTTAAAATTTTTTCTGAAGCAAGCTGATTCAGTTAAGGGATAGGATCTTTCAAGAAAGACAGAAAGCGAGTCCAGTGTAGAAAGAACACCCTGGATTAGAAATCAGAAGTCTTGGGTTCTAGTTCTGCCTCAGATCATTCCTGATCATGAAGGACCAAGCTAACTCTTAATTTCACAGGCTTCAGTTTCCTCTAAGAGGGAGACAGTGTTTAGACTAAGTGCTCAATGAGTTATCACGTGGAAAACACTTCAAACCACATAGAACCCATAGTAAGTGATCAATAAATCTTAGCTGTTGGTTTTATCAACCTCTTTGAATACTAGTATTTTCTGACTTTTAGTATAAATTCTGTGACTGTGTATGTACTTTTTCAGAACCCTCCCTGCCCAGGCACAATCATCAATCTCAGTTATTTCTAAAATAAGTTAAGAAAATTCTCCTTTGGACATAATCCTAGAATTCTCCAATAGCATTTGAGGAACTCTTGTCTTCCTGGATTTTATAGCCCACTTAAATGTTTGCATAATTGATTCACCCCTCTTACAGGATTTACCCGCATAACCCACAGGCAGAAATTTAATTACGGATCTGAAGGGACTTACTGTTATAATACTGGCAGAGCTTTCCTAGGTTAAGTGATAATTAAGGTTTAAATTCCACTGGGATCAAGCAACTTTTAAAAGGGTCCTCTCCCTCTCCCAGCCCATATTGTACCAAAGGTAGTTTGGCTTTTGAAATGAAGGACAATACTCAACAAGAAATTACTTTGTGTGCTATATGCAAAGTTGGATCTGCTTTTCTTTGGTTTCTTGATTTAGAGATAATACATTTCCACATCCATGTTGTGTCCTGATAGCGTGTTTCTGGAAGTTGGGAAGAGCTGGGAGGACTACTCTTGATTATTATAGAAAATATTCAGTCCTCAGGCTGCTTCCCAAAAGACCACCCCATCCCATCACACAACAAGTTCTTGGGTCCTTGCCTTTCTTTTGCCCAGCTGGTTTGTGCTATCTCTGGGAATGCAAACTCATTTTAATATTAGCTTAAGCATGACATAATTAGGAATGCAAATCTGCAGCAAGAAAACAATACAATTCATTCAAAAGCTAAGATTTGATGACTTTCGGATTATCTGTCATGAGGCTTTTTTTTTTTTACATCCCCATTGCACTCCATTCCAGTAATTGAAAGCTGTCTGTATGTTTAAGTATGCAGCTGTAATTGGCCCGCTAATATACTCTCCCAGGCAAGCTCTGTTGTTTTGCAAGAACAAGAAACAGGATAGCTCATCCTCCTTTTGCAAGCTTAGTAAAGGAAGAGGCAGAAGTTCTTTCTCGATTCCTCCTGTGACAGATGCAAGAATAGAACTCACTATGCACTGAAGCTGAGTCACACACTGAGGGTAATTTTTATTCTGGGTAAATAGTTTTTATTTTCCATAATCATCTTTTCTTGAACTTTGTCTTCAGGCTTAACCATCTGCCCTCTCCTTCCACATATTCATTTTGTCTTGAGAGCGCATTCCTTTACCCCTTTGTCAACACTGCAAAGCTCAAACAAACAAAAAATAACCACCCACCTCTGCATTATCAACTTTTTGTCATCGGAAGACTTCATCGGAAGACTTCATCGTCTGCACAAAAGTAACTGTGTCAAGCGCTCTTTTATATAACCATGTGTGTACTTGTGTGGGTGTGTAAATGTGCATGTTAGCAAAACTTAAAATCAAAAATGCACTTATAACATATCGCAATCAGAGAGTCACAACATGACTGGGCATTTTTTCAGGCAGAGGACCTTTGACTCACTCCTTAATATATAACACCCTCCTGGTAGGAAGGTGAACAAAATCCTGCATGATTTAGCTCTTAAACTATCCTTCCAGCCTCATCTCTCATCACTACCCCACTGCATGCTCTATGCTCTGGCCATGCTAGCAGCATCTGTGCCTTGAAATTCATATTCCTTGCCTCCTCCAGACTTTACCACATGTTTTCACTCTACCTGGAATCTTCCTCTGCTCCATCCCTGAACTTTTTAGTCTTCGTCCTCCACATCTCAAGTTAATTGTCACCTCTTGTGAAACTTGGCTGTGGACCTGGACCCACATACAGTTGCACAGATTTTTCAATTACAGAAAACATCTTTTAAACTCTTTCTTCAGGCAAGGCTGTATACTAGGCATCTGGGGTAAAGGAAAAAGAGGAAGAGGGCTTTGATGAAACATCCAAAGCCTTCCAGTATCCCCATCTCTAGCCCTTGAAAACAAAATGATCCCTAAGACTCGGAACTACTAATATCCTTATATTATACCCATATAATTTGCTGATTCTCTATGCCATTTTACACAGGACTCTAATTATTTTTGATTCTAAATTCTTATGAACAAGGTCTATCCTACTTTTAAATGACCTACAAGGCCTAGCACCAGGATGAATATATAAGAAATACCAACAAACACAATTGATTAACTGCCTATTGACCTGTCCTTAGAGTGTCTTCCACAAGAATCATTGAGCAGCATGGCGAAATGCCCAGGAGACTATAAACAGCATAAAGACAGGGACTTGGTTTACCACATTCAGCATCTTCCCAAGTCCTAACACAATACCTGACACATCACAGGCACTCAGTAAATATTTATGGAGTAAGTAGATTGATGAATGATGATAGAAAGGCAGCAGTGAACAAAAGCCTTGCCCTAAGGGGACCCTCTAGACAATGAAAGAGATTTAAATTCACATTGTCCTCTCTCCTCCCAAACTTTTCATTGAAAATTAAGTTCATTTTTTTCCCTCACTTCTTCTCAGAGATCTCTTGACATAGGGTCTTTCCTTTTTTCTTAGGTAACCCTTGAAAGGAAAAAGAATAATCTTAACAGAAACACATAGGCAGGAATCATCTTCGAAATAGCTTTGGACAATACCAGGAATGATGATTGGGATAACTTCTACTCTGGAAGGCCTCACAGAGGTAAGATAAATGACAATTCTTTCTGTTATGGCCTTCTTTTCACCACGAAGAGTCAATGACAATCATTACAAAATATAAAAGCAAAGTCTGAAGCACAAGCCAACAAATCTTCATTCCGTGTATTTGAGATAAAACATTAAAAGATGAATAAGGCTGGAGTGAAGTGAGAATGCAAACAACTCCATACAACATGATAATTGCTATGCTGGAAGGATGGACAGAAAGTTGAGGGAATAATGAAGATGAAACAATTAATTCTGTCTCAGAGAACAGAGGAAAATATCACAGAGAAGTTGATCATTGACCTAGTCCTTCATGATGGTTGGATCAGCAGGTAGAAGTGAGATGAGCAGTGCAGATACAGAGAGCAGCATAAAACATGAAGCATGCATCGTGCATGCTCCAGGTGATTAAGGCAGCTTGGCTAAGACAGGTTATCAACAATTTAACACCAGTTTCACTTATCCCTAATGAAAACAGTTGTCAGTTTAGCTTACATTGATTGAGAAGGCACATCATAGCCAATCCACCATGCATATAGTAGAACACTTGAACAAATGTGTGTTTCATCAACCACTATTGCAGCTATGTATAGATACAAAAAATAGTATCACTTGCCAAGGTATGAAAGCAGTCTAAGGGTCCATCAACAGATGAATGGATATATAAGTATATACATACTTTATATATATATATATATATATTCCTATGTGTCACTTTGTGACTCCATGGACTGTGGCCCACCAGTCTCCTCTGTCTGTGGGGATTCTCCAGACAAGAATACTGGAGTGGGTTGCCATGCCCTCCTCCAGGGCATCTTCCCAATCCAGAGACTGAACCCAGCTCTCCCACGGTGCAGGTGGATTCTTTATAGTCTGAGCCACCAGGGAAGCCCAAGAATACTGGAGTGGGTAGCCTAGCCCTTCTCCAGGGATCTTCCCGACCCTGGAATCAAACCAGGGTCTCCTGCATTGCAGGCAGATTCTTTACCAGCTGAGCTACCCGGGAAGCCCAGGACTACTATTCAACCATAAAAAAGAATGAAATTTTGCCACTTGCAAGAACATGGATGGACTTGGAGGGTATTGTGCTAAGTGAAATAAGTCAGACAGAGAAAGATACTGTATGATATGACTTACACGTGGAATCTAAAAAATATAACACACAAGTGAATAAGACTAGGAAAGAACCAGACTCACAGATTCAGAGAACAAACTAGTGGCTACCAGTGGGGAGAGGAAAGGGGGAGGAGCAATATAGGAGTGCGTGAATGTGTGCTTAGTCACTTCAGCTGTGTCTGACTCTTTGTGACCCTATGGACTGTAGCCCATCAGGCTTCTCTGTCCATGGGATTCTCCAGGCAAGAATACCAGAGTGGGTTATCATACCCTCCTCCAAGGGATCTTCCCGGCCCAGGGATCAAACTCGCATCTCTTGCATTGCAAGTGGATTCTTTATCCAC
Source organism: Oryx dammah (assembly GCF_014754425.2). Classification (NCBI taxonomy): domain Eukaryota; kingdom Metazoa; phylum Chordata; class Mammalia; order Artiodactyla; family Bovidae; genus Oryx; species Oryx dammah. Next base: position 14,618,568 of record NW_024070201.1, read on the forward strand.
TCAGCCACTTGGAAAGCCCAATATAGGGGTAGGGGGTTTACAAAAGGATAATCATGGAATTGTATGAAATCATGTTTGTGAAACCTTTAAAGACTGTAGGCACTACAGAATTTTAAAAATCTTTCACTCAATGTTTTAAAAAATTTTTAAGTCAACCCCATCTATAAATTTCAATGCAGTAGTCCTAAATAAAATGTTTGTTGATAGATTTTTAAAAGTAGTAACACATGATGCAGACTTGAGGTTCACATCATCCTCCCTTTCTGTAAAAGTCCCATTGAAACTAAAACAGAAGATTTTTATCTAGAAAAAATAAGTGATCTTCCCAGAAAATCTTCCTGGTGAGGAAATCAGAGCTTGAGAAAAAAGACGACGAGGATTTTAGGCAGTTCCTTCCACCCACACAGACATGCAATAATGTGTCTTGGGGGAGATGAGCAAGAGGAGGAGAGGGACAAGCAGAGAAGGAATGGCAACTCTGCCCAGGAGTGACATATTGTTCCCCATCACCAAAGTGAGGTCATTCTCCTTTGCAAAGGTTAAGGTTCCCTTTGCAAAGGTTGAGGTTGCCATCTTCTCAGGGAAACCCTACTTACAAAGAACCCCCAGGTAGCCCTGTAATGCAATCATCTCTATAGCTATAGCAAAACCATATCCTATAGCCCAGCTCTCACTCAGAGATAACCTGGGAATTATCCACAGACACAGGAAGAAAATTCACTGACACCAGAGAAAATAGAAAATCCAGGGAACAGAAAAGAGGGTTTTTGTTAAGTCATTAGAATCCCCAGAGTCTAGATTTTGTATCAGTTAAACATGAACCAGGTGCTGTATTATAGGGAACAATCAGCCAAACACAAAATAGTTCTTAGAAATTAAAAATGACAAGAAATTCAATAGGTAGGATGAATAATACACTAAATACAGCAGACAACCAAACTGGCTACTTAGAAAAATAAAAACAAGGAAACTGCTCAAGATTTATATCAAAAACTTTATATGCATATGATGAGAGAAAAAATAGGAGACAAGGGGGAAAGGGAGTATGAGCAGGCAGTGAAGCAGTGTTCTTGACTTTCCCTGACAAAAACCCAGTAATTCTCTTCAGCTTATAGAGACAAGAAATTAGAGGTTTGAGTATATTATTTAAGGTCATATGGTTACCAGTAGAACTAGAAACAGCCTGTTAGCAGTGACTGCCTCTAGGACATGACACTGAGTTGAGGAAGCTGCCTCTGGGATACAAGAGCTTCTTTGGTGGAAAAAAGATAATTACTACATAGATACACATTTATTCTAATATTTTTAATAAAGTTATCCTGAAAAAAAGTATAACACATTGGCAGAATTGAGACACCATTTCCATCTCTGTCGAATCTATTCTCTGCCAATATGGGGATCCTTTGTATGCATCCAAAAGAAACCCCAGAAGGAAGAACATATTCTATTTATTTATTCATTCAATCATGCAACAAACATGAATTGAATGCCTGTTGTAGGTCAAGGGCTGTTCCTGCAAAAATAAAACAGTTCAGATAAAGCAGTTAATAAACAACAAACATCCTTGCCTCACAGAGCTATGTTCTTCCCTTATCACAATAATGCCAGGGTTATTTCTTTGCAATTAATAAGCTCAATGTTAACTGGTTGGTTCTACTCATATAAAGTTTTAAAATAGGTAAAGCTCATTTAGATGAAGAAACATCAGAAAACAGTTACCTCTTGTGGGGAATTAACCAGAAACTGGAGCATAAGGTAATTTCCCGGTGTGGTGGAAATGCTGAATATATTGACAGGATTTCAAGTTACACAGATACATGCATTTTTCTAAAAATCATGTATTGTACATTTCAGATGTGTACATTTCTTCTTATGTGAATTTAGCCACACAAAAAAATTGACAACAAAATTTGAACTAAAAAAAAAAAATTGGGCTCAATGTTACTTTAACCAAGGAATGTGCTTCTCAGGTGAAAAATAAATCACATTATTTTCAGAAGAAAAATGTTAAATATTTCACAACGATGAGGTGTGTTTACCGTTAGGTAAATTCAGGTAGAACCCAATGTCCTCCCAACTCCACCCCAAGAAGAGCTCTTCCCAAGGATGGGTGGGAAAATCAGATGTGAAAAATTTGAAGAGGAGAGTTTCTGCAAAAAGGACAAGATAAGGAGATTAAGTTGGGGAAGGAGGCAGCTACCATGAAAGAGTAGAAGGTGAGGTTCTTTTGCAGTGCCTGGGAACATGCTAACCAGAAGAGTCCCAACTCCTAATCCATCAGGCTCTGTGCTATTTGGGGAGGCTCCAGTGACCCCTGAGTAAACAAAATGCTTGCCCCTCCCTCGGGCAGGGGGCCTGGGGAGGATTGGTCCTGAGGAGGATTAACCTGGGGGTACTCAAGAACAGACATGTTCCCTGACCAGAAGCCACTTAGTATGTTCACAGAAAGAAAGACTAAGACCCCAAGCTTGAGAGCATGTCAGTGCCAGGAAAATTCTGTTCGTTCCTTCAGCAGGTCTCCTGGGAACAACCTCCACCTCCAACCCAGCAAACATGATCACAAAAGAAGGGTACCTATGATGTGAACTAATATTTACGCCTACTACCAGCAAGTGGAAAAACACTAGAGGGAATAATCGCAAAAGAAACTAGATTAGATCTAGACAAAATTAAGAAATTCCATTTTCTCTGCGAATCCTGGGAGATGCATGAGTTAAGTTTTGTGAACCTACAGCATATGTTTCAGTCACATTACTTATTCAGGCTGCAGACTTCTTGATGTACATATGGTTCTTCTGATCTTTCCAAATAATTCCATAAGACCCCAGAGTGCACAAGTTGGAAACATTAGGGCTAGCAGGAAGGGCGCTTAGTGGGGGGAAGTGAGAAAATGAAGCCAGGGAGGCAGATTTTTGAAAACCACCTCTTGTGCCATACCACAAATTCAGAGGAGAGCCAAGAACCATACAAAGGTACAAAACGTCCAAAGAAGAAAGGAGTGAAGAAAAGAGGTTTTTGAGGAAGGGAGTGATAGAATCAGATCTGGGTTTTGGAAAGATGATGCTGTCAGTATCTGAAGAGGGAATTTACAGAGAAAGAGATTTGCAGACAGGGAGCAGACCTAGGAGGCTGCAGTCCTTAATCAAACAAGAAATGCCCTAAATTAAGGCAGTGACGGCGGCGGGGGTCGGGGGGGTGGGCCGTGGCATTAAATCTTAGGCCTCACTTTTTACTTCCTTTATCCTACCCAGACTGCTGCGGTCACCATTTCTGCACAAACTTGAACTAGCTCTGTGTATGTGTGTGTGTGTGTTAGTCACCCAGTCGTGTCCGACTCTTTGCAACCCTATGGGCCGTAGCCCACCAGGCTCCTCTGTCCATGGGATTCTCCAGGCCAGAATACTGGAGTGGGTTGCCACGCCCTCCTCCAGGGGATCTTCCCGACCGCGGGATTCAAACCCGAGTCTCCTGCATTACAGGCGGATTCCTGAACTGCTAAGCCATCCGGGAAGCCCCAGCTAACTCTGAGCAGGTGCAAATGGGAGGTGCACATGTCCGTCCTGCTTCTCAACTCAAGGCGTCTCTGAAGTTGCTACCCAAGCACCTACTCGGCAGCCTCACACAAACAATCCAAGATGAAGGTGTGAACGCCGGACGGGAGTGTCCCAAGTGGACAGTTCTGAGATGAGTCTCCTAAGGCTCCACAGAAGCCCTCGCAGGGTCGGGACCCCGCAGCGGTAACCAGACCGGGAACGCAACCCTGACTGGCCTTCTTTTCCTTCCAGATGTCCACGCCTCTCCCTCTCACAGCTCCTTGAGCCTGCCCTCGAACAAGCCACAGCTCTAGTATTAGGTCTTGTCCTCTGTGGAACCCAGGCTACCGCAGGTAGTCACAGCACCAGCTTCTCAGATGAGGTTCGGTGCCAGAGCAGGAGAGGGCTCCACGGTGGCGGGGGTTTCCGGTGTGCGTGACGGAAGGACGTGAGCCGGGGCTAAGTGACGTCACTGCCTCCCTCCGCGTCGCGCGCGAGGCTCTCTTTTCATTCCGTGGGGCTAAGCCCGGCTCCTGGCCTGTGAGAAGCCGGCTCCTTGAAGCTCTGGCTTCTTTCAAGACCCTTTGCTTCCTGCCTTTAGGATATGTGGTTTCATTTCTGTGTTGTCTTCTCTCCTGCTCTTCTTCCTCCTCATCCCTCCATTCCTTTTATCCCTTCATGTCTTTCTTTTTCACTCATATCACAAAGTCCATTTTCATGTTCTGAGGTAAAATTATTTTCTAAAAACTTTTATTGAAAAATAGTTGGTTTACCGCAATGTGGTCGTTTCAGATGTATAGCAAAGTGATTCAGTTATACATATATATATATTCCTTTTGAAATCATTTTTAGAATTCTCTTCCATTACAGTTATTACACGATAATGAGTACAGTTCCCTGTGCTGTACGGTAGGTCCTTGTTGATTATCTTTTTATACAGTTATTTCTGTTGTTTAGTCACTAAGTTGTGTCCGATCCTTCGACCTCATGGACTGTAGCCTTCTGGGCTCCTCTGTCCATGGGATTTCCCAGGCAAAAATATTGGAGTCCGTTGCCATTTCCTTCTCCAGGGGATCTTCCCGATCCAGAGATTAAAACCAAGTCTCCTACATTGGCAAGCAGGGTCTTTACCACTGAGCCACCTAGGAAGCCCATTTTATGTAGTAATAATATGTATATTTTAATCCCAAACTAACTGAGCCATATTTATGTACAGAGGGAACCAATAAGTAAATTGGTACTAGAGATAAGAAGCCAAGAGTGAAAGTAACCCATCATTTCACAGGGTGATTTGCTAGCAGGGTGGTCTGGTAATTTGGGGTTTCCTGGGCATCCTAACTAGGTTTTTGCAAAAGGCAACTGTGACTGGGTTTGATTCTCCACCCAAGGGTGCAGAGGATGCCTTTCTGTACAGGTGGAGCATAGAGGCAGCCCCACTCTCTCAGAGGCCTGGTGCAGGGTTGTATCAGGGCAAGTGCAGCTGCAGTGGTTGAGTTTGTCTGTTCCTGAGCCATGTTGCAATGAGACTCTCTTTCACACTGTAAAGTCCCGGTGACAAAAATGTGAGTGTGGAAACATGAACAAATCTTTACTGAGCAATACTTCCTTACTCTGCCTAGTTAGACTTGGAGTAAAATCCTAGACATTTTCGGTGATGCAAAGAACCTGTTTTGTGGCTTTTCAACCCAGATCTTGGGTATGACAAATGACCGTGAAGCTGTGCACCCTATGTATAAGTTGCCAGGAGCTTACAAGTGACACAAAACTTTACCACTATGCCACCCCTGCCCTGCAACTGCACACCCACTCCTTTCTCTCTCTGGTCCAGAGAGAGAAATCCAGTTCCTTTCTTATAATCTACAAAGTGCATACCAAAAGAAGCTGCTATGTTAAGACAGAGTCTTAGAAACCTTTTTTCCTGTCTTTGTAGCAAGCTATCATTTTTCATTTCCTTCTAAGTCAGACACCACCTCTGAGATTTACCTCTTTTCATTGATGTCAGCAGGAACTGACCTCTTGTCTAGCTGTCCTGAATCCCTATTGTCAGTTTGCCTTTGACCAGAAATATCTATATAAGCAGAGAGGGAATGAGAGCATTTATCTCTTTAAAAATTCCGTGTTCTGTGTTCAAGGTCAGTTTCCCAAAGATTCACTTGAGGAGTCGGGATGGGGGTGTTGGGGCAACCTGCCAATGGGCCTGGGTCAGAAGCAGCTGGATGAGATGCCATTTTTTTCACAAGCAAACAGTGGCAAAAAAATTTGTTTATGCCTTGTCATGACTGGACAACCCAAATACCATCAAGCCTGCATCAGCACTCAGGTCTGGGTTTTATCATTGTCAGTCCCTGTGGTATTCAGAAGAGATGCTGGCTCAGGAGGGCCAACAGAGTTTAATTTCCAAATGCATCTGAAATCCTTTAAGCCTTTTGTTGGAGCCATTGCAAAATCATAGTGGCTATAAGCCTTTTTTTTTTTTTTCCCTTCAGTGGTTGCATCATAGTCACCAAGACAAGCACAACTGACTCTTTCTCCAGAGAGACGTTGGCATCTGTGGTCCAAAGGTTAAGCATGCTGGGGCCTGGCGGGGGGAATTGCATTTCATTGGAGAGTCCAAGTGGGTGCTGGCTGAGCTCAGCAGCCGCTTGGGAGCAAGAAGCAATTGCTGGCTGTTCTTTCTCCAGGGGAATGCGAGCAGCATCTGGTGTTCTGTGTGTGACACAAATGGTTAATTTCCACCAGCTTTTCTGTAGTTTCAGCAACTCTGGGATTAGAAGGGACAGGTTCTTTACAATTCCCTCCAATATCTCTCAAAGTTACTTTCCAAGTCTTTGCTTTTGTTCTGCTGTTTCTCTTTCTGTGGCTTTATTTTGCTTGGAGGTAAACACTTGCCTTGGGATTGAGAAGGGATTTAACTGCTTTGATTTTTTTTTTTTTTTTTGCTTTTGCTTTTACGCAGGGTCACTGGAACAGTAATATCAAATCTTGAAATAGTCTTAAATGTTTCTACTCTGCATGTGTGTGCAAACACTTCACACACATACCCACCCACACACATGCTCACCCCCTTCCATATAATGTTTATTAATGATTGTAGAACTATATTGGTCCACATGGACTAAAGATTAGCTGGAACAAAGGCAAAATATGTTATAGATTTGAAGGTGGGGGGAGGGAAGAGCGAGGGCGAAAAAGGAGGGAAAGAGAAAGAGAGAAACTAATAATAATAACTTCCATTTATTGACAACTTTCTGTGAACTGGGTAGTGGTGGTGGTTTAGTTGCTAAGTCATGTCTGCCTCTTGGGACCCATGGGCTGGAGCCCACCGGGTTCCTCTATCCACAGGATTCTCCAGGCAAGAGTACTGGAGTGGGGTGCCATTTCCTTCTCAAGAGCATCTTCCTGACTCAGGGATTGAACCTGGGTCTCCTTCACTGCTTCCCTCATAGCTCAGTTGGTAAATCATCTGCTTGCAATGCAGGAGACCCGGGTTCAATTCCTGGGCCAGGAAGATCCCCTGGAGAAGGAAATGGCAACCCACTCCAGTATTCTTGCCTGGAGAATCCCGTGGACAGAGGAGCCTGACAGGCTACAGTCCATGGGATCGCAAGAGTCGGACACGACTTAGTGACTAAACCACCACCTCCTGCATTGCCAGCAGATTCTTTATGGACTGTACTGGGCACACACGCATTCATATTCATTGAATTGCCTTGAAACCTGTCAGACAAAAGGGTTATTACAGTCCTCATTTTACAGATGAGAACATTGAGGTCTAAATTACTCGAGACATAATCCCAGATCCAAGCTAGGTTTTTCTAGCACAAAAGCTATACCTAATCATGATATCATAATGCCTATCAATAGCACATACCTGACCCATTTTCTCAGAATTGTGTTTTTGAAGAAGATAATTGTATCATTGCTTTTTCATAGCAACAAGTTCTGAGGGGAACAATGATAATGATTACAACTATAATTATTGGTACTTTTAGGATTCAGACACAACCATTGGAGCCTACATAGAGTATCCCACTTAAATTTGCATGTATGTAAATGATTATATTATTTCCATTTGACCAATGAGAGAAGTAAAGCTAAGACTTTTTAAGTAAGCAGCCTGTCCCAGGTCACACAACAAGCAAAGGGCAAACTGGAATTCCAACTCTAATCAGCTGATTCTGAAGTCCTAAAACTTCTCAGAGTCTGTTCCATTTTTTTCTTACTGTTTTCTTAGGGGAAAAGTCCCAGAAGAGTGTAGTTGTAGGACTTCTCTGGTGATCCGGTGGCTAAGACTTCACCTTCCAGTGCAGGGGTGCAGGTTTGATCCTTGGTCAACATGCCTAGCAGCCAAAAAAAAAAAACAAAACAAAACATAAAACAGAAGCAATATTGTAACAAATTCAATAAAGACCTTAAAAAAAAGTCCACATCAAAAAAAATCTTAAAAAGAAGAGCATGGTTGTTTAGTCATTTTTCAGTTTATCTGTGAGTGCCAGCATCTTGTTTCTAATACACAGAGAAATTTATGCATTGAACATATTATATAAGTATATTTGGAGAGATAAATGTTTCTTAAAATGAAAAACAAGCATTTACTGAACTTCAACTATATGCCAGGCCCTAGGAATACTAACATTCAAAGGAACCTTCAGTACATAGACAAGGAGGCTCTTACATAAATGCTTTCAATAAAAAGTAGTGAGAACAGTGAGGGCCTATAGACCACACGCCCAGATGCATGCAGTCTATAGCATTTAATGCAGTCGGGGCTCTGGGAGGCCCTGGCACCACACATTCATTGTTTGCAGATGCTTGCTTCTTCGTGGCTAACACAATGTTAGAGGATAATCATGTTCTTAGCAATTCATGAAACTGATAAACAAAGTAAAAGACCCTACTGCCTCCTGAAGAATGGAACTACACAGCAAGACCATCTCAACACAGATACCCCCACTCAGCCCTGCCTGCCTACCAGGACTCCCTTCTAAGGATGCTGAGTAGCCAGCAACTCTGCATCACCTTCATTTCAGCGCAGGTGACTTGACTAGGTGGACATCCTTCCTAAAGTCTCTCTCCCTCAAAACCTGTACCAGGATCAGATACACCACCCGTAGTTCATTTCTGAATGTGTTTGCCACTTTCTGCTCTTTGGATTATTCCCTAGACTCCCTAGTGGCTCAGATGGTAAAGTGTCTGTCTGCAATGCAGAAGATCCAGGTTCGATCCCTGGGTTGGGAAGATCCCCTGGAGAAGGAAATGGCAGCCCACTCCAGTATTCTTGCCTGGAAAATTCCATGGACCAGGAGCCTGGTAGGCTACCATCCACGGGGTTGCAAAGAGTCGGACACGACTGAGAGACTTCACTTCACTTCACTAGACTCTGTACTCCACTCCAAAAAAGACCTGAATTTTTCTTTTTGAAATGACTGATAATGATACAAAGTGATAGTGCCTCTAGGTTTGTATTTTTAAAAAGAAAAAAAAAATTTCCTGACCAAAAAGCAAACAAACAAAAAACACACAAAAAAAAAACAAGCAACAACAAAACCTTAAACCACAAGACCTGAAGATGATTTTCTTTGCTCATCACCAGATTTGAAAGCTAAGTGGCTCCATTGGCTGGGCCATGAGAATAATTAAAATAGAGGAAATCAGTAAAGAAAGAGAAGAGTGAAGCAGATAAACAATGAGAAGTAGAGACAAGACTTCACAGCCCCTGGGAGATGGGAGCCCTTGAAACTTCCCAATTTCCTACAAGTTTCAGTGGGGCCCATTTCTGCTTCCCCTGAGTGCTGCCAATTTCTCTGTTCTATTTAATAAATCTTTTTATGTGTTTTAGCTGGAGTGAGTTTCTTTTTCTTCCTACCAAAAGATGCTTGACAAGAAAACCTTCAAATCCTCCTCTGAGTAATAAATTTATCGTTTTAGTCCCCTGTTTTGCCTCAAGAATCAGACCCAATCAGACCTACTTATGATCCATCATATGCATTTAGCCTTTTGCTCCTGTTCTGTCTTGGTTGATAGAGCAGGCTTGGAATGCCCATCGCCTACAAGTTTTAAGTGTCCACAGCCCAGTCAGCCTTTGTGCCCCAGCTGGAAACTTCCTCCATATGGCTTCTTGGAACCTTTCTGTCTACAAGTAATTTCTCACTCCCCCATAGAGCCTTTTATGTAGGTTTCCTGGCTCTGGCACTTTCTCACTTACAATAGAACTGTCAGGATACCCAGCTTATCTTTCCTAGTAGAGTGTAAGCTCCTGGGGGCACAGACTTTTGTCTTATTCTTTCCAAACTCCACCAGTGTTTATTTAGCACACAACTTTCAGATGCTACTTATAGAACTAGTGGGTTGGGGGGATGAATGAATTCAAATTACCATAAGGCATAATTAACTGAAAAATGTCAATACTCCAATTTTGGAGGGGAAAAAAGAAAAGTAGAGAACTCAGATCATATCAACTATAATATATAGTCAAAACACAAATTACAGGACTTTGGAGGTTACTACAAATTCAATCAGGCCTTAATCTCAATTGAACTTAATCTCTAAGGTTTCTTCCAGCACCAAAAAAATCCATACTTATGTGATTCTGTATTTCATACATCTACAGTACTCCACAGGGAGACGTGAGGTTAGGGTTTGAACCTTGAGATGCTGTATATTTGTGGTGACTAAAAGAAAGTCCTGTTGAAAAAAAAAATTGCAATTAAACAAAGAGTTAAATTTTACTTGACAAAAGAAGAAGGAGGAGGGCAGGAAAGATGAAGAGGTGGGAAGTGGGAGAGGGGAGGAAGAGGGGGAAGGGCAGTGCTATGGTCTATTTACTATATAACATTGTATGTAACTATTTCTTTTAATTATAGCTTCTTGGCTCAATTCTGGGCTTCCTCAGTGGCTCAGCAATAAAGAATCCTCCTGCAATGCAGGAGCCACAGCAGACATGAGTTCAGTCCCTGAGTCGGGAAGATCCCCTGGAGGAGGGCATGGCAACCCACTCCAGTATAATTGCCTGAAGAATTTCATGGACAAAGGAGCCTGGCAGGCTACAGTCCATAGGTTTGCAAAGAGTCAGACACTACTAAAAGCAACTTGGCATGCATGCAGCTCACTTCTACTGAAATATGAGTGCCATGAGGGAGTGATTTTTATTTCACTCACTGATGTATCCCTATATATGCCTATAAGAATGCTTGGCATAGAGGTAATACGCAGTAAATAATTGCTGAAAGGATGACTGAATGATGAATGAATAGGAAACATGAAAACAGGTAAGATGGAGACTCTGCCCTCAATATGCATCCAGGGCTTCCCTGGTGGCTCAGTGGTAAAGAATCCACCTGCAGTGCAGGAGACAAGGGTTCGATCCCTGGGTCAGAAAGATTTCCTGGAGGAGGAAATGGCAACTCACTGCAGAATTCTTGCCTGGAAAATTCCATGGACAGAGGAGACTAGTGGGCTACAGTCCATGGGATCACAAAAGAGTCAGACACAACTGAGCTACTAAACAACAACATATACAAAGTAAAACACACTTTGGGTCCCCTGCCCAGATCCCCTTAAGCAACCAACGCCCCCATGCCTCAGCTGTTGTTAGTATCTGCAGACAGCTGACAACTGCCTGCTACTCCTGAGAATTGACTTAGTAGATGGGAACACCTCTCCCAGAAAGACCTGGGATGTTGCACGCTAATTCCAGAGGTGGCCACTAGCCAATGGTTGACTAATAACGGGATCCAAACAGTCCCTCCCTTGCTTCAGCGTGGAGAATTTCTGTGGGGTTTTTACCACCTAGGGTTCTCCCATGAGATCGAGCTAAAGCTAGCCTTCAGCTAAGTCTACATCTTCACCTGGCCCTTCTTTATACTGCTTTTCTCACTTCCTCCCTTACAGGTTGCCTGAGAGCATTCCCTCAATAAATCAGGGAAGGGGCCGACAGAGAATGAGATGGTTGGATGGCATCACCAACTCAATGGACATGAGTTTGAGCAAGTTTTGGGAGCTCGTGATGGACAGGGAAGCCTGGCATGCTGCAATCCATGGGGTCTCAAAGAGTCTGACACGACTGAGTGACTGAACTGAACTGAGAGCATTCCCTCATTAAATCACCACCAAAAAAATCCCTGTCTCAGGCTCCTCATCTCTAGAACTGGTGCTGAGACTGAAAGGGGAATTATTTGTTACATCTGATGTTCCAGGCACCACTTTTGAGATATTATATCCATTTTGAAATTTAATTTAATCCTACCTTCACAACCAATTTTCAAGACTGTTATTATCATCCCTAAATTACTGATATAAGCTGAATAATTTACTTAATCATTCTATGTGGTCCAAGTAGGATTGAAGCCTGACCTACCTAACTCCAGAATCTCTCTGCCTCATACTATACAACATTTTTGTTGTTTGGCACTAAGTCGTGTCTGACTCTTTGCAACCCCATGGACTGTAGCCCTCCAGACTCCTCTGTCCATAGGATTTCCCAGGCAAGAATACTGGAGTAGGTTGCCATTTCCTTCTCCAGGGGATCTTCCCGACCCAGGGATTGAACTGGTGTCTCCTGCATTGGCAGGCTCCTGCATTGGTAGGATTCCTACCACTGAGGAATCCTAACATTAGGCAGGAATTTATTCATATGCTTTGAGGACCTTTTCAATGACAAAAAGAGAACTACATGAGATTTTGGGGGCTGATCCTCGGTTAACCAGAATATGCAGTTAATCACAACGGCTTTGAAATTCAAGGTAATAAAATAGTCTCTCTCAGACAGGCTATCCTTTCGCATTCTGATGAGAGTTTGACTTAGGAATTGACATGTTAGGGAGTCTTTCAGTACTCTTCACTGCATCAGATCTTTAAGTAAGATCTGGCTCTATGGGAAAGTAGATATCTGTTGACCTATTCTGTTGACTGATGAAGACATTCAGACATTGAGTGATGTTCCCCAAGGCCTTATAATACATCTTCATCAGAACCAAGCATTTCAAATTCCTTACCCATGCCTCAGACGTTCAAATTGTTAGCTTGCACAAACCCACAGCTTTCACCATTACTGAGAGGGATGAGTCCCTGATAAAAATCTGTTTTGACTCAAGTCTGATTCTACTGGTCAAGAATGGGGAAAAAAATATTTACACTTGAAGAATTATCATCTTTCCAAGGCAGAGCCTCCATGGACCATATTAAATGGAATTGGGGGGGATATTATGTAGAATTAAATTCTTCAAAATATTTAAAACTAAGAGAAATAGACAATTCAGACATTTCCTTTCTACCTGAGATCCTTGGGCTACTTTGTTTCCAGAGCCTACTCATTTGGAAGTGTATTTTATTTTTATAAAGGAGATTTTGAACTACTAAATACTTGAGAAATAAATTTTGCAGGTCTGAAAAAGAAGAGATAAATAATAGGCAGATGTATTATAGGCCAAATGTGAGCTAGAATGACAAAGCACAAACATAATACCCATAGAATGGGAAATTATATTGAAACTGTGGCTCACGGATATTTCTGATGTTTTCAGGGGAATTACTATAAAAGGGATATAAGTTATATTATGGAGTTCTGTGTTTTTCTATCACTGGTATTTTTTTGTTTCAATAAAAGCAATGCTCTAGATCTTCAGACCCTATCTAGATTTGATTTGCATTTGGCAACAATGGATTTTGTATCGAAGAAAATACAAAAAGGAGATTTCATATGGGTCTCTAGTTTAAAGAAGGAGAATTATAATGTAATACCCAGTGCATAAAAAACAAAATTTGTAACTTCATTTTGTTAATGAGTGTGCTTTTTTAACCTGTTTTTAGACAACTCCTTTCTCTAAAGCTGAATCTCCCAAAACAAAGATCGGCAAACATACATTTTCATTGTAATAATGAGCACTTGGATATCAACATTTCAAATAATGATTATAATATGAAATTCAAAAATAGTGTCATTGATTGGAAAGCCTAATGTCCTGAGCCTGAGAGATCTGGATCCCAGCCCAACACAAATTAATTGTGTGATATTGAGCATTCACTTATTCTTTCTTGATTTCCTTTTCCTCATTTGCATATTGAGAAGATTGAACTAGACAATTTCTAAGATTTCTTCCAGCTCTATATGTGAATTCACATTTGTAAAATTAGTTTAAGTACTTTGGAGAAAGACCTCAAAACCTCTATAATCATTTCCCCAAATTAAGTGAATTATATTTTTCAGAGCACTTCTTTCAAGGCTATGATGAAATGATGAAACATAGCGCTTTCTCCCCAGAAACATATGTCATGCTGACCTGCTCCTTTGAAATATATCAGTATTGTTACTGAAAGCATGTGGATGTCAGATATGTGAACAAAGAAAATGTGGCGGACATAGTGAAAGGAAGTTATACAACAGCAAAGATCTAGGTAGCAACTCCAGAGAAATACTCAAGACTAAAATGGTTGGACAGACAACATAAATCTAGATAAGTCAGAAGTCAAATGCATACAAATCAGCCAACACAAGAAGAACAGAGCAAATGTGGTAGGTCAGAGTCTGGGATCAGAGAGTGGATATTAATAGCACTGAAGAACAGAAAACATCAAAGAGAGATCAGATTTTAGGGCATAACTTATTTCCTCTCTATGCTGTTTATATTATGGGTAGCTGTGCCCTTGTGTGCTCACTGTAGTCAGAATAATGTGAAAAGTAATACTGTTGAAGTAAGATACTGGTTCAAGTAGGATGTTGACAAAGATTTAGAAGATTGCTTTTCATTAGAAAGTATCAGAAGATAATGGCACCCCACTCCAGTACCCTTGCCTGGAAAATCCCATGGATGGGGGAGCCTGGAAGGCTGCAATCCATGGGGTCACTGAGGGTCGGACACGACTGAGCGACTTCACTTTCACTTTTCACTTTCATGAACTGGAGAAGGAAATGGCAACCCACTCCAGTGTTCTTGCCTGGAGAATCCCAGGGACGGGGGAGCCTGGTAGGCTGCCGTCTATGGGGTTGCACAGAGTCGGACACGACTGAAGTGACTTAGCAGCAGCAGATTCAGATGATTTAGGGATACTGGACACAGGAGAGGAGAGGAGATAAGAAAGGAGAAAGCAGCATGTCTTTCTCAGACACTTTCTTTGTCCTGGCTCGGTGTGAGGAGAAAACAAGCCATTCCTTACTTCCCTTTCACTCTCATACCAAGCTAAACCAGTACAGCTATCACCAGGGAACATGATCTGGCTAATGGAGGCAGGGACATAATGTCCACTCTTATGGAAGACTCCTCACAATAACTGGCATAACCTTCACCTCTTTCACAGCAACCTCTTTGGGTTATCCACAAGAGAACAATGTAGAAAGCCACACTGTGTAAAGACTCTCTCATATCCATTTCTATCTGGCTTTGTATGAAAACACTCTGACTCATGCCTCATTCAAATAGAAAGATTCAAGAGAGCAGTTGTTATAGAAATGTATGGCAGCATAGAAGGTTCTGTGGACCCCATAGAAGTTCCTTTTCCCAGAGAGAATTCTTCTTCTGTATCCGCTAACTAGTTGAAAGGGGGTGTCCTGATTTAAAGAAATCTTCTAGTTGCTCTATGAAGAATATACTACAGGGCAGCAGAATGTAAGCAGAGAAACTAGGTAAGAGACATTTTAGGAATCCAAATGAAAAATGGTAGTGACTTAGAATTCCAGCATTCATCTGTATATGGTTTCCTCACCATCCAGGCATGTGGAAGAATTATGTTTCCTTTTCTCCTTGCAGTTGGGTGGTACTCTGTGACCAGTTCTTGTCAATGGATTGGTCGGGGAGCAGAAATGGTATATGTTATTTCCAGGGTGGAGCACTTGATTTCTGGGTAAGACTTTCCTGTGCTCTCTTATCCCCTGTAACTGTGACTAGTAAAATTCCAGATTGTGGGGACATTTCAACGAGGGCCCTAGAATGAGGAAGAAGTAGAACAGAGCTCCCTGCTGATATGTAATGGACTGAGTGAGAAATTGGTTTGTTGTTTAAACCACAGAGATTTGAGGGATTATTTGTTACTGCCTAACCACCATTGATACTAATAGTAGAAATGGTAAAAAGTAAGTAGATTTGGAATAAAGTCCAGAGGTTTGATTGACAGGACTTTCTGACAGATTGGAGACAAATGGCCAAAGAAAGAAGAACCAGGGCTTCCCTGCTGGCTCAGTGGTAAAGAACCTACCTGCCAATGCAAGAGACTCGGGTTTGAGTCCTGGTCTGGGAAGATCCTACATACCACAAAGTGGCTCGGCCTGTGTTCTATCACCCACGAATTATTAAGCCTGGGTTCTATCACAACTACTGAGCCCATGTGCTGCAACTACTGAAGTTCTCTCACCTTACAGCCCATGCTCTGCAACAAGAGAAGCCACCACAATGAAGGGCCTGAGTACCACAACTAGAGAGTAGCCTCAACTTGCTGCAAATAGAGAAAAGCCTGTGCAGCAGTGAAGACCCAGTACAGCCAATAAATACATAAAATTCTTTTTTGAAAAAAGAAAGAAGAACCAAGGAAGACTGCAGCACTATAATGAGCCTATAGCTGGCATTGCTAACAGTTACAGCTCTTTTTGCAATGAACTCAACTAAGTCTTGCAAGCCTTATTAACACAAGCTCTAGAAATGTACCAGAGTAAGATGGAAAACTGAATGATATGACTTGCCATACCTGGGAGAATATGGTGTCTTGCATCATCTACTTCTTGTAGTCTTTGACTCTATGAGGGACTTAGAGACAGATGGTTAGAACTTTTACCATTGGGTTGGGAAGAAGTGGACACAATCAAATTCATTTCAACCTTCCCCAATATTAATACTGAGGACATTTCTATACCATAACTAACTTCAGGGGAAGTCAGGAAATAACTGAAGCATTAGAAAGCACCTACCTCAAAAAACACCCTTATGGAAGAAAGTGAAGGGGAACTAAAGAGCCTCTTGATGAAAGGGAAAGAGGAGAGTGACAAAGTTGCCTTAAAACTCAACATTAAAAAAACTAAGATTATGGCATCCGGTCCCATCACTCCATGGCAAATAGATGGAGAAACAAAGGAAACAGTGACAGATTTTATTTTCTTGGGCTCCAAAATCACTGCAAATGGTGATTGCAGCCATGAAATTAAAAGATGGTTTTTCCTTGGAAGAAAAGCTATGAACAACCTAGACAGCATTTTAAAAAAGCAGAGACATTATTTTGCCAGCAAAGGTCTGTCTTGTCAAAGCTGTGGTTTTTCCTGTGGTCATGTATGGATGTGAGAGTTGGGCTATAAAGAAAGCTGAGTGCTGAAGAATTGATGCTTTTGAACTGTGGTGTTGGAGGTGATTCTTGAGTCCCTTGGACTGGAAGGAGATCCAACCAGTCCATCCTAAAGGAAATCAGTCCTGAATATTCGTTGGAAGGGCTGATGCTGAAGCTGAAGCTCCAATACTTTGGCCACCTGATATGAAGAACTGACTTATTGGAAAAAACCCTGATGCTGGGAAAGATTGAAGTCAGGAGGAGAAGGGGACAACAGAGGATGAGATGGTTAGATGGCATCACTAACTCAATGGACATGAGTTTAGCAAGCTCCGGGAGTTGGTGATGGACAGGGAAGCCTGGTGTGCTGCAGTCCACGGGGTTGCAAAGAGTCGGACATGACTGAGGGACTGAACTGAACTGAACTTCAAAAAATATTTTATGAAAACCAGAAATCAGAAAGAAAGAACTAACTTCTTGAGTAATAGCTATTGGTAGATTTAGGTGTTCAAAAAATTAACCCTAAAATACTTTACCCTAAAATTGTATTTGATTGGACTAGATTTAAAAGGAAATTTTATATCAAAAAAAAAAATAGTGAATATAACCTAAAAGAAACAGACTCACAGATATAGTGAACAAACTTGTGGTTCAGGTGGGGGACAGCAGGGAGGGAAAATAGGGATGGGAGAGTAGAAGGTGCAAACTATTGGGTGTAAGATAGACTGAAGGATGCCATTGTACAATGTGGAGAATGTAGCCAGTATTTTGTAATGACTGTAAATGGAAAGTAAACTTTTTAAGTTATATAAAATTAAACAATGTTTTAAAAAGGGAACTTCAAACGCTGTTGAAAAATCTTGTTTTCATATAGGTCTGGGGCTATTACACTAATTGTGTGATTCTGGACAAGTCACTCTAACCTCTCTGAATTTTAAGTTAATCATTTATAAATTGGGAGTGACTGTGAAGGTTTTTTAAGAATTAAATAATATTTATAAAACTCATTGTCAACTACATGGTACTAGTCTAATATGCAGAATTATTATCATTTTTAAAGAATGAATTACAAGGGTTCTGTTTCCCTTATTTTCAAGGCCACGTATAACCCTGGTGGTTCTACAAAGGAGATATGAGAAGTTTAAGTCACCATACATTTGAATCATGACACAGCGGCATTTGTAATATATCACTTGCTCTCCTATATATCAACTCACATGGGATAAATTAAGTTACTATTTACTGTTAGTATTATTAGAACTAATGAACTCAGTGCGTGCTCTCACTTATTTAAGTATTTGTTGAGCAGTTTCTGATAATAATCATATAGACTAATCTTAGCTGCATTCTCCCCAACCTCAACAAAAATCCTATTTCTAAGAGGCTGATAGAAGATTGAAGGAGAAGGGGACAACAGAGGATGAGATGGTTAGACGGCATTACTATCTGAACCTAGCTCCCAAATCAGTCCAACACCAACTGGCCAATTCCTCAGATTTTAGCGATGGAATTAAAACATAACAGCTGAACACCAAAGATACAAAAATGTTGAAGGAAGAAGGGGAACCCACCAAGAAGTTCGAGTGAACTTTCAGTTTGTTGGTGTATGTGACAGTAACAATTTAGTCACAAGGTTAGAGGACACCCAGTAGCTCTGTTACAAGGCTGACATGAAAACTAGAATAAACTAGTCTTGGTAACAATCTAGAAATGTGATTAAATCCAGTCATGAATGTGGTACAATGTAAGAGTTTCTCTAATTAGATTCTGAACAAATTCAACCACATCTTGAGTTCTTTCCCTTTGGGATATTCAGTAACTTAGATAAGATGTGTAATGTCTATTCCCTAAGTCATTAGTTTTAGTTAACAGCTAATTGAGTTGTAGTTTTTGATATCAAATTTCCTCTTTGCATCTATCTCTGGGTCTATACAGAATAAAGTAATTTGAAAGTGGAACAATTATACAGTAAATCTAAGAACGTTAATTATTAAGATATATCAAACTCTGGGTCTACCTCAAGTGTTTCATTCAAAATTACCTGAGGGCTTTCTCTAGTAGGAAGTCACATACTACTTTCTGATTCTCCATCATGACAATAGTTTTAAGAAATATCTATTGAAAACTTAGCCAGACACTTGTATTAGGTGTGCAAAATGATTCAAATGTGTTACGTGTGCAAAATTATTTAACTTGTGATAGGTGTGCAAAAACTAGGAGTGCAAAAATGATTTAAACTTTCCTGCCTTCAAAGTGGGCTTCCCAGGTGGCTCAGTGGTGAAGAATCCACCTTCCAATGCAGGAGATGTGGGTTAAGAAGATCCCCTAGAGTAGGAAATAGCAACGTACTCCAATATTCTTGCCTGGAAAATTCCGCAGACAGAGGAGCTGGGCAGACTATAGTCCATGGGGTTACAAAGAGTCAGACACGACAGGGCACACACCCACACACACACGCTCTCAAGGTACTTAGAGTCTAATACGAAAGACACACAAACCACACTGACACAATGTGATAAATGCTTAGGGAGGTGCAGAACTTTCAGCACACCTTCGCTTCCTCAAAGAGATGATACCTGAGCTAAATATTAAAGACACACTAGAGTTATTCACACAGATGAATAAAGCAGGCGTTTCAGACACAGGAAACAGGTTGATCAAAAGATATGTAGGAGCCAAATATTTGGAGACAATGATCTGGAACTCAGCTTGTTGTGGGAGAATGAGGTAAACTAGCAGGCATCTTGATAGAGAAAGAAAACAAAACAAAAACAAAGCTGAGCAGAGAGTTAGGACTGGGAATGGAAATTTAGACGTCATCAAATGGGGCAGGAGAGTAAGACAGGGAGACAGGAAGGAGAAAAGTTCATAAGGTGGGCCTGATTCCTTGAAGCATATTCAGGCTTAAGGTGTAGGAACAAAAGGAAGAATTCATGAAGGTGCAGCAGAGAAATAATCAGAATGGTAGAAGTAGAACCAGAAAAGAAACAAAGAATGTTGAAAGTTCCGAGATGGCCAACAATGACCGATAAACACAAAACTGCGACTACTGCCAGACTAAAATAATATGCATTCCATTTAGCCATGGGAAAAACATATGCAATCTCTTAAAAAGCCATTTCAATGGTGTGGGGGTTGGAGGAATGTGAAGGGGAGCTAGAGTTTAGATTGTGCTTCTTGACTCAGAAGAGGAGTGAGTTGAAGGAAGGTTAAAGTAAAGTGAAAGTCACTCAGTCGTGTCCCACAGTTTGTGGCCACATAGGCTATACAGTCCATGGCATTCTCCAGGCCAGAATACTGGAGTGGGTAGCCTTTCCCTTCTGCAGGGGATCTTCCCCACCCAGGGATCAAACCCAGGTCTCCCACATTACAGGCAGATTATTTACCAGCTCAGCCACAAGGGAAGCCCAAGAACACTGCAGTAGGTAGTCTATCCCTTCTCCAGCAGATCTTCCCAACCCAGAAATCGAATTGGGGTTGCAATGCACTGCATTGTGGGTGGATTCTTTACCAACTGAGCTATGAGGGAAGCCTAAGTTAAAGTAAGAGAGCATTAATAAGCTAAAGGGAAAGAATCATTAGTGAGTAAGAAACAGACTATGTAGAGAAGATAGAAGATAGTGGAAGAAGTGAGGATGCTGTGGAAATGTGAAGGGGGTGGAGAATGGCTTTCAATAGGCTGACACTCTTAATATTTTTTACTTTTGCCCACTATAAGAAATATATTTCTCACAAAACCCAGGACATCCACAAAGATACACATACAATCAGAAATATAAAGCAAAGTTTATAAGACAATATTTACCCTTACTACATTTTATGTACCCTGATATTTTCTTTTCATTCCACTTTATTCTATTTTCATTCCGTTAACCCAATGCAGGTTAATTTTGGCTAGCTTGCATGCCTTCCTGATTGGATCAGGGCCCAGAGTCTTAAGAACACTAGAATGAAAGAGTCTTCAATCTCAAACACCATCTCTAAATTTCTAAACCTTCCAAACTTAGAAGACTATAAAGTAGGATAGAGATGAGAATAAATATATAGTTATACAGAGGAAGTTGAGGCATTTCGGTGCTTGTGGCTTCACTTTTGTTGAAGTAAGAGCTGAGGTCAACAACTGAGTCCAGGGAGAATAGAGCACGGTGAAGGGTGTAATGAGAATGATGTTGAATAAAAGTGGTGAGAGTGGACATCCTTGTCTCGTTCCTGATCTTAGAGGAAATGCTTTTAGCTTTTCACCACTGAGTATGATGTTAGCTGTATGTTTGTCATATACAGCCTTTGTTATGTTGAAGTATGTTCCTGTTATAGACATTTCTCCCAAGGAGACCTATAGATGGCCAAGAGATTTATGAAAAGATGTTCAACATCACTAATTATTTAGAGAAATGCAAGTCAAAACTACAATGAGATTCCATTTCACACCAATCAGAATCAGATCAGTTCATTTCAGTCGCTCAGTCATGATGACTCTCTGTGACCCCATGGACTGCAGCACACCAGGCTTCCCTGTCCATCACCAACTCCCAGAGCTTGCTCAAACTCATGTCCATCAAGTCTGTGATGCCATCCAACCATCTCATCCTCTGTCATCACCTTCTCCTCCTAACTTCAATCTTTCCCAGCATCCAGGTCTTTTCAAATGAGTCAACTCTTCGCATCAGGTGGTCAAAGTATTGGAGCTTCAGCTTCAGCATCAGTCCTTCTGATTAATATTCAGGACTGATTTCCTTTAGGATGGACTGATTGGATCTCCTTGCAGTCCAAGGGACCCTCAAGAGTCTCCTCCAACACCACAGTTCAAAAGCATCAATTCTTCAGCACTCAGCTTTCTTTATAGGCCAACTTTAACATCCATACATGATTAATGGAAAAACCATAACCTTCACCAGACAGACCTTTGTTGGCAAAGTAATGTCTCTGCTTTTTAACATGCTGTCTAGGTTGCTCATTGCTTTTCTCCCAAAGAACAAGCGCCTTTTAATTTCATGGCTGCAATCACCATCTGCAGTGATTTTGGAGCCCCCCAAAATAAAGTCTTTCTCTCTTTACATTGTTTCCCCATTTATTTGCCATGAAGTGATGGGACCAGATGCCACGATCTTAGTTTTTTGAATGTTGAGTTTTAAGACAAGTTTTTCACTCTCCTCTTTCATTTTCATCAAGAGACTCTTTAGTTCATCTTCACTTTCTGCCATAAGGCTGGTATCATCTTCGTATTTGAGGTTATTGATATTTCTCCCAGCAGTCTTGATTCCAGCTTGTACTTCATCCAGCCTGGCATTTCGCATGATGTACTCTGCATATAAGTTAAATAAGCAGGGTGACAATATACAGCCTTGACATACTCCTTTCCCAATTTGGAACCAGTCTCTTGTTCTATGTCCCATTCTAACTGTTGCTTCTTGACCTGCATACAGGTTTCTCAAGAGACAGGTCAGGTGGTCTGGTGTTCTCATCTCTTTAAGAATTTTCCACAGTTTGTTGTGATCCACACAGTCAAAGGCCTTGGCATAGTCAATAAAGCAGAAGTAGATGTTTTTCTGGAACTTTCTTGCTTTTTCAATGATCCAGTAGATGTTGGCAATTTGATCTCTGATTCCTCTGCCTTTTCTAAATCCAACTTGAATATCTAGAAGTTCACCATTCACTTACTGTTGAAGCTTGGCTTGGAGAATTTTGAGAATTACTTTGCTAGCGTGTGAGATGAGTGCAACTGTGCAGTAGTTTGAACATTCTTTGGCATTGCTTTTCTTTGGGGTTGGAATGAAAACTGACCTTTTCCAGTCGTGTGGCCACTGCTGAGTTTTTCAAATTTGCTGGCATATTGAGTACAGCACTTTCACAGCATCATTTTTTAGGATTTGAAATAGCTCAACTGGAATTTCATTATCTCCACTGGCTTTGTTCATAATGATGCTTCCTAAGGCCCACTTAACTTCAAATTCCAGGATATCTGACTCTAGGTGAGTGATCACACCATCGCGGTTATCTGGGTCATAGAGATCTTTTTTGTATAGTTCTTCTGTGTATTCTTGCCACCTCTTCTTAACATCTTCTGCTTCAGTTAGGTCCATACCATTTCTGTCCGTTATTGTGCCCATCTTTGCACGAAATGTTTCCTTGGTATCTCTAATTTTCTTGAAGAGATCTCTAGTCTTTCCCATTCTATTGTTTTCCTGTATTTCTTTGCATTGATCACTGAGGAAGGCTTTCTTATCTCTCCTTGCTATTCTTTGAACTCTTTATTCAAATGGGTATACCTTTCCTTTTCTCCTTTGCTGTTAACTTCTTGTCTTCTCTCAGCTATTTGTAAGGCCTCCTCAGACAATCATTTTGCCTTTTTGCATTTCTTTTTCTTGGGGATGGTCTTGATTACTGCCTCCTGTACAATGTCATGAACCTCTGTCCATAGTTCTTCAGGTATTCTGAATGAATGGCACTCTACTCAGAATGGCTATAATCAAAAATTCACAAATAGTGAGTGCTGAAGAGGGTGTGGAGAGAAGGGAACCCTCCTACACTGTTGATGGCATTGTATATTGGTACAGCCGCTATGGAGAACACTATGGAAGTTCCTGTAAAAGCTAAAAATAGAGCTACTGTATGACCCTTCAAGAAGAATTGATGCTTTTGAACTGTGGTGTTGGAGAAGGACTCTTGAGAGTCCCTTGGACTGCAAGGAGATCCAACCAGTCCATTCTGAAGGAGATCAGCCCTGGGATTTCTTTGGAAGGAATGATGCTAAAGCTGAAACTCCAGTATTTTGGCCACCTGATGCGAAGAGTTGACTCACTGGAAAAGACTCTGATGCTGGGAGGGATTGGGGGCAGGAGGAGAAGGGGATGACCGAGGATGAGATGGCTGGATGGCATCACTGACTCGATGGACATGAGTCTGAGTGAACTCCAGGTGTTGGTGATGGACAGGGAGGCCTGGCATGCTGCGATTCATGGGGTTGCAAAGAGTCGGACACGACTGAGCGACTGAACTGAACTGACTGATGACCCTTCAATCCCACTCCTGGGCATATATTCAGAGAAAAACATGATCTGAAAGGATACATGCACCCCAATGTTCATTGCAGCACTATTTACAATAGCCAAAACATGGAAGCAACCTAAATGTCCATCAAAAGATAAATGAATAAAGAAGATGTAATAGATAGATAAAAAGAATATTAGTCATAAAAAAAGAATGAAATCTTTTTATTTGCATCAACACAGATAGACCTAGAGATTGTCATACTAAATGAAGTTAAGTCAGAGAAAGACACATCTTATATGATATCATTTATATGTGGAATCTAAAAAAAAAATGAACTTATTTACAAAACAGAAGCAGACCTACAGACATAGAAAACAAATTTATGGTTACTAAAGGGGAAAGAGGTAGGATGGGATAAATTAGGAGCTTGGAATTAACAGATGCACACTAATATATATAAAATAAATAATAAAGACCTACTCTGTAGCAGGAAAGACCTATGTGGAGAAGGAAATGGCAACCCACTCCAGTATTCTTGCCTGGAGAATCCCAGGGACAGAAGAGCCTAGTGGGCTGTCTATGGAGTCGCACAGAGTCAGACACGACTGAAGCGACTTAGCAGCAGCAAGTGTAGCCCAGGGAACTGTATTCAGTATCTTGTAATAACCTATAACGGAAAAGAATCTGAAAAAGAATATATCTCTGAATCACTTTGCTGTATACCAGAAACTATTAATAACACGATATTGTAAATCAATTACAATTTGATTTTTAAAATAATAAATAAATAAACATATGTGGGGATAAAAAGTACTCTACCTAGATGAACTAATTTACTGCCTGAGTTGAGAGTACAACACTGGTCATTTCAACTCCTGCCTGTCTCTTGTGCAGAAAAGATAGAAGGCACTCTCCTTATATTCTCTGCCTCCTACCACACCCACCAAGGCTTCCCTGGAGAGCTTCTGCATTCAGAGAACTGTTGAACTGTCCAGTTGACAGCCCTGAGCATGGCACTTGGCACCCTGTAGGTGCAATTTGTTTCTTGGTTGTCATCGAGCTTGTGATATGTTGTAGAAGTATGCTATCTAGCTGAGCTTCCCTGGTGAATCAGTGGTAAAGAATCTGCCTACAATGTAGGGGACCCAGGTTCAGTCCCTGGGTTGGGAAGATGCCCTGGAGAAGGGAATGGCTACCCACTCCAGTATTCTTGCCTGGAGAATTCCATGGACAGAGGAGCCTGGCAGGCATCAGTCCATGATGTCACCGAGTCAAACACAACTGAGTGACTTACACTTCACTTCATGCTGTATAACCAGGTTTGTGTTTACACTGTTTGTTCAACAGGACAACTCTATGCCAATGAAACAATGAAACAGGTCTCTATGTTTGAAGCAATCTAAATCCATTCATTCATTCAGCAAATATTTATTGAGCCTCAACTATGTGCCAGGCACTAGTTGAGGCATGGGAATTGAGAGTGAACAGGAATGATAGGGTCCCTGCTTTCAAGGAGATACCATACCATCCTCTTTGGAGGAAAAAGAGAGATGATTTTATTTGTTTGGTCTGATTTTTGAGTGATGTGGGATGGGCTGGGAATAGGCATTCAGGAAGACAGAAGAACATGTACAAGCTGAAGACCCTGGATGACATGGAACGTGGTACTCATGTGTCCCAGAGAGGGAGATGAAGCCAGTGTGACTATAGCCCAGTGAGGAAGGGGACAGGCCCAGACTGGGGGCCTTGTAGACAGGTTAAAGATATTCATCTCTCTCCCAAGAACAAAAGGAAGCCATTTTGGATAGGAGACTGATGAGCAGATTGCCAGTCCTGGATGTACCTCAGCATCTGACTGCACCTCAGCATCTGACTGCTTATCCGATTGTTTATCCTATGATGCCTGGTGAGGCATCTCTCAGATGGCAGATTACCTGCAGATCTGGTTTTTGTTTTGCTCTTCTAAGTATTGTTGAGCAAGGCCTGCATTTTGACTTCCTTTCCACCCTCACAATTCACTTTGTCTGGGACAGTCTTCTACTTCTCTCCCTTCCAATTTTCAGACCAACTGATAACAGCAGTCCTTAGAGGAAACTGACATTATTAAGAGCATGGGGTTTGCAGAGCTGGTATGCCTGAGCACTCAGGAAGTTTTAGAGGTGAGCTTAAATTTTCAGTATATCACAACAGAAGACGGTACGAAAACATTTCTCTTTGTCAGAGTGGAGGGGTTTGCCGCTGCTCCAGTCCAAGAGGGGTTTGCCTCCTCTCCTTTCCTTCTGAATTGCCTGTTGCCCTGGATGCCATGAAATTCGGAGGAGCAACTCCCTTCCCTGGACTCCTGTAGTGACTGCAGCTCTGGGCTGTTGTGCAGAAGTACCCCAGGGGAAGTACCCCAGGCTGGGTGTGGCCAGGGAAACTCAGCTCCCACGTCACGCACAGAGCTTATGTCTGGTGTATGCAAAACCCCAGGCCGAATGACTCATTGGAATGACAATGAAGCCCAGCTCAAGGTGGGTGCCCAAGCTTCAAACACAAGTATACCTCAGGGAGGCCTGGCAGCCTTGCTCCTGTGGCCACAGACATGGGGCTAACGCACTATGTGTATGTTATTCAAAACACCTGCTCCTTGACAAGGAGACCATGACACCAGTCTTAAGACACCAGCTTCTTTCACTGTGTGGGGAGGAAGCTATTGTCACCCTGGGAGAAAAAGCAGGAGCTGTTAGTTTTGTAATTTTCTCCACTCCATTTGCTGACCTTTGACTTCTGCCTCTTAGGCATTCTGAAACTCGCCCTCCCACCCCAACTAAATCAACCCCAATTCTGGGAAGCTTCTCATTTTCCCTCAGCTCTTTGTACCCATCAAAGGAAATGTTCTTTACCTTAGAGAAAAGTGGTCTATAGTTGCAATGAAATGCAATTAACTCAACAAACAGACCTGCCTTTGAGGCTGAGCTGTGCTTTACTCCTTTAGCAACTGAACCTCATAGAACTTTGGTGTCTCAGCTGTATAATACTGGTAATAATAAAAGTCACCTCATTGGGTTGTTGGGGAGATTAAATTCAAAGAGATGATGTTGTGTCTGGGACATAACATATGCTCAATAAAGCATACCCTACCTCCTCCACTAATCCAGGCAGGAGGGAATCATCTGGGGGTTGATCTCATAGAGAGATCTTGGACATAAAGAAAATCTGATGTTTGTCCTCTGTGTCCCGGTTCTGTGTCTTCTTTGGTGGTGCAGAATTGAGACAAAGTTTCCAGCAGCTCTAACTGCCAAGGTGAAGTGCTATGGATGGGGCTGAACCACTTGCTAGACACAGATGTTCTTCAGGTCTGTGTTGTGTCCTGCCAAACAAATAGACTCTTGTAATGGAAGTCCCATTATTCTTTATTTAGAATCTGAATACAAAGACAAGCTACTTCCAAGCCAATAAACCCAGGGTTCCAAAGTCTTAATTTCCTAGAATTTGGTGAAATCGTCCCAGAAACTGCTGGTGGGTGGGTTTGGAAACAACAGGCTAATCAGTCCCATGCTTCATCCCTTGTCTGTAGCTAATTCCACAGTGCGGAACCTTCTCACTGGGCCTTGGGGATGCTCCCTTTCACAGCCCTCCATGGAGGTGACTCATAGCTTGTTTACTGAACCTTGGATGGGCTTCTGGGCTCTGTGGAAAGTGTTCCAGAAACAGCCCCTGTCCTTAAGTTCCCTTCCAGTCTTGTCTGTAAGCAAAATTGTACTTCTCCTTGTCCCCAAACATACCTGGTTCTTTCCTACGTCCAAACCTTAACTGGTGCTGTTTCACTTCTGGGAATACAGTCTCCATTCCCTCCCTAACCCTGGTATCTCCACTTGTCAATGTTCTTCCCACATGATTTAAGCTCAATCCAAATACCACTCAACCTTCCTCCTCTAAATTCTCAGCTTAAAAACCTCATCTTATTCAAAGAGTTACTTGGAGTATCATTTCTCCATGTATACATTTCTTTCTCCTAGTTCAGTGTAATACATTGGGAGAGAAATCTTTGTTACTTATATTTGTGTCTCTCATAACATTTATGGAACTTAACTGTGGACACTGAAGGTTGAGTGATTGAGTGAATTCATTCATTCCACAAATACTTATTGACTGCCCACTATTGGCCAGGCACCGTTCAAGGTGGGATACAGAGGTGATTAGATAGGCAAAGCCCTTATTCTTGGGAGCTCACATTCTGCATGAGTAAATTCCAGAACTGTCTCACATTCTGCATGAATAAATTCCAGAACTGTCTAAAGGTAAAGGTAATGGGACTTTCCTGGTGGTCCAGTGGCTGAGACTCTGCACTCCCAATGCAGGCAGCCTGGATTCAACCCCTGATCAGGGAACTAGATCACACACGCTACATCTAAGACCTGGCACCATCAAATAAATAAATAGATTTTTTTTTAAGTAAAGGCAAGAGATGCTTTAAAAAATACCAACCTTGCTGTTATCACAAGACAAGAAAGTATTACAAAATTTAAAAAAGAAAAAGAAACTATTGCAAATATATACCCTCTTTGTTATTCCTGATTTTCCCATTGACTGATATTTGATTTAAATTACTACCATTTATGGTTTGGTATTAACTAGGAATTCTGCTAAGTGCTTCACAGAAAGCATTTCATTTTTTCCTCACTGCAAGGCTAAGAAACAGAATTT
Organism: Oryx dammah; assembly: GCF_014754425.2. NCBI lineage: Eukaryota > Metazoa > Chordata > Mammalia > Artiodactyla > Bovidae > Oryx > Oryx dammah. Next base: position 14,647,022 of record NW_024070201.1, read on the forward strand.
AGTATTACATTTGAGGAAACCATAACTCATGAAGGCTAAAGAGCCCACCTGAACACAAGAGCATAAGGGAATTAAAACATGGAGGTTTGAACCCCACTCTACTTGACTCCACACACACCACCTCTCAGCCTTTGTGTTGTTCCATCATAAACTTTAGCACATGAGTCTCGGTGCCATAAACCACATGACCCACAGTTTGCATTTGTTCATCTTCTACTAGGCAGTTTCCCTGAAACCAGCCCTCATTTCCAAAACTTTGCACACCCCTTCTGACATACATTAACAACTGGAAACATTTTCTCCCTAAATATCAACCAGCTCAACTGCTACATTTAGAACATGATTCCACCCAATCAAAAAATGGGCCAAAGAACTAAATAGACATTTCTCCAAAGAAGACATACGGATGGCTAACAAACACATGAAAAGATGCTCAACATCACTCATCATTAGAGAAATGCAAATCAAAACCACAATGAGGTACCACTTCACACCAGTCAGAATGTCTGCGATCCAAAAATCTGCAAGCAATAAATGCTGGAGAGGGTGTGGAGAGAAGGGAACCCTCCTTCACTGTTGGTGGGAATGCAAACTAGTACAGCCACTATGGAGAACAGTGTGGAGATTCCTTAAAAAATTGCAAATAGAACTGCCTTATGACCCAGCAATCCCACTGCTGGGCATACACACTGAGGAAACCAGAATTGAAAGAGACACATGTACCCCAATGTTCATCGCAGCACTGTTTATAATAGCCAGGACATGGAAACAACCTAGATGTCCATCAGCAGATGAATGGATAAGAAAGCTGTGGTACATATACACAATGGAGTATTACTCAGCCATTAAAAAGAATACATTTGAATCAGTTCTGATGAGATGGATGAAACTGGAGCCGATTATACAGAGTGAAGTAAGCCAGAAAGAAAAACACCAATACAGGATACTAACACATATATATGGAATTTAGAAAGATGGCAATGATGACTCTCTATGCAGGACAGCAAAAAAGACACAGATGTGTATAGCGGACTTTTGGACTCAGTGGGAGAGGGAGAGGGTGAGATGATTTGGGAGAATGGCATTGAAACATGTATACTATCATGTAAGAATCAAATCACCAGTCTATGTCCGATGCAGGATATGGCACACTTGGGGCTGGTACACGGGGATGACCCAGAGAGATGTGGGGAGGGGGGTGGGAGGGGGGTTCATGTTTGGGAACGCATGTACACCCGTGGTGGATTCATGTCAATGTATGGCAAAACCAATACAAAATTGTAAAGTAAAATAAATTAAAAAAATAGAACATGATTCCAGCAGTTCCTTTCTCCAAAGATCGCATGTTGGGCCATCATCAGTCATCTTTAACCTGGAATTCACCATGTCACATGCAGCAACAGTTTAACTCCTTGGGCAAGATTGCCACACCTCACACCTCTAACATGGCAAGCTACTCACAACATGTTCATTCTCCACATATGGAGTTAATGATTAACTTGTAAATTACCTTCTAAGACTCTCACAATTTTCAACATAAGATGCCCCACCTAAAATTTCATGATTGTATCCAATACCATCCCTGTGGGAACCAGATCCAACAGAATCAGTTAAACTTACAGACAGACTTATGTAGTCCTTAATGTAAAGCATTGTAGACCCAGCCCCTAGTGGAGAATGACTGTCTTTCAAATCTATTACCTCCCCTGTCTGCTCTATGTCTAGAACACACTCTTCATTCAATATCAACACTCTTCATAAATATTTGTTGAATAAATGAATCAGTAAATGATTTTTTAAATCTGAAAGTAATTTTAAGATAAGGTGTATAGTGTGACCAAAGGAACATGAATCTTGCAGGTTAAAAAAAAAACTTAAAAAAAAAAAGAGTTTAATTCCTAGCTCTACTACTTAAGACCTCTGTTGTGCGTAACATCACGCAAGTAAATAAGCAGACTTACAGTTGCTATAAAGTGAGGATAATATTATTTGGCTCAATTGTTGAGAAGAAAAAAATGGAATAACTTGGTATACCACGTATCAGTGTTGGTACATTTTAGGTCCTCAATAATGCTTTTCTCCAAAAAATAAGAGAAAATCTACTTGTTTGGGTTTCACTTTTCTGTTAAACATAGATGGAAAAGAGTTAGATTAGATCTGGGGTGCACTCTTGTCTTCTCTTGAAATTTCTTGTAATTTGCAGGCAAGCCAGTATCTATAATTTTAAAAAGCCATTGATAGACCAGTGACAAACGCTGAGTTACTCTACTTGCTGGGAAATTAGCTGTGGCACATTATCTCATGATGGCCAAGTTGTTGTGCTACTTGAAACAGCTGTGGGATTCCCAGGAACACTGTAAGTTACTTGGCACTTTAGTTCTAAGAGTTTTATAATGGAGGGAATTTCAAGTAACCAGAAATTCCAATTATGCTACATAAATGAATGTTACTTTCATTTCCCAGAGGTTTTCAGTATCTGATTTATCTCCAGATATCCCAGAGTCCAAATAAGAGGGACTAAAGTGAATACAATCTTGAGAAAATGTTCAAGAATGCTTGAAATGTGATAATGTAATATCAGCTCATTTGACTTTTTCACCCATTTCCATAGGCTTTGCCATAAAGTTGCTTCAAGAACTATAGGTACAGCTCAGGGTGTGGGTCCCCAGTACAGAGCAGACTCTCAAGAAATGTTACTGCCTCTCCTTACTCCTCTCCTATAAGAGATTCTCATATCACAGCCATGGTATTTGGGCAAAACCTAAATGTTGGTCAAAGACAGAGAAACAAGAGAGTGCAAGGCAGTAGCTTTAGCAGCTACCAAACTGGGTGGCCTTGAGTATGTTTCTCACCTGTGTAACTGAGTGACAACCACTTGGAAGATGATTGACTCTTTCTACCTCTTATCGGTTCTTTGAGATAGGTATTGTTATCCTCCTGGTTACAGATAAGGACGATGGATATTAGAAAGTTAGAAACTTCCCCAAGATCACATACCTTGTGTTTTAATCACGGCCTGATTAAAACTTGAGGTCTTTTTGCAGTTTATGTTTCCTAGCACCATACCCCCAGATCTTCAGCTCTAACATGGCATCTTCAAATCTTTTTCTCCAAATATCTAGTGATTTATTATCTAATTCCTTCAAAAAAATGTGAGATTCTACTATGCTAGCTACAGCTTCCCTAGTGGCTCAGACAGTAAAGAATCTGCTTGCAATGCATGAGACTTGGGTTCGATTCCTAGGTCAGGATGATCCCCTCAAGAAAGGAATGGTAACCCACTCCAGTACTCTTGCCAGCAGAATTCTATGAACAGAGGAGCCTGGAGGGCTACAGTCCATGGGGTCACAAAGAGTCCAACACCACTGAGACTAACACACTATGCTAGATAGAGTTGGGTGATGTCAGGAAGAATAAAATGTGGAATTTAAGATCTATGTGGACACACATAATAATAACACAAGATAGAAGCAGGGACAGTTCACAAGGGGCTCTAGAAAAAGGCCTCAGGGACTTTAGAAGAGAAAATAATTGGTCTTGCTAAGCAGGTGAAAAGAGACTTCCTGGTGAAGGAAGAGCCTGATCTAGACCTCAACTGTCTATTGAGTGTCCTAAGCAGGAGACTCTCCTTCTCCGGGGATGAAACTCCCAAGCTAATTCTGCTTCTCCATTCAAGTTGAGAGAACCCCTCTGTGAATTGAGAACTTGCTATTATTTTGGACAATTTGATAGCAAGAGAACTCCAAGTGCCCATAATAAAGTATACTTCAAAATGCTTGCTTTAAAAGGCCATGACATTTAAGGTTCAGTTCATTTACATTCTTCAATTCATCATCTTTGTCATTTCTTCCATAAATCATGGACACATGAACATCCAAATAATACAGAAACCTCACCATCAAGCTTCTCCTCTTGACGTGTGGAGGGCACAGCCTTTGGATTTCAAACCCTTGACACTAAACAGAGCTCTGCTTGGGTAGAAGTCATACTATGGCAACAGCAAACACAAAGATACTCAGTATTTGCCAGGCATGGTGTTAAGTGCTTTACACATATTATTTTCATTTAATAAGCTCAATCACTCTATGAGGCAGATGCTATTAATATTTCCATTTTGCAGATGAAACTCCAAGACATTAAATAATTTGCCAAAGGTCATCCAAGCTAGTAAGAGTCAGAGCCCAGGAATAAACTGACAAAGCCTGGTTCAGGCTCATCACCACTATTCCACACAGCCTCATTCTATGCTGACCCAGATTAATTTACCTGGTTTAAAACAAATGAAAGAAGAAAAACTTGCATAATTCTAATATTTGGGGGAAACTCAAAGTGTGTTTTTTGTCTGTTCATTTGTTTTACTGTAAACTTTTGGTTCAGTGCAGAGTCGTAGTTTAGTGGCCTCAATTGTGTAGGCTTAGAAAAATTACTTTGAAAATATTTACATTGCTATTTTCCTGACTAAAAATGTAAATAAAGGTCTTGAAGTAATATTTTTAAACACAGAAGAGGCAAAAAAAAAGAAAAATCACTTGTGAAATAACCCCTATTTACACTTTGGAGTATTTTGTGCTTAATTATTTTTTCTCATGTAAAGCTCCAGCTTTGCCTTCTAGATATGCATGTTAAGGATAATGCTATACCCAGTTTAGAATCTTGATCTTTGTCCATGTTGTACCTTGTTACTAAAAATTCTTCAGAAGCCTCATTTTGAGGACAGGAAAATATTCCACCAAATGTATATTATTTGATTCATTTAATCAAACTTCAGTTTTAAGCATTTAGACTGCTTCCATTTTCCTAATTGAAATAAATGCTTCAATAAACATCTACGAATATTATTACAACTGCTAAAAATGTATGTATTGTGTATCAGTGGCTCAGCAGCAAAGACTCCACATACAGTGCATAGACATGGAGATGTGGGTTCAATCCCTAGGTCAGGAAGATCCCCTGGAGAAGGAAATGGCAACCCACTCCAGTACTCTTGCCTGGAGAATCCCATGGACAGAGGAGCCTGGTGGGCTATAGTCCATGGAGTCTCAAAAGAGTTGGACACGACTGAGAGACTAAACAAAAACAACAAAACCTCTAGATACAATTTTATAGCTGATATTACTTTCTTCAGCTTTCTTAAGATTATATCAGATTTTATTAACTAATTAATTAATTCCACAAATACTAAAATATCTATAATGTGCCAGCTGCAGTTTAGGAGCTGAATATACTATGGTGTTACTGGGTCACAGGGGAGGACTATGGTTAAGAATCTTGATGCGTGGGCCCAGTGCTTCACTCAAAAGTTTGTTCTAGTCATTGATCCTACGTGAGCTGTTTGAATAGCTTGCATTTCACTCAATCCTATATGGATTAAGAATCATATCTTCCAATTTGAAAGAGGATAGTTATATTTCATTGTTGCCTCTGTATTTCTTTGATGTTGAATGAGGTTGTCCCTTCTGGCATATTTATTGTTCACAGATGTTTAATTTTTAAATTCTTGTTCAGGCCTAACCTAATTGAAGAAACTTCTCATTTCATATTTCTGTATAGCATGAGAAAATGCTAAAATGCTCCCTGAAAGCCTTAATGTTGCCTTTTAGTACTCATAATAGTCAAGGTCAGGCTTTTAATGCAACTAGCTCTCAGAAATCTGGATTATTGGAAAACATCAAAAATGCGCCCCTTGTATGAAGTGAACACTTAGGATTGCCTGGACCAGGGACATTAAACAAATTTGGGCAGAGGCATAAAATCTGTTGGTCTCTTGGCTGAAGGAAGTTAACTGTCTTAATAGTTGATGTTCTTCTTTCTACAAAATATTTTTTAAATCTTGTTTTTGTCTCTAAGGTTAGTTAATACACTAGCATAAAAATTAGCATAATAACATCAGTTAATGGAACATGGATTTCACTGAATCTTACATGCATAACATATCTTAAAGTACTTTAAAAGGATTTTCACAGTCTCTTCTCAGAAATGAATGGCATCCCTTTTCCTTTGCCATATTCTACTAGTTAGAAGCAAGTAGGTCCAGCTCACACCCAAGTGATCACACAAGAACATGATTATTGAAAGGTGGAGACTGTTGAGGACTATCTCAGAGGCTGCCAATCACACTCTATCCTTTCTTTACAGCTTTTAAAAAATAATTTTATTTATTTGTTTATTTTTTGGCTATGCTGGGTCTTCGTTGTTACATGGCCTTTTCTCTAGTTGCAGAGAGCAGGGGCTACTATTGAGAAGTGGTGCATGGGCTTCTTATTGCAGTGGCCTCCCTTGCTGAGCAGAGGCTCTAGGGCATGTGGGCCCAGGGGTTCTGGAGCACAGGCTCAGTAGTTGTGGTGCATGTGCTTAGTTGCTCCGTGGCTTGTGGGATCTTCCTAGATCAGGGATCAAACCTGTGTCTCCTGCATTGGCAGATGGATTCCCTACCACTGAGCCACCAGGGAAACCCTATCTTTTACAGTTTTATTTTCTTCAATGCACTTATTGTCAGCTAGAATTATTTGCTTATGTTTTTTATTGTCTATCTCCTGTCTCTAAACCTTAAGCTCCGTAAGGTCAGGGAGTTTCCCAAATCATCTTCAGAACCTCAACTGTAATGATATATAGTAGGTTTTAAATAAACATTTTTGGTTAATTAATTAATTAATCTGATAAACTACACTTGACTGAGAAGGCAGTCGTTCAGTGGTCAAAAGCAAAGTCTGTTAAATCAAATGATGGTGGTGATTTAGTCGCTAAGTCATGTCTGACTCTCTTGCAACCCCATACACTATAGCCTGCCTGGCTCCTCTGTCCATGGGATTTCCCAGACAAGAATACTGGAGTGGGTTGCCATTTCCTTCTCCAGGGGATCTTCCCAACCCAGGGATCGAACTGGGATCTCCTGCATTTCAGACATTCTTTACCGACTGAGCCACTAGGGAAGCCCCTAAATTCCTGTCTTTGCCACTCACTAATTGTAAACTTGTGTTCATTGCCTCAATGTCCATATCTGGAAAATGGGAATAATATCTACCTGACAGAATTATCCTTGGAAGAAAAGTTATGACCAACCTAGATAGCATATTCAAAAGCAGAGACATTACTTTGCCAACAAAGGTTTGTCTAGTCAAGGCTATGGTTTTTCCAGTAGTCATGTATGGATGTGAGAGTTGGACTGTGAAGAAGGCTGAGTGCCGAAGAATTGATGCTTTTGAACTGTGGTGTTGGAGAAGACTCTTTGAGAGTCCCTTGGACTGCAAGGAGATCCAACCAGTCCATTCTAAAGGAGATCAGCCCTGGGTGTTCTTTAGAAGGAATGATGCTAAAGCTGAAACTCCAGTACTTTGGCCACCTCATGCGAAGAGTTGACTCATTGGAAAAGACTCTGATGCTGGGAGGGATTGGGGGCAGGAGGAGAAGGGGACGACAGAGAATGAGATGGCTGGATGGCACCACTGACTCAATGGACATGAGTTTGAGTGAACTTGGGGAGATGGTGATGGACAGGGAGGCCTGGCGTGCTGTGATTCATGGGGTTGCAAAGAGTCAACACGACCGAGCTACTGAATTGAACTGAACTGACAGAGTTATCAGAATTTACTTTAATCATATATAGAGATATGCAAGATCATATATGATCATATATACCCACTTTATATCACATTGTATGTATTTTATTGTATTCATGTATATATATATATATGGCATATATATTTAATGGCACATATGTTTTATACTATATATTTTATATAGTATGTATTTATATATTTTTTAATGTTTATTTTGTATGTTGTATCTAGATATATAAAGACAGAGTTCTTGGTACACAGTAAATGTCCAGTACATGGTCATTATCGCTACAGGTATCACAATTCAATAGATGAATCTCCTGACCTCTGGGAAACTCAGCCCAGCATGTGATGCTCTGCCCTGGGCCTCTTTGCTCTGAAGACCTGCCTGGAGGGGAGGGTGTTTTGTCCTTCCCCTCACTCACTCAGGGCCTTGTTTGGCCAAACTTAGCCATAGAGAAGGAGAAAGGGGAGCCTCCCAAAGGAGAGACCCACATTGCATGAAACTCATTTCTAGTTTCACCCCAGTTCCTGGTCATGACCCTCAGGCTAGGCTACTGACCGTCATCGTGAATTTGTGCCAACCCCTCTGCCCTCCTTCACTCTGGGACTCTAGTGACTGAGGAGAGGCCCTGCCCTGCAGCTCCCCGGTGTTGCCCGGGGTGTGGGAGTTAGCTATGTCTGACCCCAAGCAAGGGCACAAATACATGTCTTGACCAACTGAACTAAACTGCCATGATCACAATCTGATGAAACAAGGAAAATCAATCAAATTAGGGTTAACCTTTTTCACCTACTGCAAATGATTCAGAGTTTCACACTAAGCAAGGGAAATTCACCCACACATGTATGGTAATAAGGTGTCCATTATGTATCTGTCCATTTACTCCACAATCATTTGTTTGGTATCATGTGCAAAGCAGATTCATAGATGGGAGAAAGGATATTATAAAATCTTGACAGAGCACCACAGGAGCTGGAAGGGAACTCCTAATTTAGATAGTTATATGGGGGCGGGGGGAAACAAACATTGAAATGGGTCTTGGGGAATAACAGATTCCTTTCTTCAATTCATACTTATTAAGCTCTAACTCTATGCTAAGGAAAGTACAAGGTAATGGAGAGAAATGGTGAATAAGACACAGTTCCTGCCTTCAAATTGCTCATGGTCTTGTGGAGAATCAAAGGGTAGGTGGAAAGTTTCTGCAGAGCAGATGGGTGCAGGATTTTAGGAAAGGGAAGTCCATGGCTTGTTTAGTACTGTAGGCTGGTTAGAATATATGAAATGTGGGGTGTGTGGAACTTGGTGGGAGTTGATGGGAGAGGTTTGGTCTGGTCGTGAAGAGCCTCATGCCAACCTAAGGACTTTTAACAGTAATCTCTAGGCAAAGTCAGGCTGTAGAAAGCATGTATAGAGGAATGATGTTATTGGATCTGTGTCTACAAAGAACTCCCAGCCACTTGTATTAATGTGTAGGTTACCAGGGACAATAGTTTTCCAATTTTCCAAGCAAGCAGTGACAGCCTGACCTCAGACATGGGCACATGTAGAGAGAGATGGGGAAGGACTCAAGAACGAGATCAGGAGAAGAAAAGCTATCACCTGTTGGGGGAAACTACCTAGTCTCAAAGGAAGTTAGAGTTCTTTTAAACCACGTGCGTGCATGCTTAGCCACTCATACTCTTTGCAACCCCATGGGCAATAGCCCACTGTTCATGGGCTATCGGCTCCTCTGTCCATGGGATTTCCCAGGCAAGAATACTGGAGTAGGTTGCCATTTCCTTCTCTGGGAAATCTTCCTGAACCAGAGATCGAACCCATGACTCTTGCGTTGGCAGGTGTATTCTTTTTCTACTGAGGCAGCAGGGAAGCCCTTTGAATCATCTACTCCATCTCTGTTTCATGGACTATAAAAGCTTCTTCCAGAAAGGTCGATAACTTGCCCAGGCACACAGCTGCCAGTTTTATCCAGTCTAAAGTGACATCGGTAATTTTGGTTAATGCCGTACACACCTTAGTTTCTTAGGGCTGCTGCAACAAAGTACCTCAAGCTAGGTGCCTTAAAACAACAAATTTATCACCTAACATTTCTGGAAGCTAGAGTGTGACTGAAATCAAGGTGTCAGCAAAGCTGTACTCCCTCCAAAACTTGTAGAAGAATGCAATTTCCTGGCAATCTTTAGTGTTCCTTGGCTTGTGGATGAAGCACTCCAATTCTCTGTCTTCGAGTTGCATTTTCCCCGTGCATGTCTGTCTTTACCCTGTTGTTGTCTTGTAAGGACACCACATATATTTGATAAGGGACTAGCTTTGCTCCGGGATGACTTCACTTAATTTAACTAATTACGTCTGTTGCTGTTTAGTCGCTAAGTCGTGTCTGACTCTTTTGCAACCCTACGGATGATGGCCTGCCAGGCTCCTCTGTCCATGGATTCTCCAAGCAAGAATACTAGAGTGGGTTTCCATTTCCTTCTCCAGGGGCTTTTTCCAACCCAGGGATAGAACCCATGTCTCTTTTGTCTCCTGCATTGGCAGGAGGATTCTTTACCACTGAGCCACCTGGGAATCAAGTTACATCTGTAATTAACCTATTCCCAAATAAGATTGCATTCTGAAGTACTGGGGGTTAGGATTTCAACATATTTTCGAGGGGGAATCTATATCTACATATTTGGAGGGGGAAGACAGGATTCAGCCTATAACCCCATATCAAATTGTTCTGACACAAACTGGCACTTGGAATAAACTGGCTTCCCCACACCTAAATACAGGGAAAGATTTGCTTTCCCTGTGTGCATGTGTACAGAGGTTCAGTCAATCAAAAACAGGCAAGTCTGGACTCTTGGTTAAAACATAGCTGCAATTTTACCCATTTGTAACTTCTCTGCTTGGATTTGAAATGACTGTAATAGCAGAGAAAGGTCAGGAGAGCTCACATTTCTGTTTCACTGTTTCCCGACTCAGTATCTCCACTCTACTGTTCAGAGATGGACTGATCTTTCCCAAATCTCCGAGCTTCACCCACCAGCTATCAGTTTCCCTCTCTGTAAAATGGGAAGAAGGTGTCTTCTCATTAATTTCTCTCTGGTGCAATAAACCTCAAGGGAACAGAAAATCTACAGCATTTTATCTTAGACAGCAAATGCATTTTTCAAGAGAAAGGCCCTGTGGAAATAATAGAATGTTACCATTTCTGTAGTCTTCTTGACTGCTGACTAAAGAGGAACCAAAGAGTCTAAAATAGCTGATTTAGTCTCGCCCAGGAAATACATCCCCCACCCGGACTTCCTCCTGCCTTCTCCTCCAGGCATCACAGCTGCTCTGACCTCTAACCTGCCCTGTGGTTTTCACACCCCCTGAAACTCCCAGTCTGTCCCAGTCGGCAGAAATCTTTTCTAAGCTCCTTTGGGCACCAGGAGCATGTACCCCTTCAGGGATACCAGATGAAGAAGGGAATGAACAGGATGGGGTCAGATACTTGACAGTTTTATCTTTCTTGCCAAGAGTGTCAGGCCTTTCTAGAAGTATTAGAAAGCCCACTGAGTTCATCTCAAGGCTTCCGAAAAGTGAAACTTAGATCACACTAAAGCCACCTTCATTTGGAGTTTGGGGTCATTCAAACAGAGCCTGGACTGAAATTTAATTTCACCCTAGCCCTAAGGATTTGCTGAGCAAATTAATGCTAGAGTGTAAACAAGGCTTCCCAAGTAAGCCTGAGCCTGTAAAGAACGACCTGCTTTCAAGGCTTGGAAACAATCCTTTTTTATGCTAATTACAAACCCTCCAGTATTTTTGAAAGCCAATCCTTCTGGGATTTCTATTTGCCAACAAGTTGTTTATTTCCAGTGTAAAGGGGGCGGTGGGTCTATGAATTATTGAGTAGCTACAACATGCTTGCCTGTGCTCAGTGCGAGATTGTGTCTCTTCACTGCCATCCTTGGAGCTATGCCTTGCCCCAGTCTGCACCTGTGGAAGGGAGCTTTGGCCCTCGAGGGCAGAGCTGGTAAGTCCTGGAACTGGGATTCAACCTTGCATGAGCTTGATCCCCAGAACCCATGTGCCTTCCTCCAGAAGCACCCCCCTTTGGACATGTTAGGTCTGCCTTTCTCTAAAATATATTTCCCAAGTCGGTCTTCTCAGTATTTCAGAATGGCTTGCCCCTAATTAGCCCTAATTAGCTAGCTTTTGTAAACTCTGTCTTCATTTCAGTAATGAGGGGAAAAAGAAGAGGCATTCATCCAAGAAGCAAGCTGTGGAAGGAAAGAGGTTGCGGCAGGTCTGGGCTTATAAATCCTAGTCCATGTTCCTTCCTGAGACCGATGACTCTGAAAGGAGACAAGGTGGAAAATCACTCCTTCTTGGTTACATATATTTTGCTTTATGGAAGATGTTTCCTTCACTCACAGGAGAGAGTCCTCTGGCCTTAGGACAGAGTTAGTACAGACCATCCTCGCATAGGGCATCCTGGGTAGGTGAGGAGCCTGCTTGGGAAGTGTAAGAAAGAGACTGCGATGCTGGGTGGGGAGGTTTAACCTTCTGAGCCCTTTTCCAGGGCTGCTGTCACTGTCTACTAAGGTCAAAAAAACTAACAAAATGCCAGGAGATAACCGCATGTTCTCAGCAGTACCACAAAGCTCGACCTTCCCCAGGGTGAGTGCATTCTGCAAGTCACCTCATCACCTTCCCACTTATGCTTATTTTTAAAGCATACACAAAACACATTTTAGTGCAATTAGAGAACTGGAGCTTTTGACCCAGAAATGAAACAGCTGTTGACTTCCAGACTGCTTGTCATTGGAGAGGAGACTTGAAACCTAAGAAGCAAGCTCAAGCTCTGTAAGGGACAGTGTTTACCTGTAAGCCGCCCCGCAGCACATAATGCATGAAATGAAGTAGGTTTTCAAACAATTATAAGGCATGCCATAGAAATCAAGCCTTTAAAATATTTATTAATTCTGAATTTTTAATTGCCGAAAATAGTCGCAGGAAAGCATAGCTATGACTCTTATATGACCCAGAGGACTGGCCGTTTGGATGCGAATAATCTTAACGGCCTGCACCCCCATTGGTACCCTTTCAGCTGAGGGGCCGTTCCGTCTCAGCTTCAAGTGCACAGGAAGTGCAAACAGCCTCTGCGCTTCAGACCTGGGGGTTGATTTGCTAGGAGACCGTTGAGCAGAACCCAGCGCGCTCTGATTCATGCCGCCTCCTGATTGGCGGGCCTCCGGCCGCTGACGTCATCCTGTTGCTGGGTGGAAAACTTCTGCCGCACCGCCCTCAACGCTGATTTGGAGGGGACGGTGTACCCAGCGTGAAATCAGATTACAGCTCAAACGGAATTGGAAGACCTCCTTTTTGTGCGATCGTTCCAGCTCCCTTAGGCCTCTTAGAGGATAGCGTGCTTCCCCATGCCCCGCCATCTCGCCATCTCTTTTGTGTGGCGCTGTCTCCTCCAGGCCACCCACCCCCTAGCACCCTCTAGAACACCGTTTTCCTTTGAGTGTAGGTGGAAGGTGTTTTAAACATCTCCCAGTTGAGGCTGGCTTTCTGACTGCTTTACGTTTCCCTTTATCAACAGCTTTGAAGTATGTCCTTACTCGCTATAATGATTGGGAAGTAGTGCTTTGGACTTTCTATAATAAACCCTTTCTAGTTTTCATTTTTTCTCCTAGTATTCTGTGAAGCACAGATAACCAAGGGAAATGAAGGTTCACTTGTCTCTTGCCCTTTACAGTTTGCAAAGTCCCTTTTATGTACATCGTCTATTTGTTCATCACCGCAACATGGATGAGGTACTGTTGTGCCTGTGTTTATGCTCAGTTGTGTCTGATTTTTTGCGACCCTTTGGATTGTAGCCCATTAGGCGCCTCTGTCCAAGTAATTTTTTAGGCAAGAATACTGGAGTGGTTTGCCATGTCCTCCTCCAAGGGATCTTCCCCACGTAGGGATGGAACCAGCGTTTCCTGTACCTCCTGCGTTGCAGGTGGCTTATTTACCCACTCAGCCATTGGGTTTATTACTTCCTCTATTTGAAAGATTAGGAAACAAGCCTCCAAGTATTAAATTCTTTGTCAGCTACATGGCCCATCCATGACAAGGTGGAGACTCAAACCCAGACTTTCAGATCCTTCTTTCTAGTTTTCTTCCCACTCAGACATAGCCTCTTTTGGTCCTGGGAATTTAAGCGGTTTGCAAAAGCCAGTGCAGAGTAAGGGGCTAAAACCAGTGCCAGGACCCAGCAATCCCCTCTCTTCACACAGGGCCTTTTCTCCTAGACCCCTTGCTAGCTCTCAAGAGTTTTCCTTAAAGATGTTCTTAGATACATTTTATTTTAGAAATCTCTAAGCTTTCACAGGCTTTTACTTATTAAGTGCAGCTTTGAAGGGGAAAAAAATAGAAGACTAATAATTTAGATGCACATTTGCATACATTACATAAGGCTTCTATAAGGGGTAAGAGTCTCTAGTTGCAGACTTATTTTAACTTTTAATAGAATGACTTTGACAGAGCTGAAATAGCAGGCTTAGTACCCAGCTCAGGCACTTAGATGTCAGAGACGCTTTTGCCCTGACAAGTGGGGTTCTTCCTCATCTCTAAAGAGACACTGGACTTCTCTTTTCCATCTCCAGCTGGGATGATTAATTGCCCTTTGCTTGGCTTTCAGTTTGCCTGGCACAGATTTCTCTTTCATCTCATTCATTGCTCCAAAACCTTCTCTCTTCAACTTTTCATACACGTTTGAAATAGTTCACCTTCCCCCAGTTACTTTTACATAAGCAGACCAGTAAAACATGGAGTCCTGCCATGGAGCCAACCCACATCTGATTTGCTCAGGTGAAAATTCTGCCTCATCTATCCTTATTTTTCAGTGAGAGTGAATCCTTCAACAAAAGACAGATGAAAATGCTGGAGGAGGGAATTGTAGGGGTGAGGGGCACAGATGACTCAGACGTGAAAGTGTAGGTTTTTAATCTTTTCTCTTGATCTTTGTGGCTGCAGCCTCCAAACACATGGCACGAGGGCTTATGTTTCACAATTGACACAGCTGATTTCATGGACTTTGCGTGCTTCCATCATTTTCCCAAGAGTTGCCCTCTTTCCTTTTGGGAACATTGTGGGGCTGTGTGTCCTCCTCCATCTTCCTGTCTCTCGCTTGCTGTGTATGACTGATACACACACATCACTCTCGATTTCAGCAAAATGCTCTCTCAGAAACTATTCGTTTCACACTGCTCACATGTTCACGCTTTCACTGCCTGTGGAGGTACAAAACTATTGATTTTTGTCTCAGTGTGTTATTTTAAGGTAACGAATAATTTTTCATATTGAAAAAATAGCATTTCACTCTTACGGACTCTCCAGAGTGAACCAAGACAGTTCTTACGTCTGGATCTCCCCTCTCTGTTCCATGAACACATCACATCTTCACTTCTGCTGTCCTTTTGCCCGAAATGTATGTCTTTAAAAATGCACAGTTAAGACTCAGCAAATGTTGGGGCAGCGGGGGTGGGGAATGCTATGGCTACAAAGCTGGTTATATGGTAAAGCTAAAACGTGATTCCAACCTCACTTAATTATTCAACAAAAATGTTCTTGATGAAATAATTCATTGTTGTTGTTCAGTCGCCCAGTTGTGTCCTACTCTGCAACACCATGGGCTGCAGCATGCTAGGCTTCCCTGTTTCTTCACCATGTCCTGAAGTTTTCCCAAGTTCATGTTCATTGCATCGGTGATGCTGTCCAGCCATCTCATCTTCTGACACCCTCTTCTCCTTCTGCGCTCAATCTTTCCCAGCATCAGGGACTTTTCCATTGAGTCAGCTGTGCACATCAGGTGCCAAAATACTGGAGCTTCAGCTTCAGCATCAGTCCTTCCAGTGAATATTCAGGGTTGATCTCCCTCAAGAATGACTGCTTTGATCTCCTTGCTCTCCAAGGGACTTTCAGAAGTCTTCTCCAGTACCACAGTTTAAGGCATCAATTCTTTGGCATTCTGCCCTGTTTACAGTCCAGCTCTCACAACCATACCTGACCGCTGGGAAGATCATAGTCTTGACTATACAGACATTTGTTGGCAAAGTAATGTCTCTGCTTTGCAACAACTGTCTAGGTTTGTTGTCGCTTTACTGCCAAGAAGCAATCGTCTTCTGATTTCATGGCTGCAGTCACTGTGCGCAGTGATTTTGAAGCCCAAGAAGAGGAAATCTCTCACTACTTCTGCCCTTTCCCCCTCTATCTGCCATGCAGTAATGAGGCCAGATGCCATGATCTTAGTTTTTTTAATATTTAGTCTTAAGCCAGCTCTTTCACTCTCCTCCTTCACTCTCATCAGGAGGCTCTTAGTTCCTCTAAATACTATGGACACATAGCTAGTTATATGGTGGTTAATGCTAAAATGTGATTCCAAACTCACTTAATTATTCAATGAATATTTTCTTGGTGAAGTGTAATACATTAATGTAAGTTAAAGATTTGCATTATATCCATTCAGTTCCAGAGCTTTGAACATGAAAGTCCTCTCTTGGGATCCTAAGAGTTAGAGTCATCCCCTCCCCCTTCTCCCACTCCTCCCATCCCCACTCAGGCTTTCACTCTCCGTTGGGAGAGTCGTTTTGCACAGAAAGTGACAGAATCAGGTCCACAAGTATAGTGCTCCAAGCTATACATTCTCAAAGGGCACTTCTAGCACAGTATTCTAAGCTCTCTGGGCCCTTTGCAGAATTCTGTGTGCTGGGTTAAGAGTCTGGGCCCTGGAATTAGGCCTCATTCAGACCTCAGCTCTCCACACACCAGGAGCCTGGGAGGAGGGATAGAAACCAATATAAATGAGTATAGGCAATTTCAGTTCAGTTCAGTCGCTCAGTCGTGTCCAACTCTTTGCGACCCCATGAACTGCAGCACGCCAGGCCTCCCTGTCCATCACCAACTCCCAGAGTCCACCCAAACCCATGTCCACTGAGTCGGTGATGCCATCCAACCATCTCATCCTCTGTGATCCCCTTCTCCTCTTGCCCTCAATCATTTCCAGCATCAGGATTTTTTCAAATGAGTCAGCTGTTCACATCAGGTGGCCAAGTATTGGAGTTTCAGCTTCAGCGTCAGTCCTTCCAACGAACCCCAGGACTGATCTCTTTTAGGATGGACTGGTTGGATCTCCTTGCAGTCCAAGGGACTCACAAGAGTTTCCTCCAACACCACAGTTCAAAAACATCAATTCTTCAGCACTCAGCTTTCTTTATAGTCCAACTTGCGCATCCATACATGACTACTGGAAAAACCATAGCCTTGACTAGATGGACCTTTGTTGACAAAGTAATGTCTCTGCTTTATAATATTCTGTCTAGGTTGGTCATAACTTTCCTTCCAAGGAGTAAGCATCTTTTAATTTCATGGCTACAATCACCATCTGCAGTGATTTTGGAGCCCAAAAAAATAAAGTCAGCCACAATTTCCACTGTTTCCACTATTTCCCCATCTATTTCCCATGAAGTGATGGGACCAGATGCCATGATCTTCATTTTCTGAATGTTGAGCTTTAAGCCAACTGTTTCACTCTCCTCTTTTACTTTCATCAAGAGGCTTTTTAGTTCTTCTTTACTTTCTGCCATAAGGGTGGTATCAGCTGCATCTGAGGTTATTGATATTTCTCCTGGCAGTCTTGATTCCAGCTTATGCTTCCTCTAGCCCAGCGTTTCTCATGATGGACTCTGTATATAAGTTAAATAAGTAGGGTGACAATATACAGCCTTGACGTAGTCCTTTTCCTATTTGGAACCAGTCTGTTGTTCCATGTCCAGTTCTAATTGTTGCTTCCTGACCTGCATACAGGTTTCTCAAGAGGCAGGTCAGGTGGTCTGGTATTCCCATCTCTTTCAGAATTTTCCACAGTTTATTGTGATCCACACAGTCAAAGGCTTTGGCATAGTCATTAAAGCAGAAATAAATGTTTTTCTGGAACTCTCTTGCTTTTTCCATGATCCAGCAGATGTTGGCAATTTGATTTCTGGTTCCTCCGCCTTTTCTAAAACCAGCTTGAACATCTGGAAGTTCATGGTTCACATATTGCTGAAGCCTGGCTTGGAAAATTTTGAGCATTACTTTACTAGCGTGTGAATGTGTGCAATTGTGCAGTAGTTTGAGCATTCTTTGGCATTGCCTTCTTTTGGATTGGAACGTCCTGTGGCCACTGCTGAGTTTTCCAAATTTGCTAACATATTGTGTGCAGCACTTTCACAGCATCATCTTTTAGGATTTGAAATAGCTCAACTGGAATTCCATCACCTCCACTAGCTTTGTTTGTAGTGATGCCTCCTAAGGCCCACTTGACTTCACAGTCCAAGATGTCTGGCTCTAGGTGAGTGATCACACTATTGTGATTAACTGTATCTGGTTTAAAAACACAAATGGAAATTCCCTAGTGGTCCAGCAGTTATGATTCAGTGTTCTTACTGCCAGGCCCTGGGTTTGATCTGTAGTTGGAAAACTAAGATCTCTCAAGTTGTGCAGCATGGCCATGTAGGGATAATATGAAAAACTAGAAATATGTCTATATGATTAACATCAAAAATAAGGGTTTTTTGATTGTTGTTATTAATGACTTTTGCCAAATTAAACCATGGCTGTACTGGAGAAGGAAATGGCAACCCACTCCAGTATTCTTGCCTGGAAAACCCCATGGACAGAAGAGCCTGGTGGGCTACAGTCCATGGGGTTGCAAAGAGTCGCACACGACTTAGTGACTGAATGACAATAGTGACTGAGCGACAAGAACAACTTAATAGGAAGGTGTGGAAATATAAGGAGTAGGTAGGGCTCTGAAGGCAATGGCACCCTACTCCAGTACTCTTGCCTGGAAAATTCCATGGATGGAGGAGCCTGGTAGGCTGCAGTCCATGGGGTCGCTAAGAGTTGGACACGACTGAGCGACTTCCCTTTCACTCTTCACTTTCCTGCATTGGAGAAGGACATGGCAACCCACCCCAGTGTTCTTGCCTGGAGAATCCCAGGGACGGGGGAGCCTGGTGGGCTGCCGTCTATGTGGTCGCACAGAGTCAGACATCACTGAAGTGACTTTGCAGTAGCAGTTATTATATTTGGTATATCCATTAAGCAGAGTTCTGTTGGCAAAATCCAGCCAATATATTGGGCACCATACGGTATTTTTTTCCTAGAGTCTTCCTGTCTTGTGGCTAGAGGTAAGTGTACTCTTTATAAGAATGCCTAGTACTTGTGAATACTCATATCACGATATGTGTGACATTGCATTTTCATTTTGTTACCTATCTGAGTCTCAGTATGGGGCTGACTTACCCTGGCCATGAAACTGGGGGACCAATTATGTGTAGAAGTGGCTACATATCTCTTCTCTGCAGATTTCACTGCATCACTTGCAGAATCTCTAGGATAAGCTGAAGACACTAAAAACTTTTATGAAATATCACGAAATGTTCCAGAAAGCAAAGGGTATGATACTGTGGTGCCAACTCTGGGGAATCAATGTGAGGCCTTGTTACTGATCCATGTAGAGCTAAGCTGGCCACAGACCTGGGAAAGGTCTGGAGGGCTAAACTCTATATTTCAATCCTTGAAATGTACCAAATAGCTGTTTCTGCAAACTCATAAAATATTTTATGCAGGCTAAGTCACTGAATAAAGTGTATATTGAGTGCCCACCATATGCAATACACTGTGCTCAGTGTTGGGAATAGGGTGATGAGTAAAATAGCCCCATAATGATGGTCAAAGAGGTAACAAAATTAAAATGCAATGTTACAAATACTGTAACACTGGTATTCACCAATGCTGTGGGTTCCCATAAAGAGTGCATTTATCTCTAGCTACAAGATGGAAAGACGCCTCCCGGGGGGAAAAAAAATACTATATGGAGCCCAAGATGTATTGATCAACTAATCAATAATCACTCAGAAAGGAAACTATTATGACCATGCTAAGAAGCTTAAGGGCCCTCTGACATCTGTCACCAGTTTTTAACATAGGATCTTAAGTTTGTTTTTGTTTTTTTTTTAAAGGATATGTTCATCAGATCTGCATGTGGCATAAAGTTGGGAGAGAGAGCTGAAAAACTGATGACTGAAGCAAGATTTAAAAGGATATCACAGTTTGTGAAGATGGCCTGAAATCAAGAAAAATGTAAAATTTTGTATAAAAAATACATAAGAATAGAAAGAGGGAACGCTGTCTCAGAAGCAGCCTATGTGGGAAGACCTGGGGAATGATTAACCAGATTTTCTTCTTGGTTTGACTTTAAGCTTCTTTAATAAAGCAAAATATCATGACTAAACTGTTGTAACCTTGAGGGCAGGAATCATATCTCCCTTGCCTCACATAGGGCTAACACAGAGTGTGTGCTCCATAAAGCTTTCTTAAGTGGGGTCAAAACTGAAGAAGCCCAAAGCAATAGGCTCCGTTAACCAAGGGGCTTTGGTCTGACCATTAGGGTAGGCTATCAACTCTTCTCATACATACCACCTTCCTGATACTGCTCTGGGCTTTCTCCTCCAGATTTCTTCTGGCAGTGAAAATCAGACTCATCTGCATGACTGAGCAGCTGACCTGATCCCCCCTGACTTCCAGCCCCACCTCCCAGGGCCCTCCTTCTTCCTCATGTGCTGCCCCAGCTCTTTCCTCGAAGGCCCTGGCATCCCTTCCAGCCTGAACACGTGCTGGCCTCTGATGAGAGACTTCTCCCCAATCCCTCACACGAACCCATGCTCCGCTTGCTTCTCCTCGTTCACCATGACTTGTCCCTGAAACCTACATGGGGAAACCTCCCCTGAGCCCTGAGCTCAGGGTGTGTCTCAGTTCCTGATATGTCTCCTTGCTGGTACTTACCATCACCATGCAGTGTTAATGAGGGCAAGGATCTCAGCTGCCTTGTGTCTTCACCACTGAATCCCCAGTACCCAGACCAGTGTGTTTCAAGCTTGAGTGTGTCTGTGAGTGAATGTCCTGAGGGATCTTGCTAAGCTGCAGATCATTACCCAGTAGGTCTAGGGTGGGGCCTGAGAACCTGCTTTTCTTCCAAGGGATGCTGATGCTATGGGTCCTCTGACCCACTTTGAGTAGCCAAGTCCTGCCACACTGCTTGCCCGTGTGTTCTCTCTGCTTGCAGTACACCCCCTTCTTTCCATCCTCACAGCTGTTGCCTTATTGGAATCCTTTCGTGTCTCTTATCCAGATGATCTGATCTCCCAGCTGCTCTTCCTGCCTCAGTTTCCTGGAGGTCCAACACCTGGGTCATACAGCCTCAAAGTGTCTTTCTATGGATGATAGATATATAAAGCCAATCATGTTGTCTCTCTTCAGATTCCTTGTCATCTTGTAGGAAAAAAAATCCAAGCTCCTAAGTTTGGCTTTCAAGGCTCTACCCTGCCTAGTTTTCTGGCCCTAACCCTTTTGTAGTGTGCTCTCACACCCCACACTCCTGCCCTATTAAAGCCTTTGCAGTTCCTGGAACTCACTAATCTGTTTCATTCTTCCCTACTTTTGCTCAGGCTGCTGACTCTCCCTACAAGACCATCCCCCAACTCCATCTGCCTATCACATGTCCACATGCACACTCTGACTTACTTCCCCCAGGTGGGAAGCATTTCCAAGGATTCCCCTCTCCAAGGAGGACTGGCAGCTCCCTCATTTTGTTACCAAGTCCAAGCTCATACTGGTCACTGCACAACAGGCCAACAAATTGAGAAAGTCATTGGGACAAGAAATCAGGACTTCATTCAGAAAGTCGGCAGGCCAAGGAGATGGTGGACTAGCGTCCCAAAGAACCATCTTTCCTAAGTTAAATTCAGGCTTCCTTAATACTTGAATGGATGGGGTAAAGTCCTGGATCTGGATGTGTTCATTTCTTCCTTCCTGTAGCCATTTGCAGGTGGGCCTGGTCAGGAAGCTTCCTGTGGGCTAAACAAAGGAATTCTAGCTTAGTGCTCATTACACAGGAGGCAGGGGTCTTACATGTGGGTCATTATGTATGCTTTAAGCTATAGGCAGCATCCCTTTACTGACTGTGTGCACACATGCCAAGTTGCTTCGGTTGTGTCTGACTCTGTGTGGCCCTGTGCACTGTAGTCCACCAGGCTCCTCTATCTGTAGGATTCCCCAGTCAAGAATACTGGAGTGGGTTGCCATGCCCTCCTCCAGGAGATCTTCCTGACCCAGGGATCAAACCCGCGTCTCTTATGTCTCCTGTATTGGCAGGCAGGTTCTTTACCACTAGCACCACCTGGGAAGCCCTTTTTAGTGAGTGACTTGTAGCAAAAGCAATAGAATACAAAGGTTAAAATAATTTGCTCTTCCCTATTACAATTTGGGTTTCACTGTAGCTCCCTATCTTATTTACAGGGCATCCTCTTCTTTCTAGGGGCTTCCCAGGTGAAGTTAGTGGTAAAGGATCTGCTGGCCAATGGAGGAGACATAAGATCCTGGGGTTTGATCCCTGGGTCAAAAGAATCCCACAGACAGAGAAACCTGGTGGGCTACAGTCCACAGGGTTGCAAAGAGTCGGACAATATTGAAGCAACTTAGCAGGCATGCATATACTCCTCTTTCTAGATAGTGAGTCCTTTGAGCACACAAGTGTCCCTCATTCACTGTTACCCTCACACCTGGCACACAGTTGACACTTAAGCCATGTGTAAAATATATGAATGGGTGGTGTCTTGCTTTGCTCCAGATGCTATATTTTAAGGGGGAGTCTTTGACACAACAGAGTCCTAAGGAAGAAACTCCAGCATTGGTCCAGAGTCCCTGTGACGTGAAAAACAATTCAAAGGAAAATCTAAACATAAATCCTAAAGAAAAGATGTGGCCGCACATAGTAGGTACTCAACAACTATTTACTGAATGAATGAACAAATGAGTCATAATAGCTGTCTTCATATGGAGCTTTCAGGTAGAAGTGAGTGTACATGCATCTTGAGTCATCTGTAGTTCCAGAGGCTCCAACATTATATCTAAGGCAGAGGTTTCCATCCAAGAAAATAATGGATTTCCTAAGAAGACCTAGATGTACCAAGTTGCACTTCCTTTGTGAACCATCTAAATGATTCTCTTTCTTTTACAAAGATAAAAACAAAATAACACAACAGAGTCTCTGGACCAAGTTAGTTATTTCTGTGGCAAATGACAGGAAAAAAAAGCTAAGTTATGGGTGTATGTGTTAGTCTCTCAGTCTAACGAGTCTGTGACCCCATGGACTGTGGCCTGGCAGGCTCCTCTGTCCATGGGATTGTGCAGACAAGAACAGTGGAGTGGGTTGCCATTCCTGTTTCCAGGGAATCTTCCCCTCCCAGGGATCGAACCCAGGTCTCCCACATTGGGGGCAGATTATTTACCATCTGAGCCACCAGGGAAGCTAAATTGTGGGTAGTTTATTGTCCCCAATAATGTCATCAGGACTCGCTCTCCCCCCGCGATCTCCCTTTCCCTTGCTCTCCCCACCCCCCAGTTTCTCCTGTGTTGGCTTCAGTGTAGAGGACATCAGAACTCCATTCACTTCTCACCAGAGCAAAGACAGGACATGCTCCGCTGATGGGACCAGCTGGGACCATGACTGAACAGAGCCCAGCAGCCCCGGGAAGGCGGCTCTCTGCTGCACAGAGGAGCACCCACCAGTGTAGGACCCCGCGTACCTGAGGGGGAGAACAGGACGGGAGTGAGCATGGAGGGGCAATTTCCAAGGCTAACACTGGCTAAGAGTTACCTGAAGGCAAAATAAGAGCCGGAGGACAAAAAGAGCACTTTAGCCACCACAGCCTGGGCTTATTGTGCATTCTAAAACTTGTAACTGCTTTCACCATTACATTTACCCCTAATGTAAACTCAACTGACAACCACTGGTTGAGCATTTCAACCCATATTTCACTAACCTGAAAAGATGTCATATGCACATGACAGAGACTAGAAGATTTTCTTTATTTGTTTCTCCAAAAAAAAAGTTGTTATTGTATTGAAGATAGGTTGAAGGGGAAAACCGTCCTCATAAAACCTGTAATCTCGCCGAGAGAGCAGCCAAGTAAAACAACAATCAAAAAAGCAGGTGACAAGCACTTTAAGAAAACAACTCATCTCCATCTTGTTATATTGAGAGAGAAAAAGATACAGGGAAAGTTTCATCACACTCCTTCATGACCAAACATCAGTTTCCTTTGGTAACACAACCGGTTGCCTCTCTGGATTAGGATATAAATTGGCTGAAAGGTTATTTTGGCCGGAGTCATCTCAGTGTTTCCCTGGCATGGCAGCCGAAGAAAAGGGATGCAAGTGATTGGAGCGCTCAGTTTCAAAGCTGGAAAAACTCAGGGATGTAACATCACAGACGCTGGAAATCAGCACCTTCAGGGCACAGAAAACAACAGATCACTTCATGTGTAATGAGCCACTCCTATCAGTGGCTGGGTCTATAAAAAAATTTTTTTTTTAAAGGAGAAAGTAAGGAGATAGCCAACGTCCTGATTCCCACACCATTTAATCCCTTGTGCCACCCATACTTCACACTTGGGTTGTCAGTTTCCCTTACCTTTCTCAGGCTGATGTTTTGAACTTCTATCATGATCCCACAAAGTATATGACCTCTCAGGTGTCACCTTGGCTGTGGACATCCTTTTCCCTGTCCGTAGTGACATGGCATACAACTTGTCCTTCAGAATCTGCTGTAGTTGAAAGGTTTGGGTGGTAACTCTTTTCTCAGGCAGAGAATAACAATGCTTTCTTTTACTTGCTGCTGAGGCCTTGATGACACATTTCAGGTAATTTAGGTCTTGAGTGATGACAGTGGTCACTGAATTACAAAGCTCATCAGAAAACTTGTCTCTGCTTCTTACCTCGCTTTTTAAAATTTTCCTGTGGTTTATTAAAACCTTAGTTGCCACTGTTAAGTAGCTCACTCTGCTTACACTGAGTTAAGGGATATCTTTTTTTAAAAAAACTGCTCTGAATTACTCTGTTATCCGTTTTTGCAGGAGGCAAAGTTGTGCTCCACTCAGGTGATCGAAGAGGCGAAGGGTTCCACTGTAATTACTGGCCCACAATGTGGGCCCAGCTGGGCTGATGTTTTAATTTCTGTCTCTTTTGTGGCTTCCATTATCCTGGGGGCCAAGGTATGAACGTGTCTGGAATCACAATTTGTGGAAAGTTAGTAAAATTCTGGAACGGGGCCAGGACCATTCAGGGCTTGGGATGGATTTCTTGGAGTCTCTCCAAATGTATGGGTTGTCCATTAGTGCCACGTGGCCAGACTTGAGTCTAGAATAGACAGTTAAGGCAAAATTATGCTTGCTGCCCTGGTTGTACAATGGAAGAAAACTGAGGTGAGAGGTCTGGAGAGGATTGCTTCAGTGCTTTAGAAGGCTGGTTCCACAGAGAAATGCTTCCTGGGTGTAGAAAGGCTTTAGGGTGTTCAGAAAGCAGTTATATAAATATAAAAGATGAATAACAGGGAAAATAATGTCTAAGAATGAAAAGGCTCTGGTTTCCGGAAGATGTTCTGTCTCCCAAAAAGAAAATAGTTCTATATAATGAATAAAAGCGTGGCACCCTGGTTCAGCCTGGGGAGGTGTCCCAGCTTCACCAGTTATCAGCTGTAAGTCTTTGAGAAAGTTAACTTCTCAGAAAAGCAGCAGTCTTGCAAAGTTAGGGTTAAATGAGGAAATACATATAAAATGTATAGCATAATGCCTGACATGCAGAAAGGGTTACTTCAAGCCTTACAAGGAAACAGTCTAAAATGTTATAATCTAGTAGTTTACAAGGTTTTGGGGGGGTCTCAAACTGCCTTGGGAACTGGATGAAAACTATGGATCCTTGTTCCTCAAGGGAAAAAAATATATAAAATTTTTATACACAGTTTAAGGAATTCAAATACACAAAAGACTAAACTATAGACTTCAGGTTATTTCAGGTTTTTTCTTCTAGGGCTAGACTTATTCCCTTGAGAGAGAATAAAGGTATCAGTTTTATTTATTTTTTTATGATTTTTGATCATTTATATTTATAGTCTCTCAACTTTTTAGAACTGGAGGGAATTTTACCTAGTATAAATACACACCACCTCCTTTTTTAGGAAATAGCAAAACTAAGGTCCTAGGAAAAGTTGGTGTTTCAAATAAGCAGGGAACTCTATCAATTTCATACTTTTATAATTAAAAAGCTTAACTTTCTTTTTATCAACTGTCTTTCATGTTCAAGACGCTCCTTAAAATTTATTATATTTCTCCCCCATTTTCAGTCCTGTTCTCTGAAAGATATTTACAGACCTCAGAAGTTCATGTTCATTCAAAGCCCATGATACATACAAAGATCTTTTTCTCCTTTGTGTATACTAGTTAGCATACTTAAATCTGCCCTGCCATACTCATTTGATATTGCACTATTTAATGCAGCAGAGCCTTGCTGCAATGCAGTACTAGAGTACTACAGTAATAATTTCATCAGGCAGGAATTCAAATTAACAAAGACTTATTGGGACAGGCTCCATTCTGTGTACCTGGAATGAAGAGAACCCAGACAGAAACGCGTGCTCTCAGGGTGCTTACAGTCTATGACAAATGACCTTTGCTTTTGGGAGCATTTGGCTGGAATTGAGATTCTGTTCTTGGACAGGACCAGAGACAACCTGAAAGGTTACAGTTATGTGAATTCCAACTGTGCCTCCAACACTGTTCCTCAAGGAAAAACAATAGCCGACTCAGCACAGGCAGCATAAAACACAGGATGGCCAAAACGTGCCTGGGCGAAATCCCACCATACCTTCCCCCTGGCCAGAGCATTAACCACTTCAATTGGCAAACAGGCCATGCTTAGACAAGTCATCGCGAGGCTCCCCACTACAAAAATAGTATAAGCTCTTCT
This sequence comes from Oryx dammah, assembly GCF_014754425.2. NCBI lineage: Eukaryota > Metazoa > Chordata > Mammalia > Artiodactyla > Bovidae > Oryx > Oryx dammah. The sequence continues at coordinate 14,673,449 of NW_024070201.1, forward strand.
ACTTTGCTTCCAGGATACTTTGGGTGACTTTTGAGGGAAATGTGAAAAGGAGAGCAAAAGCCCTGGGGTTGGCAGTTTGCTCTAGCGAAAAGGGGCCAGGAAGCAGGGCTGATGATGGAGAAAGGAGCCAGAGGAAATTAAAGGGATGGGACACTGGTACATGAAAAGTCGGAAGTAAGTCAGATAAGTGACAGGCCAAAGGCGTTGTTGTTAAAAGGCTCTGAGAAACCATAATGATCTTGTTGCATGTGTTTCTGGAGAAGCAGAGGTGACTCGAGGGTGGTGGAGCTGACATGTCATCGGGATCCTTGGGCTCTGAGGAATCAACCTGATCTCACTCAGAAATAGGGTCAAATGATGTCAGTGAAACCCTGAAGACAAAAAGCAAATAAAACAAAGCTGAGATGGTGCTGAGCCAGCTCAGGAACCCACAGGTGGGGCTGGAGCCGCTCTTCACCCCAGGTCCTTGTCCTGCCTTAGGGGTCACATGGCTGGACTTCACCCTGAAGCTCTTTAGGGCAGCCCCAGGGCTATAAGCCCTTGCACACACCCAAGCATCTGCCTTCCCTTTTTTTCCACCTAGAAAAATCTTACCGTTCCTCGTAATCCTCCACATTTGGAACCTTATGTTTGCCTGGCTAAATATACTCCTCAGTTCTTTGAAAAAAAAAAGGGGGGGGAATTAAACTCTTCTTGATGTTCTCAGGAGGATCCAACTTAGACTTGGCTTCAGGCCCTTTCCACCTGAGATGTCTCTGTTCAAGCAACGAAGAGCTATAGTGAAAAAAGCAAAAATTATCTTCATGATATCCGAGGAAAGTGAAATCAACCTAAATGAGCTACATCATCCAAGAAAACACACTCATTTTGTCATGACATGTTACTGTGGTGACTTCTTTCATGGGTGCTCCTATTTTGCAGGCCGCAATATTTTTGGCAGATGAATCGCTTATCTCTTCTCCCAGTGAATGCTTTGATAGACAACAGTATAAATATCCTGTAGTCTGGGTCCTTGGTTTTGTAAACAGCCAGGAAATAAATAAGGCATTTTGCCTGATGACCAAGGCAGACTCATAAATAGACTTCTATAAACAGAGGGCAATTGTAAAAAGCAAAGGTGAAAGAATCCATGGCTTGGCTCATGCTTTATATATCCTCCGCATTTACACTTCCCTGAAGACCCTCTCAGCCCAGACCTATATTTAAAAAAAGCCCAGACCTATTTATAGTATGGTTAGCTTTTTACTAGAGTCATACAAAATACATCAGGCATGTTATCTTTTGTGATATTGTCTATGTTCCTAAAGGTGGTTAGTTGCCTCTTGTAGAGCAAAACTGAGATCATCAGCTATTGGCTAGCAGTAAAGATCTTGATGGCAAGAGCCAGGGCACTCTATCTCAGGATTCCAGCTCTTAAATGGGAATAATACTTCCTTTTAATTAGCTGACAAGCTGAAGTTCTTCAGTCAAAAGCTTAAGGAATGATTATGACTCACTAGCTCTAGCTTTTTGCCTTTCCATACTCTAGGAAAAAGAATTTGTTGGGAATTCCCTGGCGGGCCAGGAGTTAGAACGCCTCAATTCCACTACAGAGGGCTTGGGTCCAGTCCCTAGTTGGGGAAATAAGATCCCACAAGCTGCACCGCATGGCCAAGAAAGAAAAAAACAGAGAATTTGTTGAGAGTAGGACACATAAAGGCATATATTCGTGTGTGTGGATGCACTGCTATTGTCTAATCACTCAGTCCTGTCTGATTCTTTGCAACCACCATGGACTGTAGCCTGCCAGGCTCCTCTGTCCATGGGATTGCCCAGGCAAGAACACTGGAGTGGGTTGCCACTTCCAACTCCAGTGTGGATGCATATACCTCATGTATGAGCCCAAGTCCCAGAGAAGATGGTCTTTCTTCCTCTAGAGAAAGGTTAGAATATTGTCATTTAATTGTTGTCATTTAATTTCTCCTGACATAGAATTCTCAACAGACTAACTAATAGAAGACCAAAATGTACTTTGCAAACACAATTGCAGTAAAGATGCTTGACGATCCACCTTGCATGTTACCAAGTACTTGAGCCCTATTAAATCAAATACAGTGGTAAATTACACCAGGGAGCCCCAAACATTAAAATTCAAATAAATTTCAATTGCAGTTGAACAAATATATTATTGCTGCATGAAAACTTTTAAAAGTAATAATAATAGCTAACATTTATTGAGTGCTCATAACAGGAGGGACACTGTTCTATGCACTTTACATAATTTTTTTCATTTAATCCTCAAGAAACTCTGCTGCTGCTGCTGCTGCTGCTGCTAAGTCGCTTCAGTCGTGTCCGACTCTGTGCGACCCCATAGACGGCAGCCCACCAGGCTCCAATTATTAAAAAAAATTAAATTTGAAGGGTTTTTCAACAGTGACTAGATTATATAATATTAAGATAGAAAAAAAGTTTTCAATTTCTCCCTTACAGAGCTCTTAGGTAACACATTTCAGGTCATAGCTGAAGTTCCACTGGTATAATGTATGTCCATTTGTTTCCATTCCTCGGCATTCCAGTTCCCCCCAGACGTGTGAATCTCTCGATGTTTGGGTCTTCTTGGAGAAACAAAATGCAAAGTGACAGGTCTCGAATAGACAGAAAGAAAAGTAGAGTTGTTACATCAACAGCATGTCCAGCACAACCACAATCCTTCTGGGATGGCCCCGGGTGGGGGAACACCACTTCCTTTAATTCCTCATCCATAACGTTTTCAAAGGTGTGGCAGAGAGGATCCTCACGGGTCGGGTGAAGCATCTCCTTTATTTTCCAAGATCTTAGCAAATCCTAAGAACTATTGTACCTGCAGGAGAGAGAATGGGTTCAAGGGTGGCTGAGTTTAGAATAAACCCAATATAAGTGGGAGAGAAAGAGAGAGGGAGAAGAGGAAAGAGAGAACAGAGGAAGGGGAGGAGAGGAAGGAGGAGGGGGAAGGAGGGGAGGAAGTGGTGGAAGAGGGGAGGCAAGAAAAGAGGAGGGAGAAGGGCGAGGAGGAGGAGAAAGGAGGAGGGAAGGGGGAGGAGGGAGAAGGAAGTGGAGGGAGGAGGAAGAGAGGGAGAGAGAGACACTTAGAAAAGGAAGAAAAAGTAGTGGCTTCCGCAGAGACAAAGCGTGTGAGGAACAGGAACGGAAACCAAGACTATTCCAGATTTATCGCGGCTACTTGAGTTAAGCTTGAGCTCCTCCGAAGCTATTGATAGGCCCTACAGAAACAGATTGCTTTTTCAGACGTATTTCTCATCTGGCAAGTTGAGTCAAATGAAAATATTTATACCTGTTCCTAGTTACATAGCTAGTCCTCTTCATTATTTCATAAAGACCACCACAGTGATCTTTAACTTTGCAAATTGACCCAAAGCTGCCCTCCTTTACTTTGTCTTTTTCTTCACCACTTAATTCTTGAAAATGTTCAGAAACATTTAACTTCCATTTCTGTTTGGTTTTACTTTAAAAAAAAAAAAAAGTCTTTTTTGGTTCAAGAACTCTAGAAAATCATTAAACTGGGCCAGCAAACATGAGGTCTGAATGAAGGATAAGAGCAGAAAGAGAGAAAGCCTTTATCTCTCAAAGTTTTCTTCATGGGCGGTTGCTCAGGTAGACACTTTGGAATCACACTGATGTTAAACTTGGAGAGAAGCAGTTTAGGTAATAGATTACTGATCTTCATTCTCCAACTGGAGGCACAAAAGGTCCTAAAAATTCGAGAGCAGACTTTCTTAATGAAATGTACACTGGAAGATTTTTTTCTATGTGAAAAAAGCAAAATGGGGTTTTTTTGGCTCACTGCATTCTAGTTCTTTCTTTCGAATGTCAGACTTTCACATCCATTTGCTAATGAGAACTAAGAGTAATACTTCATATTTGTAAGTGCTTGACATGCAAGGGAAGGAAGATGGTTTCAATCAATCTCTTTTGATTGAAAGAAACAGGCACACTCAAGTTACTTCACAAAATTAGTGGTGGAAGGAGATTTAGATGGGGGAGGGGGCAGAGTGGAGTGGGGTAGATCGTCACAAGGATACATGGCGGGGACCAGAACTGGAAATTGCCAAGATTGAAGGCACTTCCAAGTGTCTTAGCGTCTTCACTTTCTTTCTGTGCATTGCCTCCATCCTTCTTGTCCAACCTGCTTCCTCAACCTTTACTATCTGTTCTGCCCTTCCTAGTTTTAAGTTCCTTTTGGTTCATGGCATCCTCTCACAATCTGACTTTGCTGCCAGCTGGCTTGGTGTTTTAGTTTCCAATTGCCGAATTTCCCAGAAAGGGAACTGATTGGTCCAGATCATCATTTTAAGCTAGTTCATCCAGATGGTTGGCCAGGTCACAGAATGGCTATTTTCCACCAAGTGCCTACTCCTTGGTCTACTCATGTGAGATGGGGACCAAACACATAGTACTGAGCATCACTGTTTAGAATGAGCCCACAGAAAGGAAGATTTCCTTAGAGGAGGATCTGGATGGGCCAGCTTGCGATAAATACCTCTAGTTCACCAGCAGATACATGGAAACCAGTTCATTCAGCTTCTTTGTTAGACGAGCTAGTTTCAGCCAATCACAATGGGCCTGGACCATCCTTGACACAGCACATAAGAGGAACAAGGGTGACTTCTTTCCTCTCCCTTCTTCAACTTCAGTATGTACACCATTTTACCTCCATGACTAACCACTTGCTTAGGGATCGTCAGACTTAAATATCAAAAACATTTGGAATTTCAGCATTTGGAGTGTCAACAAAAGGATTTTTTGAATCCCAGGATCATTCAATTGTTTTATTTTAGAGTAACATGCCAATGAGCAATAAAATATTAGAAGAGAGAATAATGCATATTGCTTTTTCTACTCCCATAGCATTGATTTCAACAGTAATCCAGCTACCAGAAATGCCCGCACTCTATTTGGTGGACATTGGGAGACCTAAGTCAGCAGACCTCATAGTTTGGTAACCTATCACAGAGAATTATTTCAAAGAATAATTACAATATTCTGATTGTACAATGCAAAGACAGGATTGCATTTAGTCCTATGTATAAATACTGGCATTAAGCAAATCTGGGTTCAAATCTCAAATGTCTAGTAATAACTCTGACCAAACTTTTAATTCCTATAAATTGTTTGTAAAAATGAAGATAATAATAGCCATTCATAGGCAGTTTGTAAATATTAGGTAAGATAATGTATAAAGGATATTGTGAAATGACTGGTACACAGTAAGCACTCAGTAAATGGTAGTGGTTGCTTCTATTACATATCTATTATGATTATAGTATCATTACAATGGGTGTTGTGGGGATTAGAAAATATAGATTAGAGATAGGAGGATTACTTTCAAATACCTGAGAGTCTTAAGAGAGATAAAATAGATGTACCTCTTAGAAATGGTGCCTACATTTAACTTGCACGGATGGAACTCAGCATGGTGGTGGGCTAAGTGAGAAATATCAAGTGTGAAATGATGTTAAATGATATTCTTTAATTAGGAAAAAGAAGTTAAATAAGGATAGTGCCTCATGAAAGAGAAAAGAGGCTTGCTCCCAGTATTAAAGTTTGTTTGAAAGTCAGTGTTAGTCGCTCAGTCATGTCCAACTCTTTGTGACCCCATGGACTGTAGCCCACTAGGCTCCTCTGTCCATGGGATTCTCCAGGCAAGAATACTACAGTGGGTTGCCATTCCCTTCTCCAGGGGATTTTCCTGACCCAGGAAGATCAAACCTGGGTCTCCCACCAGGTCTCTGGCATGCAGGCAGATTCTTTACCATCTGAGCCACCAGGGAAGCCCAAAGTTTGTTTACTGTAATGTAAAAGCTCAGGATTAATAGGAGTTTTATAATTGTAACAGAAACTATATTAAAAGAGGAACTGAAACATCAAGATGTGAGTTGCAGATGGAAAGGACCTACTGGCTGGCATACAGGTTAGTCACTGTCATAAACTGTGGACAGTCCACTACTTGGTTTTGCATTTTACTTCCTCAGGGAAGCCTGGATTATGTTAGATTCCCATGCTATCTATTTCCTTCCTGTGTTTCCCCTACTATAATAATCATTACAGGGACTTCCCAGGTGGTCCAGTGGTTAAGAACTCAAGCTTCCTCTTCAGAGGGCACCTGATTTATCCCTGGTTGGGGAACATGCCACACAGTGTGGCCACAAATAAAAATACTTATTACATATTGGCGTTACTTGTTTGAAGTTCCTCCTCTCTAGAAGATTATCTGTTCTGTAAGACCCCGACTCTCGTGTTCCCTAACTAGCCAAGAGCGTGGTACTTGTACTCCACAGACACATGTTGAGCAAATGAACGCATGAACACAGGAATGAATTTCCATCACTACCACTAAGAGGAGTACAGTTACTCAAAGGAGCTTTCTGAATTCTTTGCTAATAATTCTCTTACCCTCTGTTCTCCATTTTCTATTTATCTTCTACACCAGTGCAGAGATTATACCTTAGTCTCTCTATTAAATTGTAAACTTATCTTTTGTTATTTTTTTAATCACCAGGACTTACTACTTGCTGAATATCCAATAAATAAATGAGTGAATAAAAGAATATTGGACAGCACGTATTTCAAAGCATAGTCTTCCAAAATGCTTCTAGCTTTCCAAACTCTTACGAGATGCTGTTGTGATTCCAAGCTGGCAGCTCATGTAGGAATGCCAACATTTTATCTTTGAAATTGCTGTTTGTTGTTTCCGTTTATATAATTATTGAAAGTTGCTTCTTGCTACCGAGGCAAATTTTACCTTTGCATGAAAATCATTTTACAATTTTAAGACAACTTGGGAACTTTTCTTGGTAAAAATATATCTACTTTCTAGTTAACAAACTCTAATACATCCAATTATTTCATCCAACAAGCTTTTTCAAGCACTTCCTGTTAGGTTCCAAGTACTTGACATACTCAGATGAATAAAGGCTCATCCTTGAAGATGCTCAAAATCTGTATGTAACTGTCACTTTCAGAAGGGATGAAAATTGAAGTGTAGGCTGTTCCCTTCTAAGGGTCCCTTCAACTATGTGTTGATTTCCTGCAAATTCTTCACAACAGAATCAATACTGTTATATGTTATCTAAGACATTTGAGTCTAAAAATTATAACTCCTCTATACTCTGATTAACAGGATCCTATTTCCAAACTCCCTTACTCTAATGTGGAATTTTGTTTTATTCACCCACTTTCCTTTTTAACACCCAGGCAACTAGCGTATTCCACAATGATCTTTCTTTAAAATACATAAAATTATTTCTCTGTCTTAGTTTCCTCACATCTATAAGAAAGATATTAAGAACAAGGGTGAGTACAAATAGATTAAAAAAAAAAAAAAAGAGTAGAGTCACAGAAGAAATAAGGGAACAAAGGAAAACCTGGGCAACTTTGGGGATTTTTTGAGACTAGAGCTGCTTTTACTTTCTCCCTCCCTACTTGCAGATATTCTCCTTGCACTAGATTCTCATGGAAATTGTAAGACAAAACAAATTCACAAAATTTTAGACCTTGAATAGGTCTTTGTGATTCGCAGATACGAATTAACCACAAATTTAATGACATTTAAACCTTAGTGTCCATCACTAGCACTGGCCCCTTCCCAGGCCCCTTGGAGAGGCCAGAGAAATGTGTCCACATAGTCATATTCTTAATTAAATTTTAAAAACAAGCTATTATTGGTAAGGACCACAAACTCTTTGCACTCAAGTTGCCTCTTTCAAACTCTCCCTCATGCTAGAGAAATTGGGAAGCCATGGGTATTTTTGTTATTCTAGGTAAGGGGAAGTTGAGACGGAGATACCTTTAGCTTGTGTTTAGTGGGTTATATATATATAGAGAGATAATAGTCATTTCATGTGTGGTTGTTGGTTTTGAGTTGTCCCAATGTAAGAATGGATTCTAGGAATATTTCTACTGCCACCAGGCCAATTCACATGCACCATGTCACAAAGATGTAGGCTGAGAAATGTTTATGATGCATAAGTGTCCTAGGGCACAAGACTAGAGAAAAAAATGAATCATCCTTCTATTTTCTCCATAGAAGATAATATTGCAAAAATCATTCTCATATGAAAAGGAAATCAAAATATACAGCCAAAAATATGTAGGGGAAAAAAGTAATATAGGGTTGTGTCCAGTCATTGATTGATAAAATTTTGTTATTTATTTGGATTTTGTGATGTTTATAGTATTTTCAGCTGTTTAAAGTTTATTGATTCCATTTATTAATTTTAAATAAGTATTTATTTTAAATAAGTATTCACTTTCATAAATAATTTTGCATCCATAGTTTCATATCTTTTTCTTAAGAAAAGTCTCCGTATTACATTAGTTTCAATTTTCCTATAATCTGGATTGGCCCTGACCCCACCTAATGACCCTTCCACATTTAACATATAAGGCAGCTGAGGCCCAAAATCACTTAGTTTATAGCACTACTGAACTGAACTTTAGGTCTTCTGACTTTCTGTCCATTGCTACTTCTACAACACTACGTTACCTTACTTTTGAGAAGTACCTTGAAAATCAAAGATCTTCACAGAAAAACAAAGAGGAAAATAAAAAAGATCTCCTGACCACAGTATACAATAGGAGTAAATATTCATATAGCATTTCTTATATGCAAGACATTGTCTTACAGTGCTTTACATATAACTCATTTAATCCTCAAAACAACTGTCTATAATTAAGCCAACATTAATATCTTCTTTTTAGATGACAAAAATTGAGACATAGAGAAGTTAGGTAACTAGACCAATGTCAGAGCATAACATCCTTTGTATTGTGGCAGCTAGCAGCAAACATTTTTTGAGGGTTTGTAAAGTTCTAGTCGCTTCCTGAACACTACAATGCATTGTCTCATTCAATCTTCACAATCACCCTTTGGGAAAGTACCATTATTACTCAATCTCACAGATGAAGAAACTGAAGCCTAGAGACAGTAAGTGACTTGCCCAAGGTCGTATATCTAGTAAGGGGCCAAATCAGTGCTCAAATCCATATCTGACTCCAGAGCCCAGGCTCTTAGTCCCCACACGATAATGCTTATCAAAGAAAACACCCTTGTGGTCCTCCTACTATTGCCATGTTCCCCTTGGTCCTTTTCTCCTAAAGCTACAATTTGAATGGGAATTTACACAGAGTTAGAATAAGGAGTGAGGTTACCAGTATAAAGGACATAATAGTCCCTTCTTAGACAACTGTCCTTCCCCTTGTGTGTACACACACACACACACACATATGTATCAGAGTACCAGAAGTGTATACACACACACACACACACACACACACACACACACGTGTATCAGAGCACCAGAGTATTTTTTTAAATTTATTTTTAATTGATGTATAATTGATATACATATCATGGTATTCTTTTTGTGAATTTGCATATTTGATATTATTTACTTTCACTAAAAATATTCCCACAAATATCCAATTATAGAATTTTGACTGAACAGATTGTTATGCATACAAATGTTAAAATATTATACAACCATTATTGTTTTTGTTTAAAATCCACTATATTGAGACATAACTTACACACAGTTAACTGCATAATAAAACTGTACAGTTTATTGCATTTGGACAGTTATGTATACCCGTGAAAGTATTAGCACAATCAAGATACATACCATTTCCACCACCTACAGAAGATTCCTCAGGCCACTTTGCAATCCATCCCTTATTTACTATCACCCAGGCAACTGTCTATCATGATATTCTGTACGCTGGATTCTTTTCCTCAACTTTTGCTATAGCCAAGAGATGACATGTTTCTTTTTAACTCATATTCTATGATAAAGTTAAGAGGTTCAGTCAGCAGATCAGTAAATTGAGTGCCAGAGAAAGTTTTGAGATGGCAAATCCTTACAAAGGTCAAGAAGATAATGTACATAAAGTGGCAAAATGGAACCCCAGAAGAGTGACAGAGACGTTGGTAAACCTGAAAATGCATGTCCAAACGCAGATAACAGGTACTGGGTTCCAGCAGATGGTGGCCATATACCAGTATACATCCAGTGTAACCAGATCTAACCATTTTTCAAGAGACACCAGAAATCTAGACTTGTTGGTGGGTGGGGGTTCGGGTGGAGGCAAAAATCTCCTACTACAAGTATTTTTAAGTAATTCAGTGTTAAAAAGAACTGTGCTGGCTAACATTTGCAGGCCAAACAATGACAAACCCACATCTGTAGGCTGCTTCTTTGCAGTCTGCTTTCTACAGGGTTTAATGCAGGAAACTCTGGAAGGGGAAGTTAGAAGAGAAAGCTGGCAGAAATCTGGATCTTGATGGAGTATTTGTTCTTTGGAAAATGAACTTCAGCAAGAAAACTTTTCCTGGTGGAGGTGGGCGATGGAGAGGGTGGAAGGGGACGGGGCACTCAAGCAGTGCCACTTTCGATCACATCGTCTTAATTCCTCCCTCGGAGTAGTACTGGTCTTGGGCCCTAGGAAAAGTTAGCAGGAATCTAATTAACAGCTCAAAGGGAGCAATCAATTTACAATTGTGTGAAGTGCAAATTCCTTTGTGCACAAAACAAATTACAGTATTTGCAAATTTGTAAATAATGCAGTACTTGCCCTCAATCCAAAGCTTTGGGTGCCCCCAGGGGAAAGACGAAGAAGTCTGAGAAGGCAAAATATTAGAAAATGACCTATTGTCTCCAGAACTGGAATTTTAAAAATATCTTCAGTGATTTATTTTTTCAATTGAATCCTTATTTAGGAACTACAAAGGGGCCCAGTTCTTAGGTCAGTAGAATGAGAATATCTGGAGAAGTAAACAATTTCAAGTCCAAAAGTCACAGCATGTTATTAACACAGTATCTTCTTTCAAAACTGCTGAACATAAAAATGTGCCCAACCCTCTCTCCCTATACCCTTGGTTTGTGGTAAGAACTTTCATTTTATAAGAGAGATAGCAAGCTTCAGTTATGATCATGATGTTCAGTGTCAAGAAGGACTTGGTGACAGGTAAGGACATGAATCCAATCTCTGCTTTGCAGCAATAGTCGTTTTGAACCATTCAATTCACAGATATGTGTTGGGATCCTTTTGTAAGATCCTGTAGCTATTATTAGAGATTAAAAAGAGATGCCCTAGACTTACAGTATATTGAGGAAAGTCAATATACTGAAAAACTCCTTATTTTCTCCAAGATTTTTAAAGCATTTCTCTTAAAATGGGTTGAGCGAGGAGCTGGGAGTGAATAAGTGAATGCAGTCCATTCCCTGCCCTACAGGGGTTCACAGTCTACTGAGAAAATAGAATCTGAACCAGTCATATCAGTATTCAGTTTGATGCTAAGGAAGAAGTATAGGAAAGGATGCTTTGACAAATGCTTAATCTATCAAGAGATCTCTCCCCTCTGTGCTTATTTGTTGAGTGTGTGTGTGTGTGTGTGTGTGTGTGTGTGTGTGTGTGCGCGCGCGCACATGCTCAGTTGTGTCCAACTCTTCAGGACCCATGGACTGTAGACCACCAGGCTCCTCTATCTATGGGATTTCCCAGGCAAGAATACTGGAGTGGGTTGCCATTTGCTGCTTCAAGGGATCTTCCTGACCCAGAGATTGAACCTAGGTCTCCCCAATTGGCAGGCAGGTTCTTTACCACTGAGCCACCCGGGGAAGCCCTCTTATGGTGAGTTGAGTGCAAATTGGTTAAATCTTTCCACAAAACCTTTTAGTAAATTATATCAATAGTCTTAAAACATATTCACATCCTTCTGGTTAGAAATTTCATATCTAGGAATCAAAGATGTTGCCAGAAACTTACATATAAGGAAGCTTATCAGAGTATTATTTATAATCAGGAGAAAATGGAAATAATCTCCATGTTCCATGATGGAGTAATGGTTAAATAATTTATGGTACATCCAAACTGTGTGATTTTATGTACGACTAGAGGAAAAAAGGTCACATTTGAAAAAATAGTTCAAAACAAGCAAAAATTATTTTTAAACGGTGTAAAATGTTTAATGAAGTATCATTCTCAATTTGTAATTAAAAACTTAAAAAAGAGTGCTCAATATTGGTTGTTAATTTTCACCACTGTCTTACTTTACTAAAGTTCTTTCTTGTTTTAGGCAACCAGACAACGAAAGGGGTGGAGTTTTTCCTTACTCAGAACGAAGTTCAAAGAATGGGCTTTTGTTTCCGCCTCTCTAACTAACAATGAGGTCCAGGATTTGCAAGTCACTTATTTTCTAAGTCACAGTCTCCTAGTATCCAGCTAGCTGGGAAAGAAAAAGAGGCCAGGTGAGGGATGGAAAAGAAAGGAAGAGTCCAGAAGCTGAACATTACCAGGAGAGGGGAGAAGAAGGATGATGGAATTGAGTGTGAGAAACCGGAGGAAAGGTTGGTCATTGTGTATTGAGAATGAGTTACTGGATTGGAAAGTTCAGAGATGGGACATAAACACATATTGTGGCTCAATAGAAGAAATATTACACATATATGGTGATTCAATAAGACAAATGTTACATGGTTGACTGACAAATAAATGACAGTGTAGACAATTAATTTTATAAAATTTTGGAGGAGAGGGGCATCATTTGGTCACATACATGTACATGACCATGGATCAACGAAGAGATTCTTCTAAAACCTCCTTTTAGCAATCTTTTTTAGAAGGTATAATTGTATGAGGCTGGCCTCTCTTGGCCTTCCTCTCTGGGTTATTGAAGAACTTAACGGACTTCACTGTGAAAGAATTTTAGCTATTAAATAAAAGGAAAAGATATAAAAAGTATATGATAGAAAATAATTTGAAGCTAAAATATTGTTTGGGAAAATTCAATCTCTGCACAAAAATTCATTTCATCCTTTAATTTCAACTTGCCTTTAAAATGTATTCACATAAAATCTGCTTTCCAAGCCAGGAATATAACTCAAGAAATGTACCACTAAATGGGGACACATATGTGTTTCAGTTCTTAGGACAACTGTGCCTTCCTAACTTTCTCCCTGGATTTCTTGGTTCTCTGCATTGAAGTGTATGTAAGTCATTTCTCCCTCTGCTGAATCTTCTTTTTTAGTTTCTTCTAACAGAATGTAATACACCTTCCCCACGCCATTGCTCTCCTAGGCTGTATAAATCCACACAACCCCAAGAGAACTTTAGCTATCACTAAACTTTAGCTATCATTTAACTTTAGTTAAATGGATCAACACATTTACCCCACCACATCACTTAGACCCTTTGGGGGTTTTCCAGTCTATTTTAATCTATTTAAACCTGACGCTGGCAGATTTCCATTTCCTTTGTTCCTTGTGTAGACTTGGTTTGTGCCCGTTGGTCTCTAAAAGGGACAGAGGGGGGGCAGCTGTCGAAAAATGAGGAGATTGGCAGTTTTAACCACATAATTTGGTCTAATACCTTTGATATGCTAAACTTGCTAGCTCCTCCAAGTGTACCTTTCTGATTTTGCATCACAACACCACACTGAATCCCTAAGGCAACCAGAGTAGTTTTTTAAATTAAAAAAGAAAGGAAAGAAAAGAAAGAAGTGCAAACCAGTGAAATCATTCGTGTAAATCATCTGCACAGATTCATTCTGCCAACTGCAGGCCTTCACAGATCCTCGTACGCTAGCGACCTTTAAGAAAAGCAGAAGCCGAGAATAATGATCGCGTTCTCCAGCGCGAAAACAGGTGATGTCATAACGCACAGTCCTGTGTGGTTTCAGCCAGGGCCGGGTGGGGAGCTGGGGTTCCAGTGTGCACGGAATTCGGCCCCAGTGGGCAGAGCAAGAAATCCTCGGGGCCCGGAGGACGCAGGGGAGCGTCCGGCACCAACCAGGCTCTCGCTCGGCACCTGCCTTTGTCTCACAGGGGAGCAGGTTTCGGGGTGTCTAGCGTCGGAACCCGCCTTCGACCAGCATGAACGCTGCTAGCCCCTCTGGAGACCTTACTCTCCCACTTGTCTGTCCCCCTCCACACCCTAAAAGCCTGAGTTTCCCCCAGTTACATCTGCTACTCTCTGCAGAACGTGAACACCAAAATCCTGAATTCATTTGTAGCTTTGCAAGAGGCAGGTCTAGCCCAACAGCTTTAAATGGTAATTTGTTCTCTGAAGCTTCGTTCCCAGGCAGGGCTCCGAGCTCTGCGTTTATCTAACCAGCTGCCCCAGAAGGACTTTGGGGTGGAAGACAAACCTGTCTCTTTGGCCTTGCAGAGCTGGACAAATAAAAGAATTTTCGTTGCTGAGAGACTACGACGAGAAGGGGCTTTAGATGGAGGAGGAAACCGCTAACCCACAGGTTTTGAGGCTTTTGTTTCCCTCTAACCGACTAATGGTGTAAATATACCTAAACATCTATCCCCCACCCGCTGCCGAAGCTTTAGGTAACTGGTCTTTTGCAAAATAAGGATAAGCGATGCATAAAGTTCTTTGAGATCCTTGGCTGCCAACTGCTACAGGACTGCAGTCTTCTTTCCAGCTAAGATTCTGGGTAAGAAAGAGAAAGCCTAACCACTGTTTTAGCTCCCCCCACCCCCACCGTCTTTCTCCAGAAATAGGAAACATTTAGTTGAGTCTTAGACCCTCTAGCGAACTCTAGCTCCCAGCTATTTATCTCATTCCCTCCCCATTTCTGCAGGGACCTAGCGCAGGGGCTGTGGCTGGCCTTAGGGGAGGGGCTGGGTTCCACGGGGTTATTTGCATGTGACACACCCCCTTCCCCCTATTGGCGGAGCCGCACAAACTCAGTTCCCTCCCACCCGGCTACCGAACTAACGCGCCGTCTCCCTGCAGTTCGGAGCCTCGGAGACAAACTTAACTTGCCCGGAGATTCGAGGCGTCCTCGGCGCCTGTGATTGGCGGGCGCCGCGCCCAGCCGACTGCAGCCGCTCATTGGCTGCGGGCTGGCGTCGGGGGGCGTGGCCGGGGCGGCCCGATTGGCGGGAGGGGGCGGTGCCGGGGCGCGGAGGTGGTGAAGGCGCTGAGGCGGCGGGGGCGGGGCCGCGCGGAGGCGCTGAGGCGCTGCGGCTGCGGCGGCGGCGGCGGCGGCGGCGGCGGCTGCTGGTCCTGGCCGGGCGGGGGC
>NW_024070201.1:14688915-14754653 GCF_014754425.2 Oryx dammah
AGGTGGCGGCGGCGGCGGCGGCTGCTGGTCCTGGCCGGGCGGGGGCGGGGGCGGGGGTCTGCGGGATGGGGGCGGGCTGGACGACGCGCCGCTGAGGAGCCGCCGCCGCCGTCTCCGCCGTCGCTCCGGCAGCCGCCGCGGGGGTCGCTGCGGGCAGCCGCCCGCTCTCTGGCCGTCGCCGCCCCGTCCCGTCCTCCTGCCCCGAGGAGGCTGAGGCTAGAAGCGCGGCCTGCGGGGCGTGTGAGGGGGACAGTCTGGGCCCCGCAGCGGCGCGGGCGGCCGCAGTGACAGCCCGGCCCCGGCCCGCCGCCCGCCCGCGGTGCCCGCGCGCCCGCAGCCGCGATGAACCGCGGCGGCAGCAGCCCGTCGGCCGCCGCCAGCTACCTGCTCTGTACCAACTGCCGGAAAGTGCTGCGGAAGGTACGGGCTCGGCTCGGGGCCGGCCCCGAGGGGCGCTTCCTGCCCGCGGCGGCCGAGGGACCCCGGGGCCTCTCCGCCGGACCCCCAGAAGGGGGCCTGAACCGCGAACGGAGGCGCTAGCCTGCTGGGATTTTGATTCCTGCCGGGGCAGCGCTTGGTCCCCGGGGCTGGGGGGTTGGGGGACGAGGTTTGGGGGTGCTTGCTGTCCGTCCCTCTGTTCACCTAGCTACCTTGCCCCCCCCCACTCCTCGGGCGGAGGGGTGACGGACCTGTTGGGTTCTCCTCCCGGTGTTCTGGGTGCAAGTCGGTGTGAAATCAGAACTGGTCTGGTCCAGAGGAACCTGGTTCCCTCTCGGCTGCGCCTAACTCCTGCGGGTGTTGTTTTTGTTTATTTCGGTTTTGCTTCTGCACGCTCTACCCGAATACTCTTTTTTTAAAAACCTTCTTGTTGATGGTCGTCTTGTGGCTTCGGGTCGATCCCGAAAGAAACTGGTAAAGCAGCTTGAACTTTATGCCCATGGGAAACGCTGTTCGACGTTACGGTTCCTCAAGCTGGGACTGGGGGAGGTGGAGACGAGGGTGGACGTGAGTTGTCCCTTTTTAGCGCTTACCCCCCATCCCCCGTTTCCCCCCAACCCCCGCACCCTGGTGTTGCTCCAGAAAAATCAGACGCGCAATCAGTTTATTGCTTCCCAGAGTGATTGATAGAAAGTTTACTCCAGTTTTGTTTAGCTCACTTGGCTTAATCGCTCCGTTAAGGGTTGGGGCGGGGGCGGGGGAGGGGGATGCAGTATGAAAAGATGTCGCTTTAGACCTAGAAAAGCTTTTAATCAGACTTTAACAGCCGCCATTGGGTTATATTATAATTAGCTTATTCTTCTCGAGACTATTTTTACATTTCATTAAGTGGAAACAGTAGTTGAGGTGCTTCTGTTTGTTCAGTACAAATGAATTAAAATTGCTGAGCTTTGCAAATGCTTCTGGACTGAAAGGCTAAGATGAATACGGGCACCGTTTTTAGTCAATTTCTCTAACTACAGTTCAATTGAGATTGTTCTTTCTATATTAAAAAAAAGAAAGAAACATGTAAGTAAGCAAGCTCAAATATTTGCGCTCTTTGTCCAAAAACTGTTTTTCTTCCTCTGTGGGTCAGGCCAAGTGCCAATCAAAGTTGTTTTTCAAGCCTCTTTTCCCTGCAGTAGAGCCGCTGCTTTTTTTCCCCCAGTTTTATTTGAGAGCATGAAGAAAGCAAAGGGATTGCATATTTAAAGTTAATCAAACAGTTAAGTATGCCTTAAATTGTGTTTATCGGGTATGTTCTTCTTGAAACAGATTTTTATTAAATGTGCATGTTGAGTATGTGCAGTTATTTTTTTCCATAAAGTCCGGGATCAAATTACAGTTGATACTTGCTCAGCTCATTGTAGGGCAACTTGTGAGAAATGTAAAGGATCAGAAGTGCAGAGCAGCTTAGTTGAATGTTAACTCTTTCGTTTCTGGGCCAGATGTCATCTGAACTTAGCTTTTTAAAAAATGATGATGATGATTTTCCAGCTTTAAAAGTGATGTTATGTCTTTAATATGAAAAAAAAAAGTTTTTTTGAGACACATTTGATTAAACTCAAGCCTGGTTTAAAAAAAAACAGCTTTTTCTTTTTTAACTGAATAAGGCAGGAGGAAGACCTGTATTAACTTGGAATTTTTTTTTTTAATGATTCTGGCAATTTGGTAGACTAATAAAATGTTTGGAGGTAGTATTAAGTTTCAAAATCTGTTTTTCTTTTGAGAGAACCAAGCTATGATCCATGACATTTTGCTACCTTTCAAGACATCTTTTATCTCTTGTGAACATCATTCAGTCTTTGTGAACTATACAGTCCATGGAATTCTCTAGGCCAGAATACTAGAGTGGGTAGCCTTTTCCCTTCTCCAGGGGATCGAATCGGGGTCTCTTGCATTGCAGAGGTATTCTTTAGCTTTTAAGAAATTACTTCTTTTTACCTAGAAGGAAAACATCTTCCTATTATTAAAAGAAAGAATATATGGAAAATGAATATTCACCATTTTCATATTTGATAATTGCTGTGCACATCTATGCCAAAAATTTCCAGTTTTTGGTAACTCCAAGGTATTTAATATTGATTCATGTAGTAGCATGAAATAACTTTAGATGGGAATGGGATTGTTTGAGCCAGTTATGACATGACTTGGCAACATTTGTAGCTTTTAAAGAGTGCCTTAAGTGCTCTTAAAAGATATCAAGTGTTTAGCATTTTAAATTCTTTATCATTCTAAAAATAGCATGTAAGACTTTTCTAATAAAGAAATGGGCTTTTTTTTTTGATAGAAAGTATATAACTCTAAGCAGAATTCATCTGTAACTCTCAAAATAGGATTCTCTGGATTTATCTTGTGTTTTCCACTTAAAAGTGTTCAGTAATAACCATGTGAGTCACAGCATTTTGAATTTTAGTTCAGTGTAGTTCATGATGGAAGAATGAAACTCATGCATACCCAGTGTGAGTTACTCTTTTGCTGAATAATCCTCACTAATGATGGGGAAAGAGTCACCTTTATTTATGTGGCATGAGGGCCTTTTTGTCTAAGTGGCTTAATTTGTTGCAGTATATTGAATTTGAGGGGGAACTTACAAAAGCACTGGATTCTCCATCAAAGTAAATGATTTGGTTCAACCCAATATTTGAAAATTGAATTTTATGTTTTATGAGAATCACATTTATTCTTAGAAGTACCTTTATAATTTTGATTCAGTATCTTCCAAAAAAAGAGAAACTTCTTCAAGTATTGAATATACCTAATTTGGTAATCTTAGGTCAGTGGGAAGAATGGAGAGGTAAACCAGATAGGGAAAGAAATGAGGAAACAAAACTCTTCAAATCTATAACTCCTACTTATTCTTACGTGCTCTGTTATCAATGAAATAATTCAATAAAGTTTTTAATAAAAAAGGAAATGCTTCTATTTACTTTGGAAAAGTTGATGAGTTCCGAAGTGTTATATGTTTCCCTTGAAGAAATTCCACTGACAACTAGATACCTTTCAAAGTGGAGTGCCAATCTACATTAAGAAAGGTAGAAAAAGAAAAGAAAGAAAAGTCACTCAGTTGTGTCCGATTCTTTGCAACCCCATGGACTATAGCCTACCAGGGTCCTCTGTCCATGGGATTCTCCAGGCAAGAGTACTGGGGTGGGTTGCCATTTCTTTCTCCAGGGGATCTTCCCAACCCAGGGATTGAACCTGGGTCTCCCGCTTTGCGGGCAGACACTTTATCATCTGAGCCACCACGGAAGCCCTTAAGAAAGGTAGGTAACTGTCAACCCACACATCCTCCGGTAAATAAAAGGGGGCATATGACAATGTATTTTGAGTGTTGAGCAGTTAGTGCTACTGAGGTGAATAAAACTCTGCACATTATGTTAGAGGGTTTAACATTTTAAAGTACTTAATATGTTTAGGTAGTTCCAGTGATTTTTGTTGTTGTTGGATATTGTACTTTTTCCACTTTGCTTATATATCCATTTATTTTTGACAATTTTTTGATAGTTTTATGAGTGAAGAGACTGGGAAAATAAAATGAGAAATATTAGTTTAAACTATATGAACCTTATTTTTATAGTCAAAATTGTCAGTTAATGGCAGTTTTATATGGTTCAACCAAAAGAGTGGTATTGCTTATACTGTGAAATAGTAATCATACTTTGTTTTTATTAATCAGGTTTCTTATATACATTTTTTGGATTGTCAAAGTAGGTTTTAGTTTTATCTCAAAATGAGCCAAGTGGAGAGCAAGCAAGTGAATTTATGATAGCAAGTCATTATGCAGTGGTTTTCAGACTGCTTTTTATGGAGCCCGATGATGCTTCAGTATTCAGAAATGTTTGAGTTGGATTAAATTTTAAGTACAAAATTACAACTACCCCAAAATCATTCATTGTAAGACTATTCTTGTGCAGGCTTTGAAAGATTTGTTCTGTTCACTTTCTACATGTATTTGAACACTTTTGCGAATAAGACATTGATGAGAAAGACTCTCATTGATTATGAAGGCACAGGCCTTTAGAAAAACCTTCCTCTACATATCTGCTCATGATCAATTTTCATTTGTGAGAACACAAACTTATTATCAGTAGTTGTTACGTTTATAATTAAACACTTATAAAAGCCCTTTAGTATATTTATGTGTCTCACAGTTCAGGTTGAATATAAAATTTCATTTATAAAAGGGATGATA
Source organism: Oryx dammah (assembly GCF_014754425.2). NCBI lineage: Eukaryota > Metazoa > Chordata > Mammalia > Artiodactyla > Bovidae > Oryx > Oryx dammah. Next base: position 14,693,588 of record NW_024070201.1, read on the forward strand.
CTGCTTCCACAACCTCTCCACCCCACCAGATAAATTGTGTAGTCATTAAGTTGTGTCCTGCTCTTTGCAACCCTTTGTAGCCCGCCAGGCTCCTCTGTCTATGGGATTTCCCAGGCAAGAATACTGGAGTGTGTTGATTGCCATTTTCTTCACCAGGGGATCTTCTCAACTCAGGGATCAAACCCAGGTCTTCTGCTTGGCAGGTGGACTCTTTACTACTGAGCCACCAGGGAAGCCCCCACCAAATAAATAAATTGCTAAAATGTAACTGCAAATATAGTAACACTGAAAGTCACAAGATATGCTCATCCTTAGGTCTCTGACAGGTCTGTGAGTATCAGGCAACTTAGTTAACTTCTTGGAGTCCAGTTTTCTCTGGAAAATGTTGATCCTTTCTACTTGCCTTGCTGGTTGCTGCATAGCTGGAGAGAGGTAATATGTGTTAAAGTACTTCGTAAACCATAAAGTACAACTACAAATGTAAGAAGGACAAGCCTATGTGTTTTCCCTATTCCTAGAGTAGGACCTTTGTATGTTGTGGGAATATATATCAATACATACTGAGTAATTTTGGTTAGTCTTCACTTTTCTGTCTTATCTAATTATTGCCTGTAAATGAGAGGTAATGACATTATGCTTTTAATTAGGGTGATCAACTAATTTTTATTTGCATATTTATATTTGTATTCTACCCCTCCCTTTCCTTAAATAATAATCTAATGTGTTTCTGGCATTTCAAATAAAAAAATTGCCTTTTGGACACTTTGGCAGATGAGGGAAATTGGTATTTGATTTGAAAAGACTTAAGAGTTAAGGAAGATTGTGCTTACTAGAATTTGGGGCAAATCTAGGGTAAAGCAAAGAAAGTTTAACTTTTAATTTAGGAGAAGAGCTAGGGAAATAAAATGCTTTAACCTTTTTCTCCCCATGTCTTCATCCTCTTTTTCCCCTTTGAACGGATTGGATTATAACTTATGTTTGTTTAGACCTTGGCTTCCTTAATAGCTCAGTTGGTAAAGAATCCACCTGCAATGCAGGAGACCCTGGTTCAATTCCTAGGTCAGGAAGATCCCCTGGAGAAGGGATAAGCTACCCACTCCAGAATTCTTGCACTTCCCTTGTGGCTCAGCTGCTAAAGAATCTGCCTGCAATGCAGGAGACCTGGGTTCGATCCCTGCGCTGGAAAGATCCCCTGGAGAAGGGAAAGGCTACCCAGTATTCTGGCCTGGATAATTCAGGTCATGGGGTGGCAAAGAGTTGGTCACGACTGAGAGACTTTCACTTTTCACAATTTTTACAGTGCTTTCACATTATCAGTTGGTTTTCACAAACTGAGAAAATTTAAGAGGAATGGACTCTGTCACGCAACTAATATGAAGTCCACTTAATTTTAAATATACCTCTGTAATAAAACTATGTTCAAATTGTCCCCTGCAGTATTGATGCTATCAGGGAACATCCATCCCTGCTCTGCCAGCGTTAGCATCTGTGGAATGCTCATAGGTCCTAAAACTCTCCAGGTAATAATAGTCAGAAATTTGGCTTTTAGCCACTCTTTGACGTGTGACTGCAGGTCAACTGGAGGGGAAGGAGAAGAGTTGGTTGGCTATTTTTATTATCTCTTTAACTGTTGTTTGGTTAATTCTTGAATGATATAAAGCAGCAAATCTCAAATACAATCTTCAGACCTTGGGAGTGTCCAAAACCATTTCAGAGGGTCTGGGAAGTCAAAACTATTTTTTGATCGTGTGTGTGTGTGTGTGTGCACATGCGTGCATGTGTATACTCAGTTGATGGGTCATTTCTGACTCTGTGGCCCCATGGACTGTAGCCCAGCAGACTCTTCTGTCCATGGGATTTTCCAGGCAAGAATACTGGAGCAGGTTGCCATTTCCTACTCCAGCAGATCTTCCCAGCCCAGGGATTGAACATGTCTGTTGCATCTTCTGTGTTGGCAGGTGGATTATTTACCACTAGTACCACCTGGGAGGCCCTTTTATGATCATACAAGACTTTATAGCTTTTTGCACTGTGCAAAAGCAATGGACATAAAACTGTACTGGCCCCTTAGAATAAGTAAAGGCAGTGGCACCAAACAGTAATCACTGTTAAATTTTGTTAAATCCTGATCCTTGAGTGAGGAGAAGTATACTTTGTGTTTCTACTGCACAGCAGTCTGGTTGCCTCTAGAGAAAGGATTTGTGTAGTTGTTTCAGTTGCAGGCTAAACTAGCCACTTTTAAAATGAACCCCATTTTTACTTAACACCTGTCAGGCTGAGTTTAGTTTTTCAAAATCATGCATGGGTAAAAGATCCATTCAAAGTACAAGATAGACAAACAGATTTTAATATAGGAAGTTAAGTTTACTGATTGGGGTTAAGAATCCACATTGCAGCTAACCTTTCAGAAGTTCTGCTTGTCGAGTTTTGGTGTAGTATCAAAGCAGAACATTCACAATTATCTTTTGCATCATCCAACTACATATCTGTGTGAGACAAGATTTTCCTTACATACCTTCAATCAAAACCTATCACAACAGATTGAATCTAGAAGAGAGATGAAATCTAGCTGTCTTATGTTAAGTAGACATTGAAGAGATTTGCAAAATTGTTTTTTAAGGTGTTTTTTAAAGTGTGGAGTAGTTCCAAGACCAAAACATTTGAGAACTGCTGAGTCAGTTCCTGGCAGCAACATATGATGCATATGCATGTAATTCTCTGGAGTGACTATGGGAGAAATAAAAGGCTAATACCACTGGCAGAAAGCATAGATAAACCCAACCCAGCCGTCTCTGTTCTACGTGGGACTCACTTCCAGATGCTGCCTAGCACCTGTCAGTGACACACTAGAAGCTTCTCTAGTACCACAGTACAGATGGTCCTTGATTGAGTATGGTTCAGTACAATTTTTGTGGTGCAAAGGTGATTGGAAAAAACTGGGAAAGACTGAATGCAGATGGAGAAGGGAGTGGCAGAGGATGAGAAGGTTAGATAGCATACTGACTCAATGGGCATGAATCTGAGCAAACTCCTTGAGATAGTGGAGGACAGAGGAGTCTGGAGTGCTGCAGTTCACGGGGTCACAAAGAGTTGGATAGAACTTAGCAACAAAATGTGATAGACTTTCACTAGAAACTGTATCTTTGAATTTTGAGCTTTGATCTTTTCTTGAGATAGCCATATGTTCTATGATGCACTGAGGAGTTCCAGGTCTGCCATGCGATCATAAATTAACCAACTCATTTACTGTGCAACCTTTTCAGACCCATATAGCCATTCTGTTTTTCACCTGCAGTACAGTGTCCGATAAATTGCATGAGATATTTAATGCTGCTGCTAAGTCACTTCAGTCTTGTCCGACCCTCAGCGACCCCATGGAGTGCAGCCTTCCAGGCTCCTCCGTTCATGGGATTTTCCAGGCAAGAGTACTGGAGTGGGGTGTCATTGAATACTTTATTATAAAACAGGCTTTGTGTTAGCTGATTTTGCCCAACTGTAGACTCAGATGATTGTTCTAAGCAGCTTGAAGGTAGGCTAGGTATATTAAATGCATTTTTGACTTACGATATTTTTCAACTTGCAATGAGTTTATTGGGGTGTATCCCAATAAGTGGAGTAAAAGCTTAGACTAGCTAGAGATGATCTTTCTCTAAGTTTTGTGAGCATCCTTTTACCTGGTAGAAATCAAAGATGGACAAAAACAAAGTTCTTTGGCTCTGAAGGAATGTTCTCCTTAGTACTTACTATGTAATGAGCAAAGAATGGTCAGATCCAAAGATTATGGCCATTGTGCTCTAATTGGTCGGGTTTTGGCTGGAGAGGAAATAAAGGCCCTAAGTAACAAGGTTAGCCTACTTTTCTTGAAAGCCGAGAAGTGTGGGAGAAGCAATACAGAAGAAGGGAAAAGAATCAGAAGAAAGATGTGTATCAGTGTAGACAACTGATAACTAGATTGCTTCAATAAAGAAAAAGAAAACCACTACGGTAAATAGGAGATAGGACAGCTCTAAATGTGAAAGTCCCTAAATATTGCAGCCCGCTAAGGTATAGTGCATTTTCTGTTTAGGTGGGTGTGGGTGTGTGGTTGGGGGGTTGGTTTACACTGTACACAAAGCTATGGCAGCTGTAATTCAGCGTGGTCTTGAAGACATGGGCGTAAGGATCTACATGATTAGATCTGGTAAGACCTACAAATGATTACCAGTAGCTGACCTGTCCCTTTTAGACATCACTGTGGTGGGAGTAGGGATAGAAGGAGGAGGTGGAATTCATAATACACAGTACATACATTGCTGAACCAAGACATTTAGTCCTGTGTCGCATAACAGTTACCTTAAATCTATGATTAGCTGCATTATAAACTATTTGAAAATATCTGTCCTGTCCCATCTAAGGGCTTCCCAGGTGGCACAGTGGTAAAGAATCTGCCTGCCAGTGCAGGAGACATGAGTTCAATCCCTGGGTTGGGAAGATGCCCAGGAGTAGGAAATGGCAACCCACTCTACTCTTCCTGCCTGGAGAATTCCATGGACAGAGGAGCCTGGCGGGCTACAGTCCATAGGTTACAAAGAACGGAACACAGCTGAGCAACTGGGCACACACACACACATACCATCTAAACCTACAATTAACATGTAGAATTTCTATTTGTTGCTCAAAAGTTTTCTTCAAAACTCTTGTAACATCTCCAAAAAGTCTTTCCTAATCTTCAAACTCTTTTTTTTTCTTCTATGGTCTGGACTGCCATGCTACTTAAGTATACTGCATTTGTTGTATTTTGCGTGTGTATATATATATATATATATATCTTTCCTCTACTGGGTTGCCTCTTATTTGTGATCTAGTTATTAAAGCAAATATTGGCAGTACATTTATATTGGATACAGTATAATCCAAGAAAATGACAATTATTTTTCTCATTTTCCAGGATATGTCTATTCTTTATAGCCATACTTTGCCCTCTTTATTAATAAGGTTTATCTGAACACTTTTAGAATTTTAATAACAAAAGTTGAAATTTTCTATTTGTTGCTCAAATTTTCTATTGGTTGCTCAAAAGTTTTCTTCAAAACTCTTGTGACATCTCCACTTTGAGAAGGTGTGACCATGGTCATTTTTGTGACCATGAGAATGTTTCTACCATGAGAATGTTTCTACCATGAGAATGTATGAATATCATACCCCTTTTTGGAGGGAGTCAGAATGTTAATTCACTAAGAGGATCAGGACACAGCCCTTAGGGACTGGTCCTTCTCAGAAATGTGAAATGGCGATTGCTTTAATGGGGACACATCCTACACCTCCTGGAGTCAGCTAGAGCTCTCTCAGAGAAGGCTATTTTAGAGGTATGATCTTAAAACCTCAAGCTTCACAGCAAGTCTCCTCCTGGGGTTTGTTTCATCAGATAATTCTGGCTAAGCCTTTCCCTCTCCTACCACCCTCCCCACCAGGAGTCTTTTACTTTGGGATATTCCAGAGTTGGCTGTGATCTCTTCAGCCAGCAGGCACTCCCTTGGCAACTGTGAACCAGAGACTTGTTCTTGGCCTGGACTACCCTTTAGCTAGCCTTTGCTTTTTAGATCCTCCCAGAAGTCATTTGTTGGTCTATGGACCAGAATATTGACTGCCACTTAAGGAGCACATGAATATTACAGGTTATTCAACAGTGGGTTGAAACACCTTGAATTTTGCTACCCAAAGTTAGTAAGGAATGACAGGCATTTTGCCTATGTTTCACAGAAAATGTATCGAACATATCCTGTGTATAACAAGTATGGCCATAAAACTGGCTGACTAGGGCCATATCATTTCTTGTAACAGGGATTTCTTAAAGTATAGCTTTGAACTACTTGTACTAGAGGTATATGTTCTCATTTCTAGATTTATATTTTATTTTTGCATCTTCCTATGTTGCAAAGATGGAACTTGGCACTTAAATGAAATATCTGTTTCTTTATATGCAGAATTTAAAAAGTCAGATTTACCTCACTGGGAACTAAAATGGGATTTTGTGGAAGATTATGATAATTACCTAAGACTGTAACTCTTAGTTTTGAAATGTATTTTATAATAACAATAATAATAGCTTCTATTGAATATCATATATGTGCAAACGTGCTAAGTATTTAAGCCCTACATGTGTATTACAGTTAATTGTCACAACAAACCCATAAAGAATTATTACTCATACTTTATGGATGAAGAAACTGGAACTCAGAGAACCTTGGTTACTTGCTTAAGGTCATAGTACCAATAAGTGGCAGGCTCAGGATCTGAAACCAGTCTGACTCCAAAGCCTGGCTTTTATACACCTATAAACCCTGCATTCCCTTATCCTCCACATGTTTTCCTTATCTACAAGACTCAGAAAATGTAAAAATTAACAAAACTTAATAGGACTTGGTTACTAAGATATTACTAGGAGTGATTTCAAGTTCGGATATTTCTACTACTTTAATTTTACATGAAAAATGTAAATTTTTCTCTATATAAGGTTAAATTGAGGTCAAACAGTTTTGACCTATCTAGTTTGCTATTTTGTCTATGTAAATCTGTTGCTAATCCTGTGACCATTCTTTCCTAATCCCAGGATATAGTTTTCCTAATTTCCTAGCAAACTTTGACCCACTCCTTTTGCCAACCAGCCATTCATTAGTTCACTAATACTGATTCATTCAATACTGCTGTGATGTCTGTGACAAAAGAGGCTGTCTAGGAACATTTTGAGCTTAAGTATTGTATCTCTTAAAGAGGACCTCTAAGAAACAGTCTCACTTTTTGGTAGACTTTTTGCAGTAAAGAGTTAATTTACAGAGATAAGAAGTAGCATGAACGTTTATTCCTGCTATTCATTTCGGCTTTCTGTGTTAAGGAAGAAATGATGGTTATAAAAAAGCAAAGAAACCCTGGGACTTTATTCTTCCCCTACCAGTATCCCTACAATACTGTGTCTCCAGAAGAATTTTTTAGTCTTACAAAGCGTTTATGTTAAGGAGAGGGGTATGTGGGAAGATGTGGTTTTGCTATTTCTTAGTTGAAACTCTGAGAATTTTCCATAGAAACACAGTAAGTTATCTAATTTAGTTCCAGAGGACTATTAATATAACTAGTATATTCAATAGGCTTTTACTGTTTAGGCAAGAAACCTAACCACTAGAGGTAACATTGTTTCCAGGGAAAAACATACATTGTGAAATCTAAGTAACTGCTTCACAGGAGCTATCTTTCCTAATTTGTGTGCTTAACACCAAGAAGGTTAATGATTTAGTATGTTGACTCTGAGGATATTTTTGGCTATTGGTTGTTGTGTCTCATAAGAAAGCTGTGTTAATGCAGTTTTATCCAACATTCAAGTAAGAGTTGATGGGAGGGATAAAAATTGGGTGATGATCAGGGTGTTGAGATAACCAAGGGCCACCATCAAGCTTGCTCATCTTTGCTCACTTTGTACTCAGTCAGACTGGCCCAGAATGGTTCATTACAAGCTGGGTGGCATATGCTGGCATGTGGTATGGCATATCACTACCTGCTGCTGCTGCTAAGTCGCTTCAGTCGTGTCCAACTCTGTGACCCCATAGACGGCAGCCCCCCAGGCTCCTCCATCCCTGGGACTCTCCAGGCAAGAACACTGGAGTGGGTTGCCATTTCCTTCTCCAGTGCATGAAAGTGAAAAGTGAAAGTGAAGTCGCTCAGTCTTGTCCAACCCTCAGCGACCCCATGGAGTGCAGCCTTCCAGGCTCCTCCGTTCATGGGATTTTCCAGGCAAGAGTACTGGAGTGGGGTTCCATTGCCTTCTCCTATCACTACCTACTGATGTCTTTAAAGAAATATAAATGAAACAAATAATTTTAACTCCCAAGAAAGTTTCCTTTTTATTTGCAATTAGGAATTTAATATGTATGTCCTAATTCTTTTGGTGTAAACAAAGAAAACCAATTATGCCAGCAAATTTACTCCACTCAGAAAGAATTAAAACAAAAAATCATGTAAGCTACAGGTATCTTAGCACTAAACTCCAAATAGTGTTCAAATTCTTTTATCAAAGCTTTTTTGTTTAATATATTAATTGAAATTAATGAATTCTCAGCTAAAGTGTGGAATCCTATTTATAGGATTGTGTTATAGTTTTTTTTTGAAAATATGACAATATATTAATAATCTTGTGAGATATTAGTTATTGTATATTGTATAGCTATTAAAATGACTACAAGGTCCTGGTTCTAATATTCTTTATGCAAAATACATTGATTATTGAGTACTCAAAGTTAACATGAACTTATAAACATTTTTTTGACTATGCAAGAGAACTATTTAGTATTATTCAGTGCCCTTAAAATGAGGGAAAATATTTATTTTGGCAAATAAGAATGTAGAAACAGTTGTCCTTTTTTGGTAAAAATGTATGGATTGCCATTTTACACTTATTCTCTGTCTCACTGATATTACTCTTTAATGGCTTCCGTATTCTTAAGCAGGCAAGATACATAGAAGCTGTAAACATTTAGAAACCATTCACTTACTGTGTGAATATCGTTCATGTATTTGTTCATTCAAAAGACACTAAGTGTCCTTGCCTGTTAGACACAGAAAAAGCACAAAGGGAGGACATGAGGGTTCCTGCCTAAGCAGTGTGATCATTTGCGTCATACCTCTGGATCTCACAAAGAGATCCTCAAGATTATGCCCCTTACTTGGCAGATAGTATAGATCAGAGTTTGGCAGCTTTTTCTACAAAGAGGTGGGTAGCAAGCATTGGAGGCTTGCTGGTCTAGAGTAAGGCCTACATAGCTAGCTCTCTTTTTGACACCTACTCACATCTGCCTCTGTACTGTGAAACCAGCCATAGACGTGACTGAGAATGAATGGATGTGACTTTATTCCAATACAGCTTTATTTAGGGGTCTTGAAATTTTAATTTTATATAATTTTGACATCGTAAACATTCTTTTGATTTTTTTTCCAATTATTTACAAATATAAACCCCATGCTTAGCACTCAAGCAGTAGCAGGGGAAAGGGGACTTCTCTGATAGCTTAGTTGGTAAAGAATCCCCCTGCAATGCAGGAGACTCCAGTTTGATTCCTGGGTCAGAAGATCCACTGGAGAAGGGATAGGCTACCCACTCCAGTATTCTTGGGCTTCCCTTTTGGCTCAGCTGATAAAGAATCCACCTGCAATGCAGGAGACCTGGGTTCAATCTCTGGGTTTGGAAGAACCCCTGGAGAAGGGAAAGGCTACCCACTCCAGTATTCTGGCCTGGAGAATTCCATGGACTGTACAATCCATGGGGTCAGAAAGAGTTGGACATGACTGAGTGACTTTCACTTCACACATAGTAGCAAAACAGATGGCAGACCATATTTAGGCAGCAGTTAGGAGTTTGCTGACCTCTTGGTATAGAATCAGTACACGGAATTTTTGCATCACCTCAGTTAGGTGACCTTTCTGAATTGTGCATTGCTTATTATTAAAATATCGATAGTAATAGGACCTATTAAAATATTTTTCTATGTAATTCTATCTACTTTCACTGGTGTACAAAATTAATCAGAAGCCAACTATGTAATAAGCACTACCATTTGTAAAAACATGTAACTGGGATGACCTGCCTATTTAGTACCTGGAAAGATAGCATGTAATTTGGATGGATCCACATCTGCAGATATTGAATATACTTGAAAGCATATTTGTCAGGTCAGTTGGCATCTGTCAACAGTGCTGTGTACCTCTTTTAAAGTTGTCATGCCTTGTTTGAATTCAGTGCAAATGCCATTATATATTACAAAGGCTTACATCTTAATTGAAGGTACATTTCAAGATTTTTCCAAAATCTAATGTGAGTTGTTTGGATTGATATGTCTTAATCCATAACTAATTAAGAATCTCTTTTTGTGCTGGTCAGAAAACCCGTGTTAGGATCTCAGAGCTGTTACTCTTACTATCTTTGAGGTGTCACATGAAAAGCATATATGGTAATTCCATAGATGTTCCTTATGACTACAAACTGGCAGTACAACTAGCACTGTAGTTTTTATAGTAAATAATTTTAAAGTGTTGAGCTCATTGTTTTATTCCATTAAAGTCCTAATTCTTTACCTACCTTCCACAAACATGTACATAGTGACACTCGAGAAATGTGTCAGATAAGTGAAATAAACACATGGTCCATAGCTGACAAGGGTTGGTATCTAAATGCAGTGATACCTGAATGTTGGTGTTGGAGGCTGTGTGAAGGGAGGATGATTCCATCAAAACAGAATCCTTCTATGGTGAGTGGAAGTGATGACTGTCAATAATTTAAGCATGGAAAATCATTAGCTTTTCAGAATACTTATTATGGAGGTGAATTTAAAAAAATTTTCACACTGAGCATTTAATCAGTGAATATAATATGATACCATTTATCCAAGTCACACATTTTAGAAGCATCAGTATATGATGTTTTCCATGGTTGAGATCTACTGATACCCACAGCAATGACCCAGCCAGTGTCTTGGGCAAGATTCAAACCCTGGTCAGTCAATCAGAGCTTTCATTGAAATGATGATTGGTAGCTATGCATTTTAATAATGTGTCCTTCAAACTAGATCTGATAGAGAGTTCTCTTGACCAACTCTTGTTATGATTGCTTGGTTATGATTATATACGGGAGAATTAAATTACATAACCCGTGTATTGATATGAAATGATCACTCTTATTCTTTTATGAAGTAGTCCTGAATCTTATGCACGTGATTAAAAAAAAAAACATTTCCATAATGTCTAAGCAGCCATTAATGGAAAATATTTTACTTTTAATTGATGTTAAACTTCTAATGGTAAGTACATGTGTCTTTCTGTTTCTTCCTTTATTAATGGTCTGTATTAAAGATTCTGCAGGGAATGTATTTGCCACAATGGCAAATGGAAAGAACTGAAAATTAATGACTACCTGGATGATAGCTTCATTTAACTTCAGATATTTATAGAAGCTGTTGCTTACTGAGAAACTGAGGATCCTACCACCAGTGTGCTAGTAGGGTGTTGTGTCTTTTAGAGTGCCAGTAAAATTTGAATCTTATGTGACACTGTGCATTTAGTAACTTTAGCTTTTAACAAACCACTGTGTTACCTTTCCTGAAAGGTACTCTGCTTTCATAAAAATGAAGTAATTTGTCCTCCAGAACTCCTGACTTGTTCATCACTTTTTTTGTTCAGTGACAGGTATGCTTTTCATGACCATAAAAAAAGAGAGTAGTACATTGTTACTATAAAAAGGTCTTTTCTTTTTATTCTATCTTTATAGTCATTTTAATGCATTTTAGTGTTCATGGGTAATCAACTGTCTGACAGAGCTGTAGAACACATGAAAACTAAAATATAAAGTGCTGTCCAAGGCATTATCAGAGATGGGTGAAGCGTGTGGTCCACTGAAGGATAACCAAAGTAACAACAAACCCAAACCTAGATTATCTCCTAAGTGCCGCTGCTGGTGCTAAGTCGCTGCAGTTATGTCCAACTCTCTGTCCGACATAGACTTGTGTCTGTGTCTGTCGTCTATGTCTGACCCCATGGACGGCAACCCACCAGGCTCGCCCGTCCCTGGGATTCTCCAGGCAAGATCCCCGGAGTGGGTTGCCAACTATATAAACCCAAATACCAACAGTAACAGTGGCACAGAGGAAGAAGTCCATTTTCATATTAATTGTGCCTGCCTCAGTGTCTCTGTCTATATCCATAATGTCTTTCATTACATTAAAATGAGACACAAAGAAAAAATATATATATATATAATGTGTTGTCAGTTATGGATCAATCAGTCCAAGATCAAAGATTTCTAAAATGAAGATGGAAATCAGTGGAAAAGCTACACTGGACTCACAGAAACTCAATACACATACATTTTTCTGGAACCTATGTAATTGGCATAATTGGCTTGCAGTTATTTCTAAGGAAAATTTACATTCAAGTACTAAGTTCCTCGGCATGATTTAATAGTAGATACTTGTTTTTCAAGGATTCACAGGGAACACAAGCTATTTATTGCTCGTCAGGGGTTTATGTTCCTGAATGTCACTGTAACCTCACAGCAGCTATCCAGCCACTAGATAGCAATTTTTAGGAATTAACATGGTCTTGGTTGAATGAATAGCCTCTCCAAATTGCTGTGATTAACTGTTTTTCCCCAGGGAGTGAAGATGTTCTATTTAAGATAGTTCATTTGGGGAAAGATTGAAGTATTTTATTAATAAGGAATAACAGTTCTCTAGTCTGAGAAGTTTGTTTAAGGTCTACAACAATGGTTCTTAAAAGGGTGATCTTGGAACCAGCAGTATCAGCATCACCTCGGACTTTTGTTAGCAATGCAGATTCTTGGACCCCATCCCAGACCTGCTGAATTAGAAATTCTGGAGGTGGGACCCATCAGTCTGGATTTGAATAAGACCCTCGGGTGATCATGAAGCACTCTTGGACTGAAAATTGTTAGTCTGGGATTAATAACTAAATACTTCTGCAAATTAAAATTTATACATCCATTTTATGTTCAGTCTGTGTTACGAGTTATTTGAGAAATATCATAAAAGGAAGAAATTGTTGCCAATTAAGTCAGTACTAAATCTCTACTCTTTAGAGATAATAATGACAAGTACCAGCTCTAGAATCAAGAAGATTTCTTTTGCCTTTTTAAAAAATACAGATTTCAGACTTTTAGGTACAATATGCTCTCACCTTGAGAAAAAAATAGATCATTATATTGTTGCTAGATACTGAACTCTTAAGAAAAAAATAGATGGATTTTGTAAACTTGTTTATGACTGAAATCAGTGAAAATATCTCTTGGAATCCCTCCTCTACATAAAAATAAGTGTTTTAGTGCTAACATTGGTAGATTCTGATGGGTTTTACCATCTTAGGTTACTTTTATTTCAAGGAAGATTGATTTTTATTTTCATGGAAAATAAAATTATTTTGAATGTCTTTTCTTAAATAGAAGGAGAAATGACTATATTTGTCTCCAAGACAGATTTAGAATAGGCACATTTTTAAAAATAGTTTTGAGTCTCTTAGACAAGATTAAATATGTATATGAATTATGACTATTTTTTTTTACTTGTAAACTGGTAGCTTACTCTTCAATTACAAATGGGATGCCTGGAAGCCTGAAAATTAAACTTAAGGAATTATACATGGGCCCTAGCTAGATGAAAAGAATAAAAAAGATTACCCTTTGAAAAGGAAAGATCATTTCAGTTAGTTACAATTCTATCTAGGTAATAAATATAAGAAATCTTATTTTGCTACTTGGTTGCATCTAATTTTGAGGTAATGGAATTTTCCTCATACTTTCTCCGCTTTTAGTACTAAAATTTAACCTGTGTTGATCTTAGGAAAAGTAATGGACTGTATTAAATTGTCCCCTCCCACCCCACTCCCAAATTTCTCTATGTTGCCTGCCCAAGAAGCATTTTTACTAACTTAATTCTCAACCATGGAGAGCAATGCTTTTTTATTGACCACTTTTTTATCCTCCCTCTGTGAGGAAAGGACTAATATAGTACCTTAAATAGAATTGTCTCCATGGCAATGGCCAGTCAGCTTTGACTCTGAGACTTATAAAAAAGGAAATTTTAAAAGGCATTTTCATGGTCTAAAATAGCAGTACAGCAAAAGTAAGGTATGAGAATATTTCCTGTCAGTTCTTGCATGACTGATTAAGCTAACATATCTTTTTTTCACATAGCACTTTTTGTCTGAATATTTCAAAATGCTATAGAACATTTCCTTCACTTAGTTAATGAGTGATAATCATTATCTGCAGATTAATAGAAAATTTGAGGAGCTCAGATCCAAGATTAGAATTGGGACCCTGAGAAAAAAAAAACTTGCCTAGGACTGGCTGTAATTTTATTCTCATAAAGAATAAAAATACTGACTAAATTATGAGCTGTTCTTGATTATATTTAAACCGAATTATCTCTGGAACACTGGAAGCAATGACAAGATTAAAAACAAAAGTTTAACAAATTAGGCGATTTTTTTTTTTTCTAACCAGTTCCTACAATTTGGGATTTATGGGTTACTTCTCTTGTTAAAGACACCCTTGGCAACTTGCCGCCCTTGTTACCTCTTGTGTCCACACCCACTGAAGAGGAAAAGCCCTATGGTTCTCACTGCTAGGCCACCTAGCCTTCAGGAAATGTTGGTCAGTGTGCTGTGTATTAGAGGCTAAGGAAAAAGACCAAATTATCCTTTGTAATCTTTTGTCCTTTACTATATTCATTTCCTCCTTGACTAAGCTTTATCTAACTGTGGGATTAATTTCCAGCTGAATCATCTCTCACAAGTTCAGTTCAGTCGCTCAGTCATGTCAGACTCTTTGCGACCCCATGGACTGCAGCATGCCAGGGTTCCTGATCCATCGCCAACTTCCAGAACTTGCTGAAACTCATGTCCATCAAGTCGTTGATGCCATCTAACCACCTCATCCTCTGTGGTCCCCTTCTCCTCCTGCCTTCAATCTTTCCAAGCATCAGAGTATCTTCCATTGAGTTGCTTCTTTGCATCAGGTGGCCAAAGTATTCGAACTTCAGCATCAGTCCTTCCAAAGAATATTCAGGACTGATTTTCTTTAGGATTGCCTGGTTTGATCTCCTTGCAGTTCAAGGGACTCTCGAGAGTCTTCTCCAACACCACAGTTCAAAAGCATCAGTTCTTTGGCACTCACTCTTCTTTATGGTCCAACTCTCACATCCATACATAACTGCTGGAAAAACCATACCTTTGACTGTATGGATCTTTGTTGGCAAAGTAATGTTTCCACTTTTTAATATGCCGTTTAGGTTGGTTATAGCTTTTCTTCCAAGGAGCAAGCATCTTTTAATTTCAGTCACCATCTGCAGTGATTTTGGAGCCCAAGAAAATAAAGTCTCTCACTGTTTCCATTGTTTCCCCATCTCTTTGTCATGAAGTGATGGGACTGGAAGCCATGACCTTTGTTTTTTGAATGTTGAGTTTTAAGCCAGCTTTTTCACTCTCCTCTGACTTTCATCAAGAAGCTCTTTATTTCCTCTTCACTTTCTGCCATAAGGGTGGTGTCATCTGCATATCTGAGCTTGTTGACATTTCCCCCAGCAATCTTGATTCTACCTTGTGCTTCATCCAGTCTGGCATTTGACATGATGTCCTCTGCACATAAGTTAAACAAGCAGGGTAACAGTATACAGCCTTGACATACTCCTTTCCCGATTTGGAATCAGTCTGTTGTTACATGTCCAGTTCTAACTGTTGCTGCTTGACCTGCATACAGATTTCTCAGGAGGCAGGTCAGGTGGTCTGGTATTCCCATTTCAATGAAGCAGAAGTAGATATTTTTCTGGAACTCTCTTGCTTTTTCAGTGATCCAACAGTTGTTGGGAATTGCTGATTCCACTGCCTTTTCTAAATTCAGCTTGAATATCTGGAAGTTCACCATTCACTTACTCTTGAAGCCTGGCTCGGAGAATTTTGAGCATTGCTTTGCTAGTATGTGAGATGAGTGCAGTTGTGCAGTAGTTGGAGCATTCTTCGGCTTTGCCTTTCTTCGGGATTGAAATGAAAACTGACCTTTTCCAGTCCTGTGGTCATGGCTCTGTTTTCCAAATTTGCTGGCATATTGAGTGCAGCACTTTCACAGCATCATGATTTAGGATTTGAAATAGCTTAGCTGGAATTCCATTACCTCCACTAGCTTTGTTTGTAGTGATGCATCCTAAGGCCCACTTGACTTTGCACTCCTGATGTCTGGCTTTAGATGAGTGATCACACCATTGTGGTTATCTGGTCATAACATCTTTTTTTGCATACAGGTTTCTTTTTTGTAAAATATCATCAGTAAATACTTAATACTCTGATGTTATTATTAAGAAGGGAGTTGATTAAAATCTGTGGCATAAGTACCATGAAATACTGGACAACTCTTAGGATGTGTTGACATGAACTGATATCCATAGTAGGTTGCTGAGTGGAAAAGACCTTTTTAAATGATACTGTTTTTTTTTTACTTTTTTAAAAATGTAAAAAGATAATATAGAAGGATTGACTCCAAAATGAATAGTATTCATTCATAGTATTTCTGGGTAGTGAGGTTACTGAAGCTTATTTTACCATATCTTTCTCTTCATTACCTTTTGTTCCCTTTAACAATATGTATTTCATAAAAATATTAAAGAGCTTGTAGCATTTTGAAATAATAGACTAGAACAAATTAAGGGAAGGATAGTGCAGAGAGCAAGTCCAAGAGAGATGGAAAATTGAAGATGCTTTCAGGTGAAAACAGAAGTTCATGGATTTAATAGATATCCATAGAAGCTAACCAAACTGATCACATGGACCACAACCTTGTCTAAGTCAGTGAAACTATGAGCCATGCTGTGTAGGGCCACCCAAGATGGACGGGTCATGGTGGAGAGTTCTGACAAAATGTGGTCCACAGGAGAAGGGAATGGCAAACCACTTCAGTATTCTTGCCTTGAGAACTCCGTGAACAGTATGGAAAGGCAGAAAGATAGGACACTGAAAGATGAAATCCCCAGGTGGGTAGGTGCCCAATATGCTATTGGAGATCAATGGAGAAATAACTCCAGAAAGAATGAAGAGATGGAGCCAAAGCAAAACCAACACCCAGTTGTGGATGTGACTGGTGATGGAAGTAAAGTCCAGTGCTATAAAGAGCAATATTGCATAGGAACCTGAAATGTTAGGTCCATGAATCAAGGCAAGTTGGAAGTGATCAAGCAGGAGACGGCAAGAGTAAACGTTGACATTTTAGGAATCAGTGAACTAAAATAGACTGGAATAGGTGAATTTAACTCAGATGACCATTATATCTACTACTGTGGGCAAGAATCCCTTAGAAGAAATGGAGTAGCCATCATAGTAAACAAGAATCCAAAATGCAGTATTTGGATGCAGTCTCAAAAATGACAGAATGATCTCTGTTCATTTCTAAGACGAAACATTCAGTATCAACAGTAATCCAAGTCTATGCCCCTACTAGTAATGCTGAAGAAGCTGAAATTGAATGGTTCTGTGAAGACCTACAAGACCTTCTAGAACCAACACCCCAAAAAAGATGTCCTTTTCATTATAGGGAACTGGAAAGTACAAGTAGGAAGTCAAGAGAAACCTGGAGTAACAGGCAAGTTAGGCCTTGGAGTACAAAACTAAACAGGTTGAAGGCTAACAGAGTTTTGCCCAGAGATAGCACTCTTCATAACAAACACCCTTTTCAAACAACCTAAGTGAAGACTCTACACATGGACATCACCAGATGGTCAATACTGAAATCAGATTGATAATATTCTTTGCAGCCAAAGATGGAGAAGCTGTATATAGTCAGCAAAAACAAGGCTGGGAGCTGACTGTGGCTCAGATCATGAACTCCTTATTGCCAAATTCAGACTTAAATCATAGAAAGTAGGGAAAACCACTAGATCATTCAGGTATGACCTAAATCAAATACCTTGGAGAAGGCAGTGGCAACCCACTCCAGTATTCTTGCCTGGAAAATCCCATGGATGGAGGAGCCTGGTAGGCCTGCAGTCCATGGGGTCACTTAAGAGTCGGACATGACTGAGCGACTTCACTTGCACTTTTCACTTTCATGCATTGGAGAAGGAAATGGCAACCCACTCCAGTGTTCTTGCCTGGAGAATCCCAGAGATGGGGGAGCCTGGTGGGCTTCCGTCTATGGGGTCGCATAGAGTCGGACAAGACTGAAAAGACTTAGCAGCAGCAGCAGCAGCAGCAGCAAATACCTTACAATTATGCAGTGAAAGTGACAAATAGAGTCAAGGGATTAGATCTGATAGTGCCTGAAAAACTATGGATGGAGGTTCATGATATTGTACAAGAGGCAGTGACCAAGACCATCCCCAAGAAAAAGAAATGCAAAAAGGCAAAATGGTTGTCTGAGGAGGCCTTACAAATAGCTGAAAAAAGAAGAGAAGCTGAAGGCAAGGAAAAGGAAAGATATACCCATTTGAATGCAGAGTCCCAAAGAATAGCAAGAAGAAGTAAGACAGCCTTCCTCAGTGATCAGTGTAAAGATATAGAGGAATATAATAGAATGGGAAAGACTAGAGATCTCAAGAAAATTAGAGACACCAAGGGAACTTTTTGTGGGAAGATGGGCACAATAAAGGACAGAAATGGTATGGACCTCACAGAAGCAGAAGATATTAAGAAGAGGTGGCAAGAATACACAGAAGAACTATACAAAAAAGATCTCCATGACCCAGATAACCATGATGGAGTGATCACTCACCTAGAGCCAGACATCCTGGAATGCAAATTCAAGTGGGCTTTAGGAAGGATCACTGTGAACAAAGCTAGTTGTGGTGATCGAATTCCAGCTGAGCTATTTCAAATCCTAGAAGATGATGCTGTGAAAGTGCTGAACTCAATATGCCAGAAAATTTGGAAAACTCAACAGTGGCCACAGGACCAGAAAAGGTCAGTTTTCATTTCAATCCCAAAGAAAGGCAATGCCAAAGAGTATGCAAACTACTGCACAGTTGCACTCATCTCACACACTAGCACAGTAATGCTCAAAATTCTCCAAGCCAGGCTTCAACAGTATGTGAACCGTGAACTTCCAGATGTTCAAGGTAGTTTTAGAAGAGGCAGAGGAACCAGAGATCAAATTGCCAACATCCATTGAATCATCAAAAAAGCAAGAGAGTTCCAGAAAAACATCTTCTACTTTATTGACTACCCCAAAGACTTTGACTGTTTGCATCCAACAAACTGTGAAATATTCTTAAAGAGATGGGAATACCAGACCACCTGACCTGCCTTCTGAGAAATCTGTATGTAGGTCAAGAAGTAACAGTTAGAACTGGACATGGAATAACAGACTGGCTCCAAATCAGGAAAGGAGTACATCAAAGTTGTATATTGTCATCTTGCTTATTTAACTTATGTGCAGAGTACATCATGTAAAATGCCAAACTGGATGAAGCACAAGCTGGAATCAAGATTGCCCAGAGAAATATCAATAATTTCAGATATGCAGATGACACCACCCTTACGGCAGAAAGCAAAAAAGAACTAAAGAGCCTCTTGATGAAAGTGAAAGAGGAGAGTGAATAAGTTGGCTTAAAACTCAACATTCAGAAAACTAAGATCATGACATCCAGTCCCTTTACTTCATGGCAAACAGATGGGGAAACAATGGAAACCGTGAGAGACTTTATTTTCTTAGGCTCCAAAATCACTGCAGATGGTGACTGAAATTAAAAGACACTTGCTCCTTAGAAGAAAAGCTGTGACCAACCTAGACAACATATTAAAAAGCAGAGACATTACTTTCCAATGAAAGTCTATCTAGCCAAGGCTATGGTTTTTCCAGTGGTCATGTATGGATGTGCAAGTTGGACTATAAAGAAAGCTGAGCACTGAAGAATTGATGCTTTTGAACTCTGGTGTTGGAGGAGACTCTTGAGAGTCCTTTGGACTGCAGGGAGATCCAACGAGTCAATCCTAAAGGAAATCAGTCCTGAATGTTCTTTGGAAGGTTCTTCATTGAAGTTGAAACTCCAGTACTTTGGCCACCTGATGCAAAGAACTGACTCATTTGAAAAGACCCTGATGCAGGGAAATATTGAAGGTGGGAGGAGAAGCGGACAACAGAGGATGAGAAGGTTTGATGGCATCACTGACTCGATGAACATGAATTTGTGTACACTCTGGGAGTTCCTGATGGACAGGGAAGCCTGGTGTGCTGCAGTCCATGGCATCCCAGAGTCAGACACAAATGAGCTACTGAACTAATCAGGGAATAATAACGTGTGTAAGTGGCTCGTGTTGACTAAATGAGATGTACCACTTGAGAGTTGTGAGTTAAGTTTTTTTGCCACAAAATGAGGACTGCGGCCTGGGAGGCAGCATCTCAGATAACTCTGAGAGACTGCTCCAGAGTGGCAGTGGAGGAAAGTCTGTATATAAGGTTTTGGTGAAACGGGCGTTCAATACCATGAAGCACTTATTTTACAAAAGGTTTTTTGTTAGTCATGAGGATCTGATGTCACCATGAAGAGTTTTAGTGCTTCTCTAGATCTAAGGAGATGCAAGGATTGAGATTATAAAATGTGTTCCTAAAAACATCCAACTATCTAAAGACCTGTCCCACCAGATTCCCTGGAACACAGAATGCCTCACTCCACCCTGATCTCCCTCAGGGGTTGTTGAAGGTCAACAGCTATAGCAGCATGGGGTTCAGTCTCCATGGCAGATGGCAAATGCCTTTACAGTTCAGTCATTGACTACGCTCTTGGTAAGTGCCAATTTGTAGTTGACACTAACGAGTGCTCAGATATGTAGACACAGATATATACAATCTGGAAATGAATGACAGTATTGTAGCTATTTCTATACAGTATTCCTTTATGTTATAGCAGTCATTTCAGGATTTTCTTTTTTATGTTGTTACTAATATTTAATCAGAAAATTACTTTTTAATTTAGAATGCAAAAGATAACTACAACTGTATTCTGCTTTTGTATACTATATGATAGATGCTGCTAAGTCACTTCAGTCGTGTCTGACTCTGTGCGACCCCATAGATGGAAGCCCACCAGGCTGCCCCATTCCTGGGATTCTCCAGGCAAGAACACTGGAGTGGGTTGCCATTTCCTTCTTCAGGGCATAAAAGTGAAAAGTGAAAGTGAAGTCGCTCAGTCGTGTCTGACTCTTAGCGACCCCATGGACTGCAGCCTACCAGGCTCCTCCATTCATGGGATTTTCCAGGCAAGAGTACTGGTAAGATAGATGAGACTTGTATAATTTTCAGAAATATGTGAAATCTGTAATTTGAACATTATATGTTCATCTAGAGGTGTTTTCAGTTAGGACCTGAAGATAAGAAAAGTTAATTTGTGAAGTAATTTAATTTACAGCTTAATTAGTACTTATGTATTAATTTGATAGTATTTAATTAGTATTTGTGTTTTAGGGCATTTGAAGAATACAAAAATATACAGAATATGAACTAGATTTTGGAGAACTTACTGTGTGGTTGGAAAGGAAGACCTTTACTAAATTATTATGAAGGCAGGTAAAAATAGAAAATATGTATGCATTTGGTTTTTTATAGATTTTCATAGATTATTATTTATCTTATTATTTATGAAGGCATGAATAAAGCTTCAGTTACCCAAATATGCTAGTGTATTACTTTTAAGGTAGAGTGATGTGATTTTGATGACTTTCTACATTTTTAATTATTTTAATTCTTGAAAGTGATCATCTCATTATAGAGTATAATCAATTATTTTGTAAATGAGTATTTCTCACTTAAGTAGCTTTATTTTCTAATTTTATTTTTCATTTTTAATTTGGTTATTTGTTGAGCAAAATACTGAACTAAGGGACTGCTGTGAGTCAATAGCTTTCTAAATCCAATATATTCTATAAATCTTTTCTTTAACTTAATGTTTAAACTCTTTGACTAGCTATACTGAACTTTGTGAACTCAGTGTTGCATAATTATAATAGCAAGCACATATATAATAGATAATATGACACTGTTTTAAGAGCTTGACAGGTATTAGCTCATATAGTATTTTTACTACCTGTTTCAATAGCCTTCTATTCATCCAGTTAGTGAGGAAGGGATTCCTAGCTTTAGGTCATGGGGATCACCAAAGAAACAACACTCAAAACTAGATAGATGAGATCAACAGCTTATTAGTTACATATACCACAGCCCAGGGAAAGAAAACATTGCATGCCTTACAGGCCATATGGAGGTTGTATTCAGGAGTGAGCAATCAGGGGCCGTGGGAGGGAGAGTTTGTAGTATCAAGAGAGTGAGGTACCTCCTGGTTCCTGTGGGAATCTGTGCATGTCTTGCTTGAGTAATTCCATGGGCTGGTAGGGAACTGAAACCCGCTACTCAGGGATCAGCAGGAATTGCACCTGGTCCATTTGATAAGAAGGGTTATTTGGCTAAGAGACCTTATCTTCATGAGCAGAGTGAGGAGAAGAACTTGCAAATTGGGCCATTTGAGGTCTTCCTGAAGACTTTTGAGTGTCCCTTGGACTACAAGGAGATCCAACCAGTCCATCCTAAAGGAAATCAGTCCTGAATATTCATTGGAAGCACTGATGCTGAAGTTGAAACTCCAGTGCTTTGGCCACCTGATGTGAAGAACTGACTCACTGGAAAAGACCCTAGTGCTGGGAAAGATTGAAGGCAGGAGGAGAAGGGGATGACAGAGGATGAGATGGTTGGATGGTATCACCAACTTGATGGACAGGAGTTTGAGTAAGCTCTGGAAGTTGGTGATGGACAGGGAAGCCTAGCGTGCTGCAGTCCATGAGGTCTCAAAGAGCTGGACATGACTAAGTGACAGAACTGAACTGATTTCATCATATGCTTAAGGAGCACATAATATTGAGCCTTAATTTTAGGCTTTACACCATACTACCCTATGAGGTAGGTAGAATTACTTACCCCATTTCATAGATGAGAAGACCAGGTACACAAGCTAACCTGCTTAACACTATGATGACCACACTTCCAACTATTCCTTATATATTTGTTTTCCCTCAGTGTAGATAGAAATTCTCAATATCCAGAAATAAAAGGAAGGCATATAGAAATTCATTGGGTCACCCCCATGTCTATCTCGTAAACAGAAATGAACTGCTTTCACGTTTGTTTACTAGTTGTCAAGGAGTTTTCATTTCTGTGTCATGATTTTTGTTTTTCTTTATAAATGTATAAACTCTGAAATTAAGTAAATACATTTTAATTTCTTGATTGAGAGTTGCTGGACACAGTCATTATCAAGAGAGGTAATAGATTTGATTTTCTATTTCTAGGGCCTTTAAAGGAGAAGGCAATGGCACCCCACTCCAGTACTCTTGCCTGGAAAATCCCATGGACGGAGGAGCCTGGTGGGCTGCAGTCCATGGGGTGGCTAAGAGTCGGACACGACTGAGCGACTTCACTTTCACTTTTCACTTTGATGCCCTGAAGAAGGAAATGGCAACCCACTCCAGTGGTCTAGCCTGGAGAATTCCCAGGGACGGTGGAGCCTGGTGGGCTGCCGTCTATGGGGTCGCACAGATTGGGACGGGACTGAAGTGACTTAGCAGCAGCAGCAGCAGCAGGGCCTTTAAAAGCAGAAGAAATATTGAGATTATTTGGATTTTATTCTGTCTTAACGTGAGAGGGAACAGTCACTGATTTAGTGTTTGTTTGAGTAATTTAGCTATACTTCTTAAAAATAACTTTTGATCAATAGAAATTTTACTGGGTTACAACTTTGGAATTTGAAAATCCTATTTGTCATTATTTTTTTTAACTTTTTATTTTATATTGGAGTATAGCTGATTAACCACCCTACTCCAGTACTCTTGCCTGGAAAATCCCATGAACGGAGGAGCCTGGAAGGCTGCAGTCAGTGGGGTCGCTGAAGGTCGGATTCGACTGAGCGACTTCACTTTCACTTTTCACTTTCATGCATTGGAGAAGGAAATGGCTACCCACTCCAGTGTTCTTGCCTGGAGAATCCCAGGGATGGAGGAGCCTGGTGGGCTGCCGTCTATGGGGTCGCACAGAGTTGGACATGACTGAAGCGACTTAGCAGCAGCAGCAGCAGCAGCATAGCTGATTAACAATGTTGTGATAGTTTCAGGTAGACAGCAGCTGAGGGACTCAGCCATACACATACATGTATCCCTTCTCCCCCAAACGCGATTTGTCATTATTTTTTAACAAACATACTTTATGCAACAGGGAGTAGTTGATGGTTATCTGCGATTTATATCCTATTTTATCATGCTAATAATATCAGAATATCTCATTTTTCTGGATAAAATTGGATATATTTTCCTAGATTTGGTCTTCAAGTAATGCAAATCAAATTATAAACTGCCTGAATTGACTCTAGTTTTGGTTTACTTTTTTTTGATATGACCAAATCTTTAATATAAGGAAAATGCTGCTGCTGCTAAGTCGCATCAGTCGTGTCTGACTCTTAGCGACCCCATGAACTGCAGCCCACCAGGCTCCGCCGTCCATGGGGTTTTCCAGGCAAGAATACTGGAGTGGGGTGCCATTGCCTTCTCTGGTAAGTAAGATAAGTATATATTTATAGAGTATTACTTATCGGGAACTGTCTGACAATCAAAAACAGAATTTGCACATTTGAGTTTTTCCATTGCCTTCCCCTTGTTGGTGAACATTGTCAAATTAACTTTTTTAGAAAATAAAAACAATTTCACATCTACATTAAATAGTATTGAGTCATGTGGTCCACAGGGATAATAAACTTTTCTAGTCTTACTTTTTGTCTTAATGAGAGTTGTGCCTCATTGATGTAGTGTCAGAGTGCAAAGTGCTGTTAGTTCTACTGTAACACATCAATTTGTTCCAATTGATGTATCAGGGAATAATTTGAGCATGATGGTGAATTTTGCATTTGCTTATGGGCAATTCCATCAGAGAGAAATGTTCAGTGAATTCAGAAAACCGCACTCAGCTGACCTGAGCTGCCTAGGAATACCCTAAACACATATGTTGCTCAAACCTTCACCCTGCAGGTCTGGTGTCACAGCTTTCCATCCAGTTTCAGATCATCCTCCTCCTTATGCTTTGTAACTCCCAACCCACTTCCACAAACAACCTTCAGATCTTTTTCAAGGTAATGTGCCATATTTATTTTAATCCTTATATCATTTTTAGCAATTTAACATGTATGAAACTTTTCATACCATTTTTTATTAGGTCCTTTCTTAAAATGTAAAACTGATGCAGTTTTTTAAGTGTTGTGCCCTTAACTTCATTTTCCCTGTAAGCCGATAGTTTTATTGCATGATTTTGCACAGTTCAGTGAAATTTTTAGGGGCACATATATTGTGATGCAGCAGAATGACTGTAATTGAAAAGGTTATCCTCCCTTTTTTTTTTCTTTCCAAATTACCCTTGGCTTTTAGTTAATTCATTGTAATAGTGTGATTACTTTAGTAAATTTACTAATTATAGATGTTATAAATTGCATATAGAAATTCAGTAGACTTTTTAAAGTAATTGGACCATTGGAGATCACAGATGCCTTTAAAATATGTCCCCTGTAAGGGGCCCAGAGGGAACTGTCATGAACCCATCAACCAAATTAAAGGCTAAAAGCATAATTTATTATTATAACATTATTAAAATATATGTTTGGGGTAAAAAGAAATTTAAAAATTATAAAAAATCATGATCTCTAGTACATTTGTTTTTATCCATCTGCATATATAATAAGCCTAGAAAACCATATTGGAAGGATAGAAATCACTACATTAGCAGTAGTAGTAGTTTCAGTATGATAAAATTATGAGGAACTTTTGTTTGCTCTCTGTATTTTTTTTTCCATCATGAGTAAAAGTGATAATAAAAAGTTAAAGATAGAAAAACTACAGAGGTGGGGAGAGCACACAGATATGGGGGCTATTGTACTAACAATAGTGTAATGTGTTTCTTCCTGAGGCTCTTAAGGGGGACACGATTCATAATGGGGGAAGTTAGTAACCCTTGCTAGGAATTCTATCCAAAACTTAAATATAGGGCTACTTTTCATTTTGTGCCCACTATATTCTTGACACATGACTAGATTTTTTTCCTTTGTACCTTATCTCATTTAATCCTCAGAATATATCTTATAAAGTTGAGATTCCATCCCCACTTGACCGAAGAATAAATCAAGGCTTGAAGAGATTATTTACCTGCTGCCTTGGGTGCTGCACTATTACCATTATAATGCATTACTTTTTCCCCTGAGGACAAGTGTATTTTTGAAACACTTGTTTGAAACTCATTGCCTTAAAATATTGTAAAATATTGCCACTCAAGACTCATGAATCCATATTTCATGTTTTGCCACAGTAGGAATAAATATTGCCTCAGTGTTTATCTGTGAAATTGAACTGGGGCCTCTGTTCCATATAGCATTCTTATTTGACATTTTCATATTTTTCTCTGAGAAATCAAGTAATAACATTAACAAAATATAAAAGAAATTGTTGGCTATCAGAAATGCAGCTCTCCTTTGATACCTTGAAATTGTTTAAAAATATTTGCCAACTAAATTCTACTCATTAGATAATCATATTTGTCTATTCAGATGTTATTGGAAATAATTGTATTCTCGTGGGTAAATGTCTTAGCTTCATTAAGTTCACTTCCACTCAAGCATAATATGAAATCACCATTTGATTCTTCTTTAAATCCTCTAAAAGCTATCTTTGTGACTAGTTTATTGATTTAGACATATACTTTGTCCTATGAACTTAATCCTTAGATCTTGTAATCACTTATATAATTGTCCTGAAGAAACTTAAGTGTTGTTCCCACTTCTTGTACACTCCTCTTAGAGAAAAGATAGTTTGGAGCATGACTAGGAAAACTAAAATCCTTTGCTTTACAAAGTAAAATTACACTTCGAAGGGCTAACACTAAAAACTCATTAGGAAAATCTGCAGTTTCGACCTTTACGTTCATAGGCTGCTTTTTGGAACCTAGCTGCCGTACTTGGAGGAAGCAAATGCCACCCAAGTGGAGAGGAAGCAAGACACCTATTAGAGAACCAGCACAGGTGCCAGCATTTGAGTGAGACATCTTGACCTTCAGCCAACATGCTGATAGTTGTATACATGTTTGCCATAGCAATGGTTGTATGACTCTTCCTATAGAAGAGAAAGGGGCTTTCCAGGTGACTCAGTGGTAGAGAATCTGCCTGCTAAGCAGGAGATGTGGGTTTGATCCCTGGGTCGGGAAGATCCCCTGGAGAAGGAAAAGGCAACCCACTCTAGTATTCTTGCCTGGGAAATCCCATGGACAGAGGAAACGGATGGGCTACAGTCCATAGGATTGCAAAGAGTTGGACATGACTTAGCAAATAAACAGCAGCAACAACATAGAAGAGAAAAATCCTGTATCTTTTGGTGACTGTGTTCAAGGGAAGAAACAGCTGAAGACCTCTTAAGATTGTGTAAATTCCCTAAAAATACATTAGGGAAAATTAAAATTCATGAATATACACAGGCCTGTGCTGTGCTGTGCTGAATCACTTAGTCGTGTCTGACTCTCTGTGACCCCATAAACTGTAGTCCGCCATGTTCCTCTGTCCATGGGGATTCTCCAGGCAAGAAGACTGGAGTGGCTTGCCATATGCTTCACCAGGGGATCTTCCCAACCCAGGAATCAAACCCAGGTCTCCTGCATTGCTGGCTGATTCTTTACTCTCTGAGCCACTAGGGAAGCCCAAGAATACTGGAGTGGGTAGCTTATCCCTTATCCCTTCCTCCAGGGGACCCTTAAGCCCCCACCCCTGGAACCAAACCAGGGTCTCCTGCATTGCAAGTGGATTCTTTACCAGCTGAGCTACCAGGGAAGCCCCATAGACAGGCCTAGTAATTCTTAATGCCAAAGCCAAAACTCTCTAACACGTTGTTAAGTAGAGTTATATGAGAACAAGTCAACAAATCCATGTATTATTTTGTGATGAATTTGAAAAATTATGATATTTATAGAAGAGTATAAATCTTATGAGGATTACTTACAAGACTACTTTCATCATTCACACAAAGGAGTTTAACATGATCCCTTGATTTATTTGTCCAGGAAAAAAAAAAAAAAAAAAAAGAGGGAGAAGAAAACCTTTAAGCAACATGGATCCTGACAAGAAATGGATCTTTTTCTCTTTAGCTTTTTTAGAGTATGATCAAGTCTTACCTGGATCATTGAAAAGAATCTTAGATATACTTAAAGTCATTCTGTTATAAAGATATATACATTATATAGTATATATTTATAGGTTATCTTGGCTATATAACATTTTACCAAAAACTCTTTCTCAGTTGATTGATAGACTATTTAAAAAATGGTTACTTTTAAAACAATATTTGTTTTAAACTAGTGAAAGCAATGAGAAAGCAATTTTAAAGCAAATTGGTTTTCTTCTGGAAACTTTCTACCAGCTTTTAGAACCTGTCACCACATTGTGATTAACCAGAAAATGTTAATGCGAAAAGGCCCTTAGAGATCATCTTTCTCATTTTTTGTTTTTCAAATGAGAAAATTGATGCCCCAGAAACTGGTCAAGGTCTCTCAGTGCTTGAGAAGGGAAATGAACTCAGGTTTTTTGTACTGTTTTCATTGTATCACCTTGCCTATACCATTCAGTTATATATCTGTTTATTATTGTTAGAAGTATATATGACTAATTTCACCAGCTAGTTTGTAAGTTTCTTTTGGGTAGCTTTTTATACTTTGTATATTCCTAAAAGAGCTATTACATAAACTGTTTAACAATGAACGGTTCAGTTAGTGCATATTGATTGGGTGGGTGGTTGATTTGAATATGTGTTTTTAACTTAGAATGCTTAGTGCAGTGTTCTAGTTCCCGGTGAATATCATTTCAGTGCTTAAAAATTGATGATGCTTAAGTTATATGAATGATTGTTATTTATTTCAAGGTAACTAGAAGACTGAACCCAGTCTGCTAATACTGACACCTTAAGTACAGGCCATCCTTAGTTAAAATAAGTGAAGTTAGTTCAGACAGAATAAGAAAGGACAAAATGTTGCATGGATAACGCCTGTATATGAGCCAGCTTGTAAAATGGGAGGAGCTATCAGGAGAATGACAAATTAAGGAAAGTCTTTTGATTATTAGAAAATGATTATTTTCTTAATGCCTAAGCATAGTTATAACTCTTTGAAATGGCAGCCCACTCCAGTATTCTTGTCTGGAAAATCGCGTGGAGGGAGGAGCCTGGTAGGCTACAGTCAGTCCATGAGGTTGCAAAGAGTCAGACACAACTGAGCGACTTCACTTTCTTTTCCATCAGAAACTACACTATGAGAATTTTGTTACCATAACAAATTCAAAACCTTGGATGTTGTAAAATAATCCTATTCGTTTATAATATGTCTGTGTGTGTGGCGTGTTTTTTGGGACAAGAATGAGTCCAGCATGCCAAGAAACCATTTTTAAGGTGGTGGTTGTCCAAAAATTATTGCTTAGTATCATTAAATGTGTAATAGACTCAGTAATATAGAAAAATTGTGATCAACATTTATTGAGCACCTGATTTGAATTAATTATTCAAATTAATTAAGATGGAACACTTCTTTCATAATCAGATTGGTGACAGAGAAGATAAAAGATTTGTAAGGAAATGACGAGGTATCTGTATAAATGAAAACATGAAGAGAGACAATTTACAGGATTTGAATGACTCAGTGTGGTGAATGTAGGAACTCAGTTGGGTCTTATGAAATGAATGAGCTGTAACATTGTAATAAATATGAAGAGGGGATGTGGTAATTCCACTTGGGGGTTCCAAGGATGAAGGAGCAGAAGTCCGGGACTTTTGGGGAGTCAGCAGATCAGTATAGGTGAAGTGAAGTGCTCATGTCAGAAATGCTTGGGAAACAAACATGGGAAAGCTCGACATGGGCCAGAATGTTGAAAACCTTCCTTTCTTGCTTCTACTGTACTTATGCCCTCCCGTCCCCCACTGTAGCTGGGGATAAATCATAGCCCAGAATGGAGTAGTGATGGTGGAAATGGAAAGCATGTTAGAGTTGTGGAGAGAAACTTTGTGAATAGGGAGTAAAGAACCTGACGTGAAGTTGTTGTTAGATGTTAGGATCTTATTCATGATAGGAAATTTGGGACCTTAGATGCAGATTAAAAGAATGAAACTCTTGACTCTTAGCAGCAATTTCATCTCCCTGAACCCCATATCCCTCCATATATCTACCTCATAAACATATATCCCTGGATTATTAGAATCAACCTAAATCCAAGCTGCCTCAGTCTCTTGATTTCTTTAGTACCAGCTGTTGTCACCATTGTGCATCATCCATTCACCCAGTGCCAAATTCTGTGATGCATCTTAGATGTCTCTCACTACCCTCATGGCCAGTCAATTCCACTTATTCTATCTCCTAAGTAACTCTCAACCTACTTCCTTTTTTAATTTATACTGCTTAGCTACATCACATCTTTTTCCTAGAACATATAGTAGCCTTCTAAGAGACTTGATTTCCTTCAGCCTCCCCCATCCCAGTCCATTTTCTAACTGATGTGGGAAATGCTTTCTCAAGAGACAAATATCCTTTTGATGTTGTCTATCATTTCTATGAAGTCAAAACTCTTTAGTGTGACATTCATGATATGACTCTTGCCTGTATATCAATCTTAGTCCCTGAGACAGTTTCAGGGATTATGTAGAACCAGCATATTGTTCCCCAAATGTGTCATGTCTTTGTGTTTTCTATTCCTTTTGCCTGGGATGTTGCACTCTCCCAGACCTGGCCATTCTTTTCTAAGTAACCTGGCAGATTTTTATTTCTTCCTAAAGAATTATACTGTCTGGAGGGCAATTTTGCTTCATCCCCTTGCAGAATTAGGCTTTCCGATTCTGTTCAACCCTCACAGGTTTTGTAACTGTGCATCCAAATTTATTTACCTCATGTTTTCTTGAGGTCAGTGCCTATGCTTTATTTATCTTTACACTTCCAATTTTTAGCCCAAGAACTTCCAGATAACAAATTTTATAAAAGGAAAAAAAATCTGTTGAATGCATTAATAGTTCTTCTTTATAAAAGTTGCAATGTTTAATCTTAGTAAGGTTTAAAATATACTTGACACATTTTTTTCTTCCAACTCGTAAAGTACTAAAATTTGATTGTAATAGATGCCATTTATTAAATGCCTATTTCATATCAGGGACTTTGCTATGCACCTTTAAAAAAAAACTATAGTGAAAAATGTCCAACTACACAAAATCAAAAAGAACAGTGTAATGAGCCTCCAAAACCCATCATCAAATTCAGTATTGACAAGATTTTGCCACTCTTTATCAATCTTGTGAATTGAACATGGCTGAAGTGACCGAACACGCACGTTGTTATTGTTGCTCAAGTAATTTAAAATTCTTTTCCTTCTACCCCTACATATGTCAGTATGCATCTCTAAAATATACAGACACATTCTTGTATAGCTACAATGCCAGGATCACACCTAACAAACTTAGCAATTATTGCTTGAAATCATCTAATACCACATCTTATTCAATTTCCTCCCAATTGTTTAGTGTCTTTTTAGAGATAACTTTTCCTGAATTAGGTTCACCATTCCATTTGCTAGGTAGGTCTTTTAAGTCTCTCTTAGGAGTTGTTCCTCCAATTGCTTTTTTGTTTTTCAGGCCCTTAACTGGTTGTTGTCAGCTGTCCGCTAGAATATTTCCTAACCTGGATCATTTTCTATGCTTGTTGTCCTCATGTTGTTGTTTAATTTGTTCCTCTAAACTTCTGGTTCCTATGAATTTGAATTTGGGGCTAAAATCTTGATTAAATGGGCTTCCCTTGTGGCTCAGCTGGTAAAGAATCCACCTGCAATGCAGGAGACCTGGGTTTGATCCCTGGGTTGAGAAGATCCCCTGGAGAAGAGAAAGACTACCCACTCCAGTATTCTGGCCTGGACACTTCCATGGACTGTATAGTCCATGGGGTTGCAAAGAGTCTGACATGACTGATCATGTTCAATTTATTTTTGTATATAGACATTTTCTTCATCCTATTTTATGGTTATATTGATGAATTTAGAGCCCTAGTAGTGCGACTGAGGGACTTCACTTTCACTTTTCATGCATTGGAGAGTCAGATGTGACTGAAGAAACTTAGCAGCAGCAGTAGCAGTGAGACTTATGGGTCAAAGGGCAGATGCGTATGTAATTTTTCTAGACATTGTCAAATCCCTATCCAGGAGGGTTGTTTAATTTTGCATTCCCACAGTTTTTGAGAATACCTGTTTACCTGTATTATTGTCAAAAATATGTTGCCTACCTTGGATTTTTGCCAATCTGGTGTGGGAAATATTTGCTTTTCATGAGTTGTTTCTTCTGTTAACTGCCCATTACTTGTTCATTTTTTGATTTGGTTGTTGGTTATTCCCTTTTAATTTTCAGGAGCTCCTAATATAATATATTAGCCATCGTGTGTTAAATTGCAAACATTTGCCTTCTGATTTTTATCGTATTTTTGTACCATACAGAAAAAAGTTTTAAGTGTGTATATGTATATGTGTAGTTGAATTATCAGTTGTTTGTTGTTTCTGGATTTTGAGTCGTAATTAGGGAAGTTCCATTTGTTGTCTATTTATAAATGGCAACCCACTCCAGTATTCTTGCCTAGAGAATCCCATGGACGGAGGAGCCTGGTGGGTTACAGTCCACAGGGTCACAAAAGTCAGACACGACTGAGCGACTTCACTTTTACTTTCTTTCACTTATGTGCTAATCAGTTCAGTTCAGTTCAGTCGCTCAGTCATGTCCGGCTGTTTGCGACCCCATGAGTCGCAGCACGCCAGGCCTCCCTGTCCATCACCAACTCCCAGAGTTCACTCAGACTCCCATCCATCGAGTCAGTGATGCCATCCAGCCATCTCATCTTCGGTCGTCCCCTTTTCCTCCTGCCCCCAATCCCTCCCAGCATCAAAGTCTTTTCCAGTGAGTCAACTCTTCACATGAGGTGGCCAAAGTACTGGAGCTTCAGAAATCCCAGGGCTGATCTTCAGAATGGACTGGTTGGATCTCCTTGTAGTCCAAGCGACTCTCAAGAGTCTCCTCCAACACCACGGTTCAAATGCATCAATTCTTCGGGGCTCAGCCTTCTTCACAGGCCAACTCTCACATCCATACATGACCACAGGAAAAACCATAGCCTTGACTAGACGGACCTTAGTCAGCAAAGTAATGTCTCTGCTTTTGAATATGCTATCTAGGTTGGTCATAACTTTTCTTCCAAGGAGTAAACGTCTTTTAATTTCATGGCTGCAGTCACCATCTGCAGTGATTTTGGAGCCCCCCAAAATAAAGTCTGACACTGTTTCCACTGTTTCCCCATCTATTTCCCATGAAGTGATGGGACCAGATGCCATGATGTTAGTTTTCTGAATGTTGAGCTTTAAGCCAACATTTTCACTCTCCACTTTCACTTTCATCAAGAGGCTTTTTAGTTCCTCTATACTTTCTGCTACTACAGCTCCTTTAAATATAGAACTATTATGTTTCACTATATGGTAAGGCTAGCACCCTTCCTACGTTGCTTTTACAGGGTCTTCTTGATCATTCATGCTTAATTGTTTTATAATTAAGTTTATTTTACAAATAAAGAAATGAACACTTCCATGGAAGTTCTATGGCCATGGCAGTATTGATAAAAGTGAAAAAAGTAATAATTGTTCATAATGATTCCTTCATACCTTGTCTTCATATGAAAGTTAATTGTAGCAATCTTTTTGCAACTGAAACAGTTTCAGAAGGATACATAATTAGAAGGAAGAGAGGCAAAGTATATTGGAAACATTCATTTCAGTCAGTGCTTCCCAAAGTGTGGCTGTGGAACCTTGGCTAAATGTTTAACACAAAACAAAGCAGTGGCATTCTACTGACATAGTAATCATTATTTTTCCTCACTGCTCTGTAGTCACAGTAAAAAAAAAAAAAAAAAAGTTGGTTTCACTGAAGAATATCCTTGATAAAACAGTAAAAATTAGGCATTTTATTAAATCTTGACCATGAAATGCTTAATCATTTTCAAAATGGGGAGTATATACATAAAGCTCTTCTCCATGCCAAAGTATGGTGGTTGTCTTGAGAAAACGCAGCTGTGTGACTGAGTTGTGAGCCAAACTAGTCTCTTTTTATTGAACATTACTTTATATGAAAAAATGACTGACTGATAGTTATGGTTATTCAGATGGGTATTTGGCAGACATTTCTACAAAAATAAAGTGAATCCATCACTTCTGGGAAAACAACCAATAGGATTTACTGCCAAAATAAAATATGGACTTTGAGGAGAAAACAATTTTGGAAAACTGGTATCCTCTACCATGAGCTTGTCCATTTCTCAAAGCTGAAAGATTTTTCTGATATTAACAGTGGTGACATTAACATATTTTATTGTAAATAATATATTCAATGTATGAACATTTGGAAAGCCTGCCAAACTCAGTGATCCAATATTTTCCTTTTTTAAAAATATAAATTTATTTGTCTTAATTGGAGGCTAATTACTTTACAGTATTGTAGTTGTTTTGCCATACATTGACATGAATCCACCACAGGTGTACATGTGTTCCCCATCCTGAACCCCCCTCCCACCTCCCTGATCCAATATTTTCTAAATGGCTAATAGTTAATAATACAAAATCACACATGAGTAATCAGTGTCGTCAAAGTATAAGATAAACCAATGGATTTTAAATGTAACAAAGTAAGGCTATTATTGATGTGGTTTCAGATTCCACATTCCAACAAACTTAAAAGCTACCATTTGTCAAGTCTTAATGTAGTATCATAGAATATCCAAAATTATCTTAAAAGGTTATTAAAATACTTTTGTGAGGCTGAGTCTTCTTCATGTTATAAAACATTTAGAAACAGATTAAATGCAGAATTAGATATAAGAATCCAATTGTCTTTAATTAAGCCAGATATTGGCACAAATGTTTAATTATGTTACTCTTCTCAGTAAAATTTTTGTTTTGATTTGGAAATTACAGTTTCAAAAAGTTCATTTCTGTTAATATGTAATGGGTTTATTCTATTTTTATTTTTAAATGAATTATTTACAATTTTCTTTGATTTAATTTCTAATATAATAATTATTGATAGATATCACTCACATTGGGCTTCCCTGATGGCTCAGTGGTAAAGAATATACCTGCCAATGCAAGAAACACAGGTTTGATCCCTGGGTCAGGAAGATCCCCTGGAGAAAGAAATGGCAACCCGCCTCCAGTATTCTTGCCTGGGAAATCCCATGGACAGAGCAGCCTGGCAGGCTAC
This sequence comes from Oryx dammah, assembly GCF_014754425.2. Classification (NCBI taxonomy): domain Eukaryota; kingdom Metazoa; phylum Chordata; class Mammalia; order Artiodactyla; family Bovidae; genus Oryx; species Oryx dammah. Next base: position 14,728,463 of record NW_024070201.1, read on the forward strand.
AGTCGATGGGGTTGCAAAAAGAGTCAGACACAACTTAGCAACTAAAACAAAACAAGAAAAAAAAAATCACATTAATAAAAGCTTTTGGGATCAATGATTTTTAGGAATATAAAGAGTTTCTAATATCAAAAAGTTTGTGAACCATCTATTTACATGAGCATAATAAGTCATGTTTTAATTTTGATTACAATGGGTTTTAAGTTTACCTGTATACATTAAAACACAGCTTTAATGTTTTTTCACAATTTCTCTAACCTGAGCAAGTGACCTTTATTTTGTTAATCATTGTGTTTTGAAAAAACTGGAAACTATCATATCATTCTGTTTCATTAGAATAACTTAGAAGACTTTTTGATTTTGTTATAACCTGGGTAGTAGATGCTAAGTACAGAGGTTTGACTTAAAGCCCTACTTTTCTTTCATACATTCACAGCATATTTCTTTTTATTTCTCTAAAGACTATCAGCCATATACTGAGTAATATTAGAATGTTATGTAACTATTGTTCAGTCGTATCCAACTCTTTCCACGGTCCCAGAGACTGCAGCACGCCAGGCTTCCCTGTCCTTCACCATCTCCCAGAGTTTGCTCAAATGATGCTGTGAAAGTGCTGCACTCAATATGCCAGCAAATTTGGAAAACTCAGCAGTGGCCACAGGACTGGAAAAGGTCAGTTTTCATTCCAATTCCAAAGAAAGGCAATGCCAAAGAATGCTCAAACTTCCACAATCTCACATGCTAGTAAAGTAGTGCTCAAAATTCTCCAAGCCAGGCTTCAGCAATACATGAACCGTGAACTCCCTGATGTTCAAGCTGGTTTTAGAAAAGGCAGAGGAACCAGAGATCAAATTGCCAACATCTGCTGGATCATGGAAAAAGCAAGAGAGTTCCAGAAAAACATCGATTTCTGCTTTATTGACTATGCCAAAGCCCTTGACTGTGTGGATCACAATAAACTGTGGAAAATTCTGAAAGAGATGGGAATACCAGACCACCTGACCTGCCTCTTGAGAAATCTGTATGCAGGTCAGGAAGCAACAGTTAGAACTGGACATGGAACAACAGACTGGTTCCAAAGAGGAAAAGGAGTACATCAAGGATGTATATTGTCACCCTGCTTATTTAACTTATATGCAGAGTACATGAAAAATGCTGGACTGGAAGAAACACCAGCTGGAATCAAGATTGCCGGGAGAAATATCAATAACCTCAGATATGCAGATGACACCACCCTTATGGCAGAAAGTGAAGAGGAACTAAAAAGCCTCTTGATGAAAGTGAAAGTGGAGAGTGAAAAAGTTGGCTTAAAGCTCAACATTGAGAAAACAAAGATCATGGCATCTGGTCCCATCACTTCATGGGAAATAGATGGGGAAACAGTGGAAACAGTGTCAGACTTTATTTTGGGGGGCTCCAAAATCACTGCAGATGGTGACTGCAGCCATGAAGTTAAAAGATGCTTACTCCTTGGAAGAAAAGTTATGACCAACCTAGGTAGTACATTCAAAAGCAGAGACATTACTTTGCCGACTAAGGTCCGTCTACTCAAGGCTATGGTTTTTCCTGTGGTCATGTATGGATGTGAGAGTTGGACTGTGAAGAAGGCAGAGCGCTGAAGAATTGCTGCTTTTGAACTGTGGTGTTGGAGAAGACTCTTGAGAGTCCTTTGGACTGCAAGGAGATCCAACCAGTCCATTCTGAAGAACAACCCTGGGATTTCTTTGGAAGGAATGATGCTAAAGCTGAAGCTCCAGTACTTTGGCCACCTCATAAGAAGAGTTGACTCATTGGAAAAGACTCTGATGCTGGGAGGGATTGGGGGCAGGAGGAGAAGGGGACGACTGAGGATGAGATGGCTGGATGGCATCATGGACTCGATGGACGTGAATCTAAGTGAACTCCGGGAGATGGTGATGGACAGGGAGGCCTGGCGTGCTACGATTCATGGGTTGGACACGACTGAGCGACTGAACTGAACTGAGTCAGTGACGCCATCCAACCATCTCATTCTCTGTTGCCCCCTTCTTAATCTGTTGCCCTCAATCTTTCCCAGCATCAGGGTCTTTTCCAATGAGTTGGCTCTTTGCATCAGGTAGTCAAAGTATTGGAGCTTCAGCATCAGTCCTTCCAATGAATATTCAGTGTTAATTTCCTTTAGGATGGACTGGTTTGATATCTTTACTGTCCAAGGGATTCTGTAACTGTAATTGTTTCTAATAGGAGTCTTAATTTCAAAAGTTCCCATTTTTAAATTTCTTTTAATCTAATTGGGACGTAATTTTAATCAGTAAAACTTTCTAAAATTAAAGCCAAGTTTTTACTACTACACAATAGACAACATTAAAAATTGTATAAAGGTAAAGCGGTTCTTAATACTTCATGGGGAGCTGAGGAGCAATTTTATAATTAGTAGCAGAAAAGTATATTATCTATATGTTATTAGGGAAGCATTGAGTTAAGTAGTTATTATGGACTTTGTCTCAGGTACACAGTTTTCTGTACCTGAGAGAAATCTCATTTTCAGGGTACTTAGCCCAAAGTTTTAATATATTCAACAAGTATATTTTGTCATTCTGCATTTCTAAAGAAAGTGTTTTAACACTTAAAAGATGGTGTAGGAGCCTTTGTTGCTCAAGATCAGTGTCAAGGCATGAAGTATCATTACTGATTTTTAAGAAGGTAGCACAAAGTACAGGAAATTGCACGTACTGCTTGTTTTAATAACACTAGAAGATAAATAGAGAAAGGAGAATATTTGTCACATAGGGAACCCAGATGATTCAAGGAAGGTCGTAGATTGATGTCTAGGACTGTGATTATTAATTTATTGGTATGACTCAATCAGTACAGAGAACTGCCTCAAGTCCACAGGATATTCTTCCCCATTGAAGGAAGGAAAAGGGATGGAAGAGCATGTACCAGACTTCTGTCTCCTCAGTTCAACTCATCATATGCATGAGACTACTATTTTCATGTTGCTATGCTATAAAGGTACAGATACTATGTTAGAAATTGATCCTGCTGTTTAAGGTGTTTATGGTCTGAAGAAAGTGATAAGATAATGTATACTTCAATAGCTCTAAGAGAGAGAAAAACTAAATAGAATTGTGAACCTTAAGGAGAATCATTTTAATTTCCTAGAAGAATTTGGGAGTTGGTGTGAGTGGAGGAAGACCAAAGAAGTTGGTGTTTGAGCTGGGTCTTAAAGGAAGAATAGGTAGTATTTCAATAGACATCAAAAAGGGGAGACAGCGCCTCAGGAAATACTGGTTCAAATGTCTAAATTCTGCACAACACAGAAAAGATCTGCCACGTTAGACTTCCCAAGTTTTCGTTTACAAGTGAATCTAACTTGATTTATGCTACTCTGAGGTGTATTACATGAAAAGTGGGAAAGTAGGTGTGCTCTTGGCTGCTTACCTCTGGATGGCACTGGACTTGAACTTGATTTTAGATGTGCTGTTTAAAGGAGTAGCTAATGTGGCCTTAATGTAAATCTTAAGTTTACCTGACACCATACTCCATACTAAAGTTGATGTACTCCAAAATGAACAAGGTACAGTCCCAGTCCACTCGCTCCTGACAGTTTACTAGGGGGAAGAAGGAGGTAGAGAAGCGGACAAATGCACTCCTTTTAGTGGAAATGTTTTGAGATTGGAAGTTAAAAGTCTTAATTAATATGTGTTGTTACAAGATCTTTTTTGCAGTGTTCCTCAAATGATGGTACCCAGCAGTAGAGCTCTTGCAGAAAGGGCTTGGTTGCTTTGGTTTTAAGAGCTCAGTTAAAAAGGGGAACCAGTCTCAGACCTTTTAGAAGGCGACAGGATTCCCTACTTACAAAGGGGAATTTTCAGTGCTCTTTGGATCCTCAGCAAATATTTGTCACACCCTGTGTTCAGGGCTGAGCTCCTGATGCTCCTGGGGTCCCTATACCACTCAGGCTCCAAGGACTAGAGGAGATGTTGTATAATTTCCAAGATTCTTGCCTCTGATGGTATTACATTTTCTACTTCCCAATCTTCTATCACTAAATGACCTTAGGTCTCAGTTACTTATTATAATACATATTTTAATTGTATTGATGGTTGATTCATATTTTAATCTAGAGTAAGAGAAGTAATAATTTTATAATCTTTTAGGCCATTTTGGAATAGTGGAAAATAATGTATATTCAGGTAATGGCAGACATTTAAATATGAGTTTACTATAAAATTACACATCTATGACAATCTAATTTAAAACCCATGCTTTTCTCATTTAGGGATAGAGAGTTTTTAAAACATCTCTGTGTTCCTTTCCATTTGTCCGTTCCTTCTGAAATGTGTAATGTCATCAATTTCTATATTTGATGTAATTGCCTGTAATTGTCTGCCAAAAAATAAGATGACATCAGTATTATTTCAAAGTGTTGAGCCACCTGCCTGTCTCTGTCCTTTTTGCAGTGGTTTCTGCCAAAATGGAACATCTAGAAAGGAGAGGAGAGTCAGCAACTGTAATTTAATGTTTGTATTGATAATTTCAGTTAGTTTTCTTAGAGTCACACTTAAAATGTTTGTTTGAGCGTGCTTTTTATATTTAAGATATTTTGTCATTGCAGTGTGTTAAATTTTTTTTGAAGCTATTAAACTATCTTCTAAGGATGCCCTTAAAAATCTTCAAAAATAGAGGGATTAGTATGTTCAGTGGAATCAAAAATTTCTGCTTTGCTAGAATTGTTTATATGTTAAACACATTTTTTAACCTCTTCAAGTGTCTGTATGTAAAGTTAATTACACACATTACTCTCAGTATTATTCTCTCCTATAGAGATTATATCTCTCCTATAGATATAAATTCAAGAATGGATAGAATTTGTATGTTTTTCTTTTACATTTTAATGGAAAGAATTTGTTTTTGTTTTTGTTTTTTTTGCTTTTCCATTTTTTAATGAAATAAACTCAAGAAGAAAAATTTTTAAATTAAATTGAATAATTTATTTTAAAGATACCTAGTAGCTTAAAATGCAGCAATTAGTTCTCTTTAACATTTAGCCTCTTAGGGGCAAGTAATTTGCTGATTACCTCTGCTGCTGCTGCTGCTGCTGCTGCTAAGTTGCTTCAGTCGTTCGTGTTCGACTCTGTGTGACCCCATAGATGGTGGCCCACCAGGCTCCCCCGTCCCTGGGATTCTCCAGGCAAGAACACTGGAGTGAGTAGCCATCTCCTCCAATGCGTGAAAGTGAAAAGTGAAAGTGAAGTCACTCAGTCATGTCCAGCTCTTAGTGACCCCATGGACTGCAGCCTACCAGGCTCCTCCATCCATGGGATTTTCCAGGCAAGAGTACTGGAGTGGGGTGCCATTGCCTTCTCCAGCTAATTACCTCTAATGACTCATAAATTTAAGAATTTGTAACTTTCCCATATCTTAATTTTCTAGTGGGATTAATTTATATAAAGTGATCTAGTAAATTACCTAACAGAAAAGTGTCAGAATAAGCAATTTTTTAAATATAATTCATCTTTATGCTTTTGGTGTTTTGTTTTCCAGTAGATAATTACTCAATAGGCATAATTTCAGCTGATGAATTTCAAGCATAACTTCTTTCAGCTATAATGACATATCTGAAAAAAGATACATTTTTGTAGCACTCTTGAGATCATAACCTTTGTAAAATGATCTCTTAGGACACATGACACTGATATATAAAAAGTATGAGCCCTTGTTTTATAACTGGAGAAGGCAGTGGCACCCCACTCCAGTCCTCTTGCCTGGAAAATCCCATGGATGGAGGAGCCTGGTGGGCTGCAGTCCATGGGGTCGCTAAGAGTTGGACATGACTGAGTGACTTCACTTTCACTTTTAAACTTTCATGCATTGGAGAAGGAAATGACTACCCACTCCAGTGTTCTTGCCCGGAGAATCCCAGGGACGGGGAGCCTGGTGGGCTGCTGTCTATGGGGTTGCACAGAGTAGGACACTACTGAAGTGACTTAGCAGCAGAATTAACATGACTCTCAGTTGTGAGGGGGAAATATTTCTTAGCATGAGAAACACTCTTACAGTTGAGACGGACCTGGGGAAAGGTGAGCTGAAAGATACTGTTAGGAAAAGGCAATTATCAGATTTAGTGACTAACTAAATGCAGATTCCTAAGATAAAGGGTCCAGGATAACTCTGTAAATCAGACCCAGGGTTACTGGTATTGTGTGGTCATTTTATAACTTAAAGAGGAAAGTAAGGACCAGCTGGTTTATGGTAGGAGACTGGTTTTAAACATGTTAATTTTAAGGTTCCAGCATGTCACAGGCAGTTCAGAATGGCCCAGGTCTGATGGAAGGGCAGAGCAGTGCTAATTTGAGGTCTTTAGCAAAGGTGCAGGAGTCTGTTACAGGGCCTGCTTGGTTTTCATACACATACCCTTCTCTCTCCTTTACCCACTCCACCCTCCTCCCACCAGTATGGTGAGGCTCACATAGTCCAGCAGAGTTTTGTTTGTATCAGGAAGATGGAAGCCATGGGTCAGAACACTCACTTGAGAGAATGAATGCTGATGAAGGAAATGCAGGGAATGTCTAAGAAGAGGGTACAAGTGGTGAAAGAAATTGGAGGTTTCCTGGCTTCAGAGCCAGGAAAGCCAAACTAGGGGAGAGTTGCCTAGCAAAAGGCAGATCTGACTTTTGCACAGAGGCGAGAAGGCTGGAGATAACAGAGGTAGCATCTCAGCTGGGATCTGAAGACTGTGAAGAGCTGCCCTTCAGTGGGTGTGAAGTTTCAGTTATGCTAGATGACAAAGTCCTAGACATCTGTTACACAAAGTTGTGCTTATAGTTAACAGTAATGTACTGTACAGTAATTACTATAACTTGTTAGGTGGGTAGAGCTCATGTTATATATTTTTTACCGTAAGTTTTAAAAGGGGAAAAGACAGAGTCCTTGATAACTTTTTTGCAAACTGTACTATGTGAAGACATTGAGACAAAAGATTCTTAGAACTGGCTGATTTTTTTTTCTTTTCCCGAATTGCTTCTGTCTGAATTCACTCTCAATATGGTTGAGAGCATTTCTGCAATTAGATTAAAATGCTTGGTTATGGGATTGAGTAGGTGTGACCATCAAACCAGTAACTCTGTAGAGGAGTCATGTAACATTTCAAAAGGCATTAAGATGCCTGAAGATGTGATTTCACAAAAATCAGATGTAGTCTTGAATAGCAAGTCTGTGATGGTGGAGCCTTGTCCAGTGGTAATATCTCTGCAGGCTGTGCAGTCAGAGTCAGAGCCACAGGTGTTTGTTGGGCACTTGAAATGTGACCAGTGTGATTGAGCAACTGGACTTTGAATTATATTTAATGAATTTAAATGTAGTCACATGTGGCTGATGGCTACTGTATAAGGCAACCCAGGTCTAGAGACTTCAGGAAAGTTAATCAGAATATAAGTGAAGTAGGAACCCAGTTCTTGGGCATTTTGGATTTGAAATGAAAGATGAGGAAAGGTTTTACAAAGTATTACCGGAGACCAGAACTCCAGCTTATGGTTGTAAATGGAATCTTTTGGATATGGTATTGAGAAAATGGAGTATTTCCTGCCATATCAGTAAAAAAGGATGTCAGGGTCATCGGTGATTTCATCTCTCAAAATGTGAATTTCTGAGCCCTGAGGGCACCCAGGAAGCTGAAGGGATCTGGCAGCCATGGCTGCAGCCACTCCCTGGGGTGAGCACAGAAGCTCAGGATGTAAAAAAATGCAGGATACTGGCCCAGAGAGCTGAGATGCATATGAAAGGAATGATGTCAGTGAGCCCAGGCTCTTGCATCTTCCCGTGTGTAGAAAAACGCTAAATTCCTCGACTTGAGGTATCTGGTTTTCTTTAATTCACAAAAATACTTTCGATGTTCAGACCTGCCCTTTGTTGTAAACTTCTATATAACCTGACTCCTCCTTCCCCCTTGGAGCAGTTCTCTCAGGGTTACTTGAGATGCTGCCTCCTGGGCTTAAGTCCTAAAAATTTCCATCAAATAAAACATAACTCTCAACTTTTTACCAACTGAGCTACAAAGTAAAATCACTCAGTCACGTCTGACTCTTTGGACCCCATGGACTGTAGCCTGCCAGTTTCCTCCATCCATGGGATTTTCCAGGAAACAGTACTGGAGTGGATTGCCATTCCCTCCTCCAAGGGATCTTCCCCACCCAGGGATCAAACCCGGGTCAGGAAGATCCTCTGGAGAAGGAAATGGCACCCCACTCCAGTACTCTTGCCTGGAAAATCCCAGGGACAGAAGGAGCATGGTAGGCTTCTACAGTCCGTGGGGTGACAAAGAGTCGGACACGACTGAGAGACTTCACTCACTCACTCAACTTTTAGGTCGTGACTGTTTTTTAAGTCAACAGTACTATCCTACTTCTTTTGTGTTTTATTTTATCAACTTTAAAAACATACAGAGATAGAAAGTAGGTGGGGAATAAACGTTCAGTAAAATGAATTTTAAGGAGAATTTATAAACTGCCTTGATCATTGAAAGAACTTTTCTACCTTCATATAAATAAACAAAGCAGTTAACTGAAAGGATAGTAGTATCCTCACCAGAAAAGATGCTTCTTTTACAGAAGCAGGAAGTAGGCTGATTCTTTCAATAGTAACACCATTTTAAAACTATAACTGAAGAAGTCTACATGTTAGTATAATTTTAAGATGTTAGTTTTCCCTTCTCTTCAGTGGGCTTCCCTGGTGACTCAGACAGTTTAGGATCTGCCTGCAATGTGGGTGACCTGGATTTGATCCCTGAGTTGGGACGACCCCCTGGAGAAGGGAACAGCTACTCACTCCAATATTCTGGCCTGGAGAATTCCATGGACTGTAGTCCATAGGGTCACAAAGAGTCAGACACAACTGAGCAACTCTCACTTTTCAGTGTATAAATAGCTCTCTTAGGTGAGGCTACATCATCTCTCCCCTTGGCTATTGCAGTAGCTTCCTAGCTGGGGGTTGGTTTGTTTGTTTGCTTTGGGGTATTTTTGTTTGTGTGGGTTTGTTTTTATTTCCCCCCTCTGGAGTGACTGTATCACACCAAGAGTTGTATTTTTAAAAACACAGATCTGACCCACAACTCTGCTTAGGGAATTTTTATCTGAACTGTGTATACAATTGCTTCCCTGGAGGGTCAGTGGTAAAGAATCCACCTGCCAATGCAGGAGATGAGGGTTCATCCCTGGATTGGGAAGATCCCCTAGAGGAGGGCATGGCAACTCATGCCAGTATTCTTGCCTGGGAAATCCCATAGGGAGAGGGGCCTGGCAGGCCACAGTCCATGGGTTGCAAGAGTCAGACATAGCTTAGTGACTAAGTCACCACCACTACCGTGTATACAATTAAAGGTTTCAGAAACATTTTTTGAAGGCTGTTTTTCACTTTTGTAGTTAGTGAGTTAAGTGAACATTTTCTCAACTGATGAAAATAAAATTGGTAAAACATTTTTCATGAGCATATTGCTAGTATGCAACAAGAACTTTATAAAGATTTATAACCTAAACCCCAGTAAATCCACATCTGGGAATCTTTCTAAAGAAACCATCTTAAATACCACAAAATATGCCCCCAAGTCTCTTTATACAAAGATATGCATCATAGCACTATTTACAGTAATGAAACTGTACATACACCAATATAAACTATACACCAACATAAACCATGGTGGTTTAGTGGCTAAGTTGTGTCTAACTCTTGTGACCCCATGGACTGGAACCCACCAGGCTCCTCTGTTCATAGGATTTTCCAGGCAAGAATACTAGAGTGGGTTGCCATTCCCTTCTCCAGGGGATCTTCCTGACCCAGGTATGGAACCCACATTTCCTGTGTCTCCAGCATCACAAGCAGATTCTTTATTTGCTGAGCCATTGGGGAAGCAAATGACTAAGTAAATGATAATTCATAAAATGATGTGCTCCCATACCGCTTTGTATATGCATATACAAACTATGATATAGTTAAGGCATTTCTGCCAGTCTACTACTTTTTCGTGTCCCCATCGTACTTTAGATCAGTCACTCAGTTGTGTCCAACTCTTTGCGACCCCATGGACTGCAGCACTCCAGGTTTCCCTGTCCATTGCCAACTCCCAGAGCTTATTCAAACTCATGTCCATCAAGTTGGTGATGCCATCCAACCGTCTTCATTCTCTGTCGTCCCCGTCTCCTCCCACCTTCAATCTTTCCCAGCATCAGGATCTTTTCCAATGAGTTAGTTCTTTGCATCAGGTGGCCAAAGTATTGGAGTTTCAGCTTCAGCATCAGTCCTTCCAATGAATATTCAGGACTGATTTCCTTTAGGTTGGATCTCCTTGATCCAAGGGAATCTCAAGAGTCTTATCCAACACCACAGTTCAAAAGCATCAGTTCTTTGGCTGTACTTAGCACATTGTGAATGCTTGGTGAATATCTGCTGAATAAATGAACAAATGAGTGTTGACACAAATGAAATCATTATCAGTTGCTTCTTCTCAACAGGTTAAAATTAACAGATGTTATATTCCTTTAAGTATAGTAGTATGCAGTTCCACTTGTGATGAAAATGTATTTCAGATTTAAACCTTGGCCAATCCAGAAAATATTTTCATAGGCAAAATAACTATTTCAGACCTTTAAAGATAAATCACTTGATAAATATATCAAGTAATGATTTTTAAAAATAAATCATATTAGTAATAAATCATTCTCTATCTCCAAAGTCCCTTTGTACACTTTTAGTTTATTTTTCTCTCCCCATATTTTCCCTGAATTTCATGTATTTTTAAAAATAAATATATATAAAAGACTCCACTTATCTCCCTATTGATATTTTTCCCCTCAAACCTGTGATCTGTCCTTACAATCAGTTCCTCTAACTGCTTTATTTGAAGTGATCAGTTGTCAAGGAAATTGCTTTTCACATACTGGTGCGTTAGGCTGTGTTATATAGAGAGTATTCAGATTTTCATTTCCTATAATTTACTAAGACTAGCAAGGGGAAGAAGTCTGTCATTTTCTTCTAAATTATTTTTCTAGGTAAACCCAGATCATGGTTGATGCAGGCAAGAAATGCTAATATTAGAAATTCTAAATTGTTTCTTTTGACATGGAATCTTCTAATGTACTTCACCAGCAGATTGAGATCTCTTTGTCATCCCTTCACAAATATAACCTAGATGATTAGTTCTTCCTAAAGCACTAGCAGTTTAAGATGATCATTATTTAATGTATTTATCTCAGTAGCACCCTAAACATTGTTGGAGATTGTGTGCCAAACTTCTGAGGGGCAGGGCCCATGTCCATCTTGCTCACCCTGTATCTTGAGGCTACCACAGTATCTGGTTTGGTTCTCAAAAGATTGTTGAATACTTGACTGCTTCCTAATGAAGTAAGGAATTCAAATACCTTTTTGTGTTTGGTAGGCTCTTGGATTGTAAGGAACAAAAAAGATTCAGGTACCTTGTGAAGAAAGAGATAGGGAAGAAGGGAGCGAAGAGAAGGGCAAGCGTAATGTTAACAGGAGACATCTGTTCCCCTGTTCTTCAGTTTCTCAGTCTTTATAATATTCATAAACCATAGCAGAGTCCCTGTTTTTATGTTACGACTTTGGAGGGCTTCTATTTCACAAACATCACTTTTATTATAGAAAATCAAGTGGCTGTTCCTCCTCTCTCTTCTCCTGGTAAGAAGGATCTCAAAACCTGAGAGCCTGCCTCTGACTCTTCCTGTTCTTCCTTATGCCTACAGAGGAGGAATTTTGTTCCTGATGGGAATTTTTCTGACTTACAGATAAATGTACTTAAATGGGGACACAAAAACAATATTTTTAAAAAGTTAAAATGAACACAGGATGAACTGGCAATCTGGCAGTTATTAATACTAAGTAGAATAGCGATAGAACAATAAACATTGTTATAGTCTCCATTTCTCAGGTGAAAGTAACCTCTACTTCTCCATGTTTTACACCTTTCTTACCTAAAGCTTCAGAAGTTTATATTAGATATGCTTATTCCTATTTTATTCAGAAAGAAAAACAGAAATCAGACCATTGCTTTAGGAGGTTGTATGTAATACTCTTAGAATCTAACTTTTCCTTTAGGTTTCAAATTGAGGTTCAACAGTGTCCTAGTATGCTGTTAGATATGATTTTATTATGGAGGCTGATGGTTTCCAGTCATGTCAGATATGGGCTAAAAAATCTCTGGTGCTATAGAATATGACTGAGGAAAATAATATTTGAGGAGCCTGCCTGTGCACCCAGCACCATGGTAGGAGCTTGTCTGTCTCGTTATCTTGTTCATGCAGTGACCTCATAGGTTGTCTGCTGTTGTTGTTGTTGTTGTTTGTTATGGGGCTGGAGGGGGTGGAATCCAAGACCCAGCGCTTTGATTTTACATAATTCTATTTATTTATTCCATTTATTTTATACTTTAGCAATTTATACCAATTTAACTTTTCATAGAAAGTCATCATTAATACATAAAACTTTTTTTTTAAAAACAGGATAAAAGAATCAGAGTATCTCAACCCTTGACAAGAGGACCAAGTGCCTTTATTCCAGAGAAGGAAGTAAGTCAATCTGTCTTAATATATATAAAGTGATTTTAAAAATAACTCAATTGTGTCAAAGAATATCTGCATTTTTTAATATGGAAGTAAACGTGTTTTGCTCTTATTCTTATTTGTCAGAAAACTACAGAAGTATTTTCTTTTCAACTTCACTTGAAAGATTGTATGTGTAATAATCATCTAGACAGTACTGCAAGTTTAGAAAAATATAAATTTTACCATATTTGATTTCAAATGCAACATTTCTGAACAAAGCTGCTAAAAGTAATAAAACTTAAAATTATCATGTAGTTTTAAGGTTTTAAAATGGCCAGTGTTTCATGGTGATTATAGGTTATATAAATGTTAAGAAAATATATTTTAAAATGAAAAAGTGAGTTTCCCAACTAAATCTATTGAAGAAAACATGATATTCAGTTCAGTTCAATTCAGTCACTCAGTCATGTCTGACTATTTGCCACCCCATAAACCACAGTACACCAGGCCTCCCTGTCCATCACCAACTCCCGGAGTTTACTCAATCTCATGTCCATCGAGTCTGTGATGCCACCCAGCCATCTCATCCTCTGTCATCCCCTTTTCCTCCTGCCCTCAATCCCTCCCAGCATCAGGGTCTTTTCCAATGAGTCAACTCTTCACATGAGGTGGCCCAAATATTGGAGTTTCAGCTTTAGCATCAGTCCTTCCAATGAACACCCAAGACTGATCTCCTTCAGAATGGACTGGTTGGATCTCCTTGGAGGCCAAAGGACTCTCAAGAGTCTTCTCCAACACCACAGTTCAAAAGCATCAATTCTTTGGCACTCAGCTTTCTTCACAGTCCAACTCTCACATCCATAGATGACCACTGGAAAAACCATAGCCTTGACTAGATGGACCTTTGTTGGCAAAATAATAATCACTAGTAATTAATCTTTTCATTTGGTTCTAAGTCTCTGATGAGACAGAATGTCAGAGAATCTCCACTACAAGCTGCACTTTTGATGAAGCTGGGGGAGTCAAGATGGTAAATGCAGAAAGAATGTTTGTGAAATGACACAAAAGATATTATAAGAAAATTTGCATGCCTGTTTAGTGGGTATTTATCTCTATGAAAGATCACGGCAATGTTTAGGACCTGGAGATTCCTAGCTGCCTTTAACTTATACTTGGGCTAAGAAAAATTTAAGGCCCACTAATTGAGTTTTTCTCTGCTTCAAGGAGTTATTAACTCATATTAACTGTGGTTATATATACTGATTTACTACTGATTGCAAAAAGATATCATTTATCTTAAAGCACTAGCATTATTCCTATATTGTTCAGAAATTAGTCAACATGTATTTAGAATACCTATGATATTTCAGGTATCCCTCAAAGAATGAGTAGAATTTGAATAATAATACATGTCAGGTTGCACTGGAGTCAGCAGTTCCATCATGTTCATTTTGACTTTTTAGTGACCTTGCCATTTACATGAAACTCCAAAGTTACCTGTAATGTTTTAGGAGCTCAGAGACTGTAGCTGATCTAGGTGGTGACCATGCATTAGAGAAACTGCTGGGCTTGTCCTGTTTCCCTCATAGAGTACACGGCTGCTCTTAGCAGAATGATTGCCTAATACATATATAAAGACTTCCTGAAATGATGCCATTTACACAGAATGTATTTGGAGACAATCTGGTTTGCAGAAGCAACGGCTGTTTTCAGGCTCTGTTGCATCATACAAATCTATGAATGTCTTTTAGGCATCAGTTAAGCAGAAGAATTTTCTGCTGGAAAACAAAACAAAAACAACAGATATTCTGTCCCTAATTATATAAAGTTTATCATGATCCTATTCCATTTTTAACTGTCATCTTGGTTCCCTGTAGTTGACAAAATGGGAGGACATGAACAAATGGAAATACATTTGGTTTTACAGTGAGCCAAAGTGGAATTGCCTTTTTTTTACACCGTTGTAATTAACATTTCCTCACAATTAACACTTTCAAACATTACATTTCCTTTGGGATTAAATTTTCCTCAATCAATAGTGCCTTTGTATAATTTGTACTTATCTTCAGAAGAGATTGTGAGGCCAGCCCTGAAAAGTAAACAGAGCTTCTTAAGAGCAGTGTGGATCTTTAGAAAGACCACGAGTTTAGATTTGAGGAGATCTAGATTCTAGACCCAGAGAAGGCAATGGCACCCCACTCCAATACTCTTGCCTGGAAAATCCCATGGACGGAGGAGCCTGGTGGGCTGCAGTCCATGGGGTCGCAAAGAGTTGGCCATGACTGAGTGACTTCACTTTCTCTTTTCACTTTCATGCATTGGAGATGGCAACCCATTCCAGTGTTCTTGCTTGGAATCCCAGGGATGGGGGAGCCTGATGGGCTGCCATCTATGGGGTCGCACAAAGTCGGACACGACTGAAGTGACTTAGCAGCAGCAGCAGCAGATTCTAGACCAGGCTCTGCTATTAAATAGCTGTACGAGCTGACGTTTAATCTTGAGTCAGTTACCTTATCTAAAATAAGGGACAAATTCTTCTTAAGTCTAGAACTCTCATTCTAAAATGCCAATAAATAAGGAACCAAGCCGAGAAACACACATCTGATGCCCATTGATTCTCAGTGAAACAAGTCCTTCCACGGGGTGCTAATAAGCTCTTAACACCTTCAGAAGCCAATTGTTGGTATGATGCCCAAGCTGCCATTGTTTATAAACCTGTATGTAAATAATCTGTTTTTGAGAAAGTCCTTTTGATTTTCTCAGATGCTGCACGTCCATTTTAATAACCTACCTTGTTTCTAGTAATTAATATGATAGGCTCAAAATGGGAATCTAGTGTCCTATTAATTTTTCAATTAACACTTTCCTACAAATTATCCTATTTTTCTTTGTCCCTCAAAAAGACTGCAGAAAGCTTTTTTAATGTTGAATAATGAAAACAAGCAAGGGATCAGACTGAAAAATGTCTGTCCTAACATACAGTCATTAAGTGTGTTCATAGGCTATTGAGAGAAAATTCTAAATGCTTTCCCTCCCCACGAATCAGTGTGACAATAGCAGGCAAGCAGGCCCTGAAAATTTTTGCCTTATGTGCCTGGCAAAACAGATGGAAGCTTCTTTTCTCCAATTTCATAGCTGTGTGTATAATGTTTGATATTTGACACTTGTTGTTTAATAAATTGTGGTCCCAGAGCCAAAAATGAATGGTGCTTTCATTTTCATTTCTGTTTCTAGTACGAACAACTGCATTATTTCTGTGTCTCTTAATGTCAAAAGGACCGTCATCAGCTTTAGTCGTGGAATAATGCATGTAAACCACTGGTGTGTTTACTTCGCAGCCATGATTTTGTTTTGTGTTTCTTGGTTGAAAGGTTGTCCAGGCAAACACAGTGGATGAACGTACTAACTTTCTTGTGGAAGAATACTCTACATCCGGTCGCTTGGACAACATCACCCAGGTCATGAGCCTGCACACGCAGTACCTGGAGTCCTTCCTGAGGAGCCAGTTCTACATGCTGCGCATGGACGGCCCCCTTCCTCTACCGCACCGGCACTACATCGCCATCATGGTGCGCTCACTTCCGGTTCCTGTGTTCACGTGACTTTGTCCTCATTTAGCCCCTCTCCCTGCTGGTATTACTTGTGGTGCAGAGCTAAGTATAATCACACGAAAACAACAATTCAAGAAGCTTGTGACCTGTTGGATTCCAAGTCCACTTGTTACATTTTGAATGTTGTGACCCACTTAATATACTAAATGTTTCTGATTAAATTATTAGTAAAGTTTTCCATGTTTAATCTCATGATTAAAGATGTTTATAGGGTCGAAAGTAATGTTCCTGGTGTCCCTCAAATTTTCCTTTTACTCCTGATAGTTTTCTTTCAGTATTAAAACAGGTTGGTTGTGACTTTTTATTTAGTCATTCTGTACATGAAGAATATCACTAATTTGGCTAAATAAGAGCAAAGTATTAGCACCAAAGGCGACTCTGTCAGAGAAGAATTCTTAAGTTATACTACTTCTAAGTTTAGTACTTGGTACAAGCTAGTTAACTAGTTAATGTTTGAGAGGGAGAAAATTATAAATTGGGATGATGGGCAGCAGGAATAAGAAGGTAGAAACAGTGCTACAGTTGGACTATTGCTGGAGAAAACAACAAGATGCAAGTACAATATATTTGGAGAAGTTAGGGGAACATCTGGGCTGGCAGAGCGATCAAAGCCAGCCAGGAGTTAGTTTTTATCAAGTTTAATTTGTTTATGCTCACTGAAGTTTTAAACAACAAAAAAAGGGCTGCATCCTGTGTTCTGTTAAATGATGAACTTGACTAAGATTACTTAGCTTAAGGTTTTGACGACACTAAGGCTGAAAGCCAACTTAGAATGGTCACCGATGAAGAGAGAAATAAGATGTGGAAAACAGAGTAAAACAGTACTATTTCACTGAGAAGCAGCCCTGAGGAAACAAGCGGTGAAAAGTCTGTTTTGCATGGATTTACCAGTTTATCAAGGCTGATTTTGGCTTGCCTAGGAAAGAAAGGGTCAGTGAGCTTCAGTTTCATTTCAATAGGAGTATGGGCACAGATAAGGCTGATTCACAGTTATCTCAAACGGAATAAGAAAAATACTCAAAATAGTATATATTCTGAATTGGTACAAGTTAATGAGATTTTATTGTATTTTAAATAGAATACAGTTGATCTCACTTACCATAATGAACATATACTTCCTTCACATAAATAGAAAATGGGTTCTAGATTGACCCCTACCACTTCTGGATGAGGAAGTAATTGGCTCCATGTGACATTTACTTATATATCAGCTTTTCGTATCGATTCAAGAATCTGTGACAACATTGTGATGAAAATTTTAGGAAGAGCATTCTTTAAGAAAAGAATTATTAGCTATAAAAATGAACTTTAAATGACTGTCTTAGTAATTGTAGAATAAGACCATACCATGACTGTTTTATCCACCAACTGTTTTCTTTGTGTTGTAGGCTGCAGCTAGACATCAGTGTTCTTACTTAATAAACATGCATGTGGATGAATTTTTAAAGACAGGAGGTATTGCTGAATGGTTGAATGGTTTGCAATATGTACCACAAAGACTGAAAAATCTTAATGAAATAAACAAGCTGTTAGCACACCGACCCTGGCTGATCACAAAAGAGCACATTCAGGTACCAAGTATTTCTTTAGGGGAGAAAGAAATTTTACTAATGATTCTTAGAGTTATTTTCAGTTAAGTATTTTGCTTAAGACCTAATTTGAAATACTTGTATGTTAGGAATTTGAGAAATAAAAAATAGTGTATTAAAATGTGTAGAAAACGTAAGTCAGTGGGTTTAAGTTAAATATAAATGAATACTTCTCTGTAAGTGAAAATCACTCAGTCATGTTCAACTCTTTGTGACCCCATGGACTATACAGTCCATGGGATTCTCCAGGCCAGAATCCTGGAGTGGGTAGCCTATCCCTTCTCCAGTGTATCTCCCCCACCCAGGAATTGAACAGGGGTCTCCTGTACTGCAGGTGGATTCTTAACCAGCTGAGCTACCAGGAAAGCCCACTTCTCTTTTAAGTAATCAGTAATTAGCAAATAGCTATAAGAAAAGTTGATTTCTATTTTCAAGCAGTAGGCAGAACAAAGAACATGCATTAGGAGGATAATATACGTAGGTTCTAATCTTTAACTCTTAACTACAAAGTATGTGACCTTTAGTATGTTAACTTTTGTGGGCCTTGGTAGTTCACCCTTCTGTAAATGAGACGCCTAGATTAAACGAGTTCTAAACTCTTTTGCAGTTCTAACATTTCATAATTTTAAGATTTTTTAAAAATGATTTTGCAAATAAAAGTGATTTGCCACCTGATGTGTATATACTTACATGCCTCTAGAGACTAGAACTTAGGTAAGAAAGAGAACTGTACTGGAGCACTTGCCCTTCAAAAGCAGCATCTGTGAAAAGCCTCCAGGATGAGGTTGTTGAATTAATGCTTAGCACCATGCTTGGCACTATTCAGTTAGTAGAAGTCATCAGCTAAATCATTATCAGTAGAAGCCTTAGGTACTTAAAATCCCTTCTTCTAATGCATTAGAAATATCCTTGGTTTTGTTTTTTCCCTCATTTTGTTAGTTATTTGCCCAGTTAAACCAAACTTAGCTTTTGTCAGTCTGTATACTCTCAGATTTGTATTATCTGTTAGGGCTTGTTTATAAAATATGAACAAAGCTATAACAGAAAGGTGCTATTTATAGTAGCAAATAAGAAATTTATTTATTTATTTTAATTTTAATTTTATTTATTTATTTTTAATTTTTACTAGAAGCAATTTAAATGTGTAAGGAAATGTAGTACTGGGCTACAATATGCCCATGCCTAATATAATTAATTGAAGACAGTAGAGCCTCATGAAAATCAAATTTTTCAAAAAGTTTGAAAAGCAGAGAAAAATGGATGTATACTCTGATTATTTAATTATACTTTGAAAAATAAAAGAAGATATGTAAAAGTTACATTAAAGTGGTAAAATATGATTGATTTTTCCTTTTTTTCCCCCTGACCTTTTGGTAATGTATTAAATTTGTATGTAGTTAAATAATGGAGAGTAAAGCAAAAGCAGTTTTTTGGTTTTAGTTTTTAGATGTGAAGTGAGCCAAGTGAAAGTTTTAGATTTGAGAACAGATCCCCATACACACACTGAGAGATAAATTAATTAGATAAAGATTGATGGGGAAAACCTTGAATGGATTAATAGCTGGAATTGTAATGAATATTGTGTTTAATGGCTTCACTTATGATTCCAACATCCTTCTGGAAAAAGTGAAAGTCACTCAGTCATGTCCAACACTTTGCGTCCAGGCTAGAATACTGGAGTGGGTAGCCGTTCCCTTCTCCAGGGGATCTTCCCAACACAGGGATCAAACCCAGGTCTCCTGCATTACAGATGGATTCTTTACCAACTGAGCTATCAGGGAAGCCCATTCATCTGGAGGATCCAGTAAAATAGCATGTAAAAAAAGTGGTCTGATATTTTTGTTTTGTTTTTGTTGTTTTTCTTTTAACTTTTTATTTTGTATTGGATTATAGCCAGTTAGCATTGTTGTGATAGTTTCAGGTGGATAGCAAAGGGACTCAGCCATACATATACACATATGCATTCTCCTTTAAACTCCCCTCCCATCCAGGCTGTTGCATAACATTGAGCAGAGTTACCTGTACTGTACAGTAGGACCTTGTTGGTTATCCATTTTAAATAGAGCAGATTTTTTTTTAATGTCCCTTCAAATGTGAGGTAGTTTTCTACAGTGTCTATCATCTGCTGTATATCTAAAAGACAATTAAAAGTTGACCTACTGAATTAAATATTTGTTATTTTTAAGGTACAGTCTCTACCTTTAAAACCTTCAAATGAATGGTCTTGCTAGAGAAACTTTAAAGTCCCTTCTAACATCAATGTTCTTGGGTTCTCTGAAATACCTTATTAAAATAGCATAATACAGAAAAGTACTTTGGAAACAGAAACTCCATTATATGTATAAGGAATTTCAGATAAGCTACAATGTAATTCTATTGTCAGTTTTGATAAGTTTAATGTAATATTGTTTGACCAAAGCTGTATCTTTAATATATGAAACAGTTTAAATGGAATTTTTAGTATTATTACTATAAATGGACATATGAAATTTTATACATTTTTCCATACTTTATAAAATTGCTTTGTAACGTTCTGTGACTTTCACTTTTATTATTGATTGGCTTTCTCATTTCAGAAACTTGTCAAAACTGGAGAAAATAATTGGTCTCTGCCTGAACTGGTACATGCTGTGGTCCTACTGGCTCATTATCATGCTTTGGCAAGCTTTGTTTTTGGTAGTGGCATCAATCCAGAAAGAGACCCAGAAATCTCCAATGGATTCAGGCTAATACCAGTCAACAACTTCTGTGTGTGTGATCTCGCTAATGACAACAACATAGAGAATGCATCCCTTACAGGCAGCAACTTCGGGGTTTGTTTTCTTAACTGTTTTTCTCTACTACTTTGCCTTTAAACTTGCTACATTAAAAACATCTAGAGAAATTATCTGATTAAATAGGATATTATATGCTTGAAATATTTTGTATAACCTTTTATTACCCTAAAAATTTAACCTGTTGCTGAAGTTCTGAATTGTCTTAAGGAGGCTCTTAAAGCAATTACAAATCATAAGGCTTGTAAGACTGCCCCAGTTTTAGAAACAAGTGGTAATATAATCTAATATATATCAAATTCTGCTGTAGTGGGTTGGCTAAAAAGTTTGTTTGCATTTTTCTGAAAGCTGTTATGGGAAAACCTGAATGAACTTTTTGGCCAACCCAGTGGAATTCTGGATTAATTAAATCCATTCATATAAACTTTCTGTGTTTATAGCTGAAGCAGAAACACCATACCTCTGAAAATGTTTGATTTTGCCATATGGTTTTCTTTGGAGTTAATGGAAAGCCCACTTAGGAAATTAATGACTATGCTAGTGCCACTGTACATAAGATGATATTAGGAAATGGAGACATTTACTGGAACAACTTTTAATATTAATAACACCCAATATTATCTTCTCTGGCTCCAGATTGTCGATTCTCTAAGTGAGCTAGAGGCCTTAATGGAGAGAATGAAAAGGCTTCAAGAAGAAAGGGAAGATGAAGAGGCGTCTCAGGAAGAAATGACCACTCGCTTTGAGAAGGAGAAGAAAGAAAGTCTTTTTGTGGTCTCTGGAGATACTTTTCATTCATTTCCTCATTCAGGTGCTTTTTCTATTTCACTATCTTTGCCTTTTCTCTTTGCCTTTGACTTGCCTGGTAGCTCAGATGATAAAGAATCTGCCTGCAATGCAGAAGACCCGGGTTCCATCCCTGGGTCGGGAAGATCCCTGTTGTTCTTAAACCCAGACTGACTGCCTCAGACCACCTTCAGTATTTTCCATATGGGTAATGGAATGATTCCACTATTGTGTTCCTTTTATTTAGTTCTCCTCTACCTGATGCTGATGCTATTGCTTCCCCTCTTGTGTTGCTGCATCTTTGAATATATTTCAGATCCAGTTGAGAGGTACTTCAGCTGTGTATGTAGTTCATGCTCTTATCCTGGATAAAATGTTATTCAGAGCAGACCAACTGCTTATAAAGTTAGATAAGAGTATTTAATCCATCCTACTTGTGTGATTTTTTAAATGATAAGTAAAATCCTGTTTCAATAGATGTAATTTGTAAGAAATATCTCTTTTTCGTGGGTGTGGAGTATGTGGGAGGATTGTTCTCACAATGCTGCTTTTTTCCAGATTATTTCTAAAGTTACACTAAAGTTACATTGCACTTGCACTTGCATTTCTTTGCAGAAACCTTTGGAATTATATAAAAATGTATTATTTAGGTCATTTTCTTAGGTTGAATTTGGAGGAATTCATCCTGTATTAAAAGTTAGGCTTTTCGGTATCAAAAGGCTTCTTTGCTTTCGTCTTTAAAGTACATTTCTTTTCCTAATACTCTGAGAGACTTTGAAATAGGAGGGAAACTTGTCAATTACAACTTAAAAAGATATTAAACACCACATAGTACATGTTACTAAAATAGCATGGAGTCAGTAGACTTTGAAAGCTTAAACCCTTCCAAGTCGTCAATCTACATAACATTTATTTTTAAAGTAGAGCTCCGTAGGTTTAAAAGAGGGCTTCAAAATGACTAGTCGTAAGGTTAGTCAGTCTCATAAATCCTGAGGGTAATTGATTTGGCCCTGACTGGTTTGTTAATATTAAATATGACACTGACCAATAGCTTTCAGAAATTTTACCAGGAAGAGCAAGATCCCTCTTTTATCATTTCCCCAGTGATTTCTTTTATGAAAGATTTTATCTACCACATTGAGTATATTTAATA
The DNA here is from genome assembly GCF_014754425.2 of Oryx dammah. NCBI lineage: Eukaryota > Metazoa > Chordata > Mammalia > Artiodactyla > Bovidae > Oryx > Oryx dammah. The sequence goes on from NW_024070201.1 coordinate 14,750,906, forward strand.
ATGATTTCTCAGAACTTATGACCAGCAGGAAATCCCAAATATAAAGAAGCATTTTGGTTATTGGTTTGCTATTCATACTACAGACATTTATTGTACTCCACGTAGTCTCAGCAGGGTGGTAGGCACTAATGTTTCCAGGCTAAATGAGACATGATTGCTGCCCTCAGCAGGCTCTCATTGCTAGTGGGAGAGAAAGAAATGCAACATGAAGCAGAATGTGAGGAGTAAATGGAGCCAGTGATGGAGAGGGAGGGATGTAGACAGAAGTGGTCCTAGGGAGAGACCTCCCCTAGCCGCTTGGCTCTGAGCCAAACCTTAGAGACTTGAGTGCAAGGGAGTCAGGCAGTGGCTAGGGGGTGGGGAGTTGGTGGTAAATAGAACACCTGCCTGAGCCAACACACAGTGGTGAGGAAACAGGATGGTGGGTGCAGGAGCAATTGCTTCTGCGTTGTTAGGATGTGACACATAAGGTAGGTATTGTGAACAGGAAGCTGACTAGGTAGATAGAGGCCTTATCATGATGACCTTTCCAGCCTTAAAGATCATGTAACCAGCCATATTTGCGACATGTTGAGTTGTGATGTCTATAAAACCGCCAGTCTGGAAACAGCTACAAGTGCCTCTCAGACTTTAATATGCATGTGAATCACTGAGGAATCTTGTTGAAATGCAGATTTTTGTGTTCAGTCTGTCTGTGCCGGGACCTGAGAAACTACGTTTCAATCATGGCTTCACGTAATGCCCATGCTCCTGGTCTGCACACTTGGAAAGCCAGGGTTGAACGGGAGAGGGTTTTAAGCCCAAAATAAAGTTTTGGAAGTTATCAGTATATGTTTGGGAGTTAAAATCAGAGTTGTTTATAAAAAGTCATCCAGAGAAAACAAGTGGGACAAAGGAAAGTAATGAGCATAGGGTAAACCTTCTAGGGAAGCCAATATTTTAAAATGCAAACATTGTACTAAAGTAGTATGCATTTACTTTTAGACATTAATTTTTGTAAGTGTGAAAAACTTGGGTTTGCTTGGTGGCTCAGTGGTAAAGAACCCACCTGCAATGCAAGAGATGGAAGTTCTTTTCCTGGATTAGGAAGATCCCCTGGAGAAGGAAATGGCCACCCACTCCAATATTCTTGCCTGGGAAATCCCATGGACAGAGGAGCCTGGCAGCTACAGTCCATGGGGTCACATGGGGTGAAAAATTCTAATATACATCTCTTTATAACTAAAAGTAAGTAGACACAAAATCCAGAAAAAGAGAGTAAACTTATTTAGCATACTTTACCTGACATAAATAAAACACTATATCCCAAACTGCAGCCTGTACCATTATTTTCAAGTGCACATAGAAAATTTACTAATATCAACCATATACTGTTAATAAAGCAAATATCAGCAAATTTTAAGAGATTTAAACTTTACAGGGTATAACTTTTGATTATAACAGAAGTAAGCTATAAATCAGTACGGAATAACTAGAAGTTTCTCAAATGTTTAGAAATGAAACAGTATACTTCCAAATAGTTCACAGAGAAATAAAAAGTTGCAGTGGAAATTGAAATGTTAGGAGCTGAATGGCAGTGAAAGATGGCACAGACAGTATTTATTTATTTATTTATCTTTTATTTGGCCATGCTGGGCAGCTTGCAAGATCTTAGTTCCCTAACCAGGGATTGAACTCAGGTGCCCTGCAGTGGAAGCTCAGAGTCCTAACCAATGGACCACCAGGAAATTCCCTAGACATTGATTTTTTAAAGCTTCTCTAAGACAACTAGAGCTTGAATGACATAAATGTTTTATTTCTTTTAATTTTTGTTTATTTATTTTTGACTGTACTGGGTCTTCATTGCTGCACAGGCTTTTTCTCTAGTTGTGGTGAGTGGAGGCTACTCTCTTTTTAAAATTTTTTAAAGATTCATCCATCTTACTACCACTGACTCAAATTCGTTCCTTTATGGCTGAGTAATATTCCATTGTATGTATGTACTACAACTTCTTTGCCTAAGCGTCTATTGATGGACATCTAGGTTGCTTCCATGTCCTGGCTATTATAATGGTGCTACTCTCTAGTTGCGGTGCTTAGACTTTTCATTTCTGTGGCTTTTCTTGTGGTAGAGCATGGGCTCTGGGCACACGGGCGTTAGTAATTGCAGCACTCAGTCTTTCGAGCACAGGCTCAGTAGTTGAGACACAAGCTCAGTTGCTCCATGTCGTGTGTGATCCTCTTAGACTGGGGATCGAACCTGTACCTCCTTCATTGGCAGGCAGATTCTTCACCACTGAGCTGCTAGGGAAGCCCTTTTCTTATTGTTGAAAGTATATTTTAGAATGTCAGTCTTTCCCTTCTTGGATGCTTGAGCAAGGACTTTTGCCTTCTAAAGTGAATTTTGACCAGCAAGTCTTAGACCTTGGTGGAAAGTTATATTCTGATTTTAACAAGAGGCTACATCATTTATAAATTAGGAAATAAATTGTTTCATTCTTTACTCTTCACCATTCCCAGTACTAAATTTGCTGGTCACACGAAGATAAGAGAAAAATGACTCAGTATCTGGCTGAGTTATTTTTGTAGACTTACCGTGTTTTAAAACGGAAATAGAAACTTATTTTTCCCTATAACAAGTTTCTTGGTTTGATCAGTATGATAAAGCATTTTAGATTCCATTTAGAGATTCTAAGAATAGTTTTTCAAGTCTTTTGAAGAAAATGTTTGAAGTTTTCTACAAGGGTACTATTCTATAGTTTGGTAACAGAGTTGACTAGCATTTATTAGTTTTTCGCTTTTCAAATTAGACTGATGTTCCATTACTGTAACATAGTATTTTCTGTATTTTATTTGTATCCATCTCCTAGGAGCAGAACAATGTGGATAATATGCAAAGTACTATTTCCTTTCGGTCCAGAGTTTGAAATATTTGTTTAAATAGAATTAAAATTAGAGTTTTAGATTTGTCAGAATATTAATTTAACTTCTTTTTTTTAAAAAAAATTTAACTTCTTAAGGTCAATTTAGGAAAAAAATGTGTGTATTGGGTCAGCCAAAAAGTTCAAAAAGTTATTTACATTTTTCTGTAACATCTTACAGAAAATTCCAAGTGAACTTTTTGGCTAAACTAATATTTAGATATTTTAACTTAATCAATTTTTTCGTGAATCAGTTCCGTTCAGTTCAGTTCAGTCGCTCAGGCATGTCCGACTCTTTGCGACCCCATGAATTGCAGCACGCCAGGCCTCCCTGTCCATCACCAACTCCCAGAGTTCACTCAGACTCACGTCCATTGAGTCAGTGATGCCATCCAGCAATCTCATCCTCGGTCGTCCCCTTCTCCTCCTGCCCCCAATCCCTCCCAGCATCAGACTCTTTTCCAATGAGTCAACTCTTCACATCAGGTGGCCAAAGTACTGGAGTTTCAGCTTTAGCATCATTCCTTCCAAAGAAATCCCAGGGCTGATCTCCTTTAGAATGGACTGGTTGGATCTCCTTGCAGTCCAAGGGACTCTCAAGAGTCTTCTCCAACACCACAGTTCAAAAGCATCAATTCTTCGTCACTCAGCTTTCTTCACAGTCCAACTCTCACATCCATACATGGCTACTGGAAAAACCATAGCCTTGACTAGACAGTCCTTTGTTGGCAAAGTAATGTCTCTGCTTTTCAAAATGCTATCTAAGTTGATCATAACTTTTCTTCCAAGGAGTAAGCATCTTTTAATTTCATGGCTGCAGTCACCATCTGCAGTGATTTTGGAGCCCC
>NW_024070201.1:14755153-14775554 GCF_014754425.2 Oryx dammah
GCAGCACACCAGGCCTCCCTGTCCATCACCAACACCTGGAGTTTACTCAAACTCATGTCCATTGAGTTTGATGGCATTGATGCCATCCCCCGATCTCATCCTCTGTCATCCCCTTCTCCTTCTGCCTTCAATCTTTTCCAGCATCAGGGTCTTTTCAAATGAGTCAGCTCTTTGCATCAGGTGGCCAAATATTGGAGTTTCAGCTTCAGCACCAGTCCTTCAGAACTCATTTCCTTTAGGATGGACTGGTTGTATCTCCTTGCAGTCCAAGGGACTCCCGAGAGTCTTCTCCAACACCACAGTTCAAAAGCATCAGTTCTTTGGCACTCAGCTTTCTTCACAGTCTAACTCTCACATCCATACGTGACCACTGGAAAAACCATAGCTTTGACTAGATGGACTTTTGTTGGCAAAGTAATGTCTCTGCTTTTTAATATGCTGTCTAGGTTGGTCATAACTTTTCTTCCAAAGAGCAAACATCTTTTAATTTCATGGCTTCAGTCACCATCTGCAGTGATTTTGGAGCCCCCCAAAATAAAGTCTGACACTGTTTCCACTGTTTCCCCATCTATTTGTCATGAAGTGATGGGACCAGATGCCATGATCTTCATTTTCTGAATGTTGAGCTTTAAGCCAACTTTTTCACTCTCCTCTTTCACTTTCATCAAGAGGCTCTTTAATTCTTCTTCACTTTCTGCCATGAGGATGGTGTCATCTGCATATCTGAGGTTGTTGATAATTCTCCCAGAAATTTTGATTCCAGCTTGTGCTTCATCCAGCCCAGCATTTCTCATGATATACTCTGCATATAAGTTAAATAAGCAGCGTGACAGTATACAGCCTTGATGTACTGCTTTCCTTATTTGGAACCAGTCTGTTGTTCCATGTCCAGTTCTAACTGTTGCTTCCTGACCTGCATACAGATTTCTCAAGAGGCAACTAAGGTGGTCTGGTATGCCCATCTCTTGAAGAATTTTCCAGAGTTTATTGTGGTCCACACAATCAAAGGCTTTGATTGATCAAGCAGAAGTAGATGTTCTTTTGGAATTCTCGTGCTTTTTTGATGATCCAACAGATATTGCCAATTTGATCTCTGGTTCCTCTGCCTTCTCCAGAACCAGCTTGAACATCTGGAAGTTCACGATTCACTTACCATTGAAGTCTGGCTTGGAGAATTTTGAGCATTATTTTACTAGTGTGTGAGATGAGTGCAATTTTGTGGTAGTTTGAGCATTCTTTGACATTGCCTTTCTTTGGGATTGAAATGAAAACTGACCTTTTCCAGTCCTGTGGCCACTGCTGAGTTTTCCAAATTTGCTGGCATATTGAGTGCAGCACTTTCCACTGCTAGCAAACCTCAGTTTGTTATCATTTCACTAAAAGAAAATATTTTGATTGAAACTGGAACATGAAAAGATCGCTTGATAAAACTTTTAAAAATTTAATCACCAAAATAAAAAGTAAAGATTAAAAAGAAATTTAATGGCACCATGGACTCAATAGACATGAGTTTAAGCAAACTCCAGAGGGTTGCAAAGAGTCGGACATGACTTAGTGACTGAACATCAACAACAGTGAAAGTGTTAGTCGTGTCCAACTCTTTGTGACCCCATGGATCACAGCCCGCCAGGCTTCTCTGTCCCTGGAATTCTCCAGGCAAGAATACTGGAGTTGGTTGCCATTTCCTTCTCCAGGGGACCTTCCCAACCCAGGGACTGAGCCCATGTTTGCTGGGTCTCCCGCATTGCAGATTCTTTACTGTCTGAAACACCAGGGAAGCCCAACAACAACAACTCCATCTCAAAAGTAAATAGTTCTTGCCTTAATTTCTTTTACACACTTTTTATTTAAATAAGAAACAAGAGTGGAGGACTAAACAGGCAATTGTTCCATAAATGTGAAATCCTAACTTCACATGAACATTTTTCAAGAGCCAGAAATATGCTTCCCCCTTTGGACTCAACCTCAAAATGAAGAAGCATGGACCGATGGTCTGGATCTGTGTCCCATCAAAAACTGGATTCTCTCAGCACCATTCCTTTCCAATTCCTCAGTATCTTCCAAAACCATTCAACTCTAACTCTGGTCCACTCCTTCAGTTTCCCATAAGAAGAAAATATTTCTGCCTGATACAAATCTGTTTTTAAAACATTTCACTTGACAACATAGCAAAACTAGCTATCACTCATGAAACAACTGTATAGCACATATTTATGTACTATACTTATGTATATTTATGTTTATTCATGTGTAAATAATATGTATTTGGGGTTTTCATGTATATTTATACATATATACTTTTTTTCAATCTAGGAGAAATAAGAACTCCATTTATCACAGCTTCTGATGTAGAAATCATAAAAGATATCCCCACAACTGAAAAACAAATGCTTTAAACTTTTAACAGAAAAGCTTCTCCCTATCAATTTCACACATTTAACAAGAAAATAAGAATATAATTAGGCAGCAAATCTTCCACGAATCTCAAGTCCTAATTTCAAATGAGACACTCCCAGCTCCATAAAATGTTTTCTCCCAGTCCCGTAAAGTGCTTTCTCAGTGGTGTTTCGTTCATGGTCAGTAACTAAGTCGTGTCTGACTCTTGGTGACCCCATGGACTGTAGCCCGCCAGGCTCCTCTGTCCATGGGATTCCCCAGGCAAGAATACTAGAGTGGGATGCCATTTCCTTCTCCAGGGGATCTTCCTGACCCAGGGATCGAACCTGAGTCTCCTGCTTGGCAGGCAGGTTCTTTACCACTGAGCCACATTGGAGCTATCCTCAAAATAAAAGAGAATGATCTGATAGGCCAAAATATTTTAATTCAATCAGACACATCCTAATCTACTTCCATGACTTCTCACTAAAATTTAAAATAGAATTAAACCTAAAATTGAAAGCCACAGAAAGATTGAAAGGTGGGACTCAGAGGCATGTTTAGTAAGGAGAGAAAAAGATAAGAAATGTTAGCTAGATGATTTAACTTAATCATTTATTCAAATAAATATGAATCGAGTGACCAGACTGCTAGAGGTAACGCAACAGGCTCAGTGGGGAATATAAAGATCAGTCAAGACTTAGACCTTCCTGAAAAGAGGTTTATTTCCATAGGGAAGATAATTCAAATGCAGAATTAGCCTTAATCAATAAGCTGGATTTGAATATTCAGCTCAACATTCACTGCATGGAGACCTTAAGTATCTTATTCAATTTTTCTATATTCTATATCTTCATCTCTTTAAAGAGAATATTAGTAGTTTCTGCTTCATAGAGTGAGTCTGTGTATTGTGCTGATCTTGAGGCTTGGTGTGGTGCCCGGCATATTGTCTGTGCTCAGTGGAGTAATATTATAATATCCATAGTATGCCACACAAGATCAGAGAGGTGTGGGACAATGAGGGAATCTTGCCCGGTCAGTAGGAGTCATTATCTCCTGCCAAAAGAGAAAGAGGTGATAAACGGAAGTTCCAGGAAAGGTAGAAAGTTTGAAGTAGTGACTATGTATGGATAACCATTGACATAAGCAAGAAAAAATGTGAAAGGTCTCTCTAGACATTTCTTACATTGTTCAGCAAGGTGACCTCTCACTCCTTCCTTAAATGATTATCTTCCTCACCCCAACTAAGTCCCCTTGTCATCTGACCTTTTCTGAAATCTTGATTTTAGGAATCCTACTCTTGAACCAACTCTGACTACCCTTTTGCACACAATAGTGCGCAACAATTTACCCAAATGAGACTTTCTGAATGTCTGGCCCTTCTCTCCTTTTATTTTTACTCATTTTAGATCGACAAAAAAGTTCTGAGTTCTGATTCAAACCCGTCACCCTCTTGATTTAGGAAGGTTAATGTCTGCCTCTTCCATGCAGAAGTGTCCTTCACCACTGGTAAAAAGTCCCAAGAAGTAAAATCTAAGCAGCAATGAGCCCTGCTAGGGTAAAGAGTAGGAGGAAAAAAGATAGGTGTAAACAGCCGCTTTCTTGAGTTTTCCAGGAACCATGTTTTCAAACCAATTTTAATAAAAGGAAATATTTTTTCTTCCTTTCCATCACTTATAACTCTAATGTTTTGCATTGGTTAATACCTCTAATTCTAATTACTAGCAGAAATGTCTCAATTATTTCCCGCTTAACCAAAATGCTGGCTTTGGGGATAAAATATTTAACTAGATAAATAGAGGAAATGTTTTCAGTTTAAGGAAATATTCAGTGGTGCCATGTCTTAAACAGAACTGAGTGTTGAATTCTGTCATATGTCCATTTGAATTTATGAAAGCAATGATATAACTTTCCTTCTTGAATCTATTAGTCATATTATCAGGTTTCCTCATTTTAAATCGTCATTGTTTCCGTGCAGTAAACATTTAATCATTGTTATTCTCTAAATAGGGGATTCTCAGGTGTTGAAGTGGTAAAGAATCAGCCTGCCAGTGCAGTCCTCACAGGAGACATGGGTTCAACATGGGGTCAGGAAGATCCCCTGGAGGAGGAAATGGCAACCCACTCCAGTATTCTTACCTGAAAAATCCTGTGGACAAAGGAACCCAAAAGAGAAAGAAGTGATAATGTCCATTGGGTTGCAAAGAGTTGGACACAACTGAGCTAATTTTAATTTAAAACCTGGTGGCTCAGATGGTAAAGAATCTGCCTGCAATGCAGGAGACCTGAGTTCAATCCCTGGGTTGGGAAGATCCCTTGGAGAAGGGAAAGGCTACCCACCCCAGTATTCTGGCCTGGAGAATTCCACGGACAGAGGAGCCTGGTACAGTCTATGGGGTCACAAAGAGTCAGACACTATTGCGTGACTTTCATTTTCATCTAATTTTAGAGCTTTGGTGGTGGCTCAGTGGTAAAAAATCTGCCTGCAAGGCAGGAGAGGCTGGTTCAATCCCTGGGTCAGGAAGATTCCCTGGAGGATGGCATGGAGACCCACTCCATTATTCCTGCCTGGAGAATCCCCATGGGCAGAGGAGCCTGGCGGGCTATGGTCCATGGGGCCACAAAGAGTCGGAAATGACTGAAGCAACTGAGCGCAGTACAGTTTGTTTTAATTTAAACCTTTAACATTGATATTCACAAATAACTTTTGTCTATTACTTTCATTACATAATTTGTCAGGTTTTTCTATCAATATTATGCTTACGCTAAAACTTTGAATTTTTTCCTCTTTTTGAATGCCTAAATCGATTTGAAAAGATCCGTGGGTTAAAGGTTTCACACACTTCCCCCATTAAAAATTACCTAATACTAGTGATTTTTGAAGAGACATACCTTTTGATATCTTTCTGCATGTCTTACTTGGAAATTTATATCTTAGGTTTTCTATCTCTTCTGAAATCTATTTTAATTATTTTTTCCTTAAAAAGTATCCAGTTAAGCTTTTTGTTGATTTAGTTATATTATATTACAATTTTTCTAATTCATTTATTTCTGCATATATATTTATTTATTCCTTCCAGCTACTTTCTTTCTGTCTGTTTTTCCCTAACTTTGAGACAGGAGCAAAGTCAATTGAATGGCATTCTTTTAATTTTATTGATTAAAAAAATTAAGCCTGTAAATTTTCCCCATTACTATTTCAATTGAATCTCATATATTCTTATGTATTTCATTCATTTTTATATCTAAAAACACTCCAGTCATGCTCATTATGTCCCAGGCATCCATCGTAGAACTTATAAATACTGATTCATAGAATCATATCAGGTAAGTACTATTACTGTCTCATTTCACAAGTGAGGAAACTGATTCAGCATGAAGTTAAATAATTCAGCAAGGTCAGTCACACAAACTGGTAAGAGGGAAGCCAGGATTCAAAATCAGGCAGTCTGGTTCGGAGTTTATATAGTTGCTATGTGCTGTGCTTGGTTTCCCAGTCATGTGACTCTGCAACCCCACGGACTGTAGCCTGCCAGGGTCCTCTGTCCATGGGGATTCTTCAGGCAAGAATACTGGAGTGGGTTGCCATGCCCTCCTGCAAGGAATCTTCCCAACCCAAAGACTGAACCCATGTCTCCCACATTGCAGGCAGATTCTTTACTGGCTGAGCTACCAGGGAAGCCCATTTATACAGTTAACAAATACTTATTCTATGTCCTTGTCTCCAGGGAATTTAACTATTGTGGTTTATATCCCTCTAACCCACAGGTCTTTTAATTGAGAATTTTTTACTTTCCAGGAAAGACTTCTGTATTTCCTGATTTTTACAGTTAATTTCTAGTTTTATTGCATGATAATTAGAGTTTGATCTTCTTTCTTACTTCAGGATTTATTAGTGTTTTCTATTCACCTGAATGTATTGTCAATTTTTGTGATTGATCCTTTTGCATTGACAAAAGGGAGTCCTCAATTATCAGATGCATAAATTCTACCTTATGGTTCATGCTGTTGAAGTTTTCTACATCCTTAAAGTGAAGTCGCTTAGTCGTGTCCGACTCTTTGTGGCTCCATGGACTGTAGCCTGCCAGGTTCCTCCATCCATGGGATTTTCCAGGCAAGAATACTGGAATGGGTTGCCATTTCCTTCTCCAGGGGATCTTCCCAACCCAGGGATCGAACCCGGGTCTCCTGCAGCACAGGCAGATGTTTTACCCTCTAAGCCACCTAAGTCTGTCCATTTTTTCCCTCTCTTGCACAACATAAGGCCCTCTCTGGGTGCAATACTATCCCCACTTCTCTAAAGGTTTACTGACCCAGCAGCTCCTCAAACTTTGTCCTTTTGGCGGGTGGGTGGGTGGGGTGGGGCGGAGGCGGGGCAGAGGGGGGTGTTATGGAGGTTTTATTACATATGCATGATTGATTAAATGATTGGCCATTGGTGATTGGCTCAACTTCCAGCCCCTCCTCCTCCTTGAAAGTCTAGGGTGGGGCTGAAAATTCCAATCCTCTAATTGCAGGGCTGGTTCCCCTAACAACCAGCTATGGGAACCATCCTTAAGTGACCTAGGGGCAGTTTAACAGCTACCACAGTAATGTAACAAAATCATAAAAAGTAACTTTATTTACTTCGGAAATTCCAAGGGTTTTAGGAGCTATCAATCAGAAACTGAGATGAGGACCAAACATATATTTCCTATTATAAATAAAAATATCACATTAAGTAATTTAAATTCTCCTATTTTTAATGTTTCTTCCAACTTGTTTGATTTTCTATAATTTAAACTTTGTCAGAGTTGCATGGGCATTCATGACTGTTATACCTTTATGGTGAGATGTAGCCTTTAGGGCCCTTTCATATACCTTTGAGATTCAATTCTATTTTGTCTGACACTAAGATTCATGACTTCTGCTTTCTATTTGTATTTTTCTTAGTATAATTTTGTTGATTCATTCACTTTGAACTTTTCTGGATTACTCTGTTTTAGAGCGTTGAAAGATAAACTGAGGCATATTAAAAAATTGAAGAGTTTACTTATGCAACATACAATTCAAACTTGGCAGCATTCAGTCTAGCAGAAAGCACCAAGAAGCTGTACAAAATAAAAAATGCAGGCAGAAGGGAGTGTAAATGAGGAAGTTATACTAGTCAAAAGACCTTATTGAAAGGTCACTTTCCTTTAGGAGATAATGCTGAATTTTAAAATATATTTTAAGGATTTTACCTTTCTTTGGTTTCAGGACATACATTGGGATAACAGCATTAACAAATATCAATATAGTTACAAGGGGCTTCCCTGGTGGTTCAGACAGTAAAGAATCTGTAATGTAGGATACCTGGGTTCAATTCCTGGATCAGGAAGATCCATTGGAGAAAGGAATAGCAACCCACTCCAGTATCCTTGCCTGGAGAATTCCATGGACAGAGGAGCCTAGTGGGCTACAGTCCATGAGGTCACAAAGAGTTGGACAGGACTGAGCAACTAAGCAGACAGACATAAAGTTTAAAAAAATCCCCGAGAGTCACATTTGGCAAATTCTTCAGTAGTCATGGGCTGGAGAAGGCAATGGCACCCCACTCCAGTGTTCTTGCTTGGAGAATCCCCGGGACGGGGGAGCCTGGTGGGCTGCCGTCTATGGGGTCACCCAGAGTCGGACACGACTGAAGTGACTTAGCAACAGCAGCAGCACAGATTGAAGACCATCCATTGGTGGAGAACTCGTCCCAGGACTCAAGAGATGCAAGCGCCTCTAGCTTTAGCCCCAAGGGATCACAGTCAAGGGTGCTGGAAACTCTGGTCTCTGCAGCTGGTGCCAGACACTTAGAGGCATAAGAGTGGTCCAACCTTACCACCTCAGACAAGTTTATGGGGGCCCTGAAGTTCCTAGCAGCGTCTTTGGGGAACGCGGTCAGAGTCTCACTGATGTTGGGAGGAATCAGCGGGGTGCCGTCAAGGTCACCAGCTGCAATACCTTCCAGAGATCGCAGGCACGGGCCGGGGTGCATTGGATTTCCAGGATCCAAAGGAGGACCCAAGGGTTGAAGATCAGGAGCACAGCAGCATCCGGAAGACTTAGCAGAATGCTGGAGCCGAGGGCTCAGCAGGGCAGGGCTGTCCGTCGAAGGGGCGTCAGCAAACAGGAACCGAGCTTCGAGCTCCAGAGATGCGTGCGCCGTGTCTGAGGAGAGGCTCCTCCTAACCCGGGCCCAGACAGTCGCTTCCCTGGGCCCCTCTTCCCGAGGACACTGATGAGACCCACACCTGCCATTTCTGGGGCGACCCCTGCCGGCTGGGTCTGGGCTCGGCTCCGGGGAGCTGCAGGCGGGGGCGGCCTCCGCGGACTGGGGGGCGGAGGAAGAACATGTGGCCCCCGAGAGGGGCAGAGACTTGGGGCGCATAGGATCTCTGCAGCGGGCACCGCGGCCCGAAGCCGAAGACGCCGGCGCACCAGGACACGGGGCGCGGTGCGACCCACCCGGCCGCGGGCCGAGCGCAGCTCCGCAGGGCGCTCCGGCCTCCCGCCCGGCACTCGGTTCTGCTGTGTCTGTGGGGCAGTGACTCAGACTAGAACCTTTAAACCATTGAGGTGGTATCTTTTCCAGCTTGTTGATCCCCCCGAAGGACAATCCACCCTCGTCTGTATTCTGTAGCCAAAGGAAAGATGGTGTTTCCTGGAGGGGAAGGCTCCCTGAACCAAGTCCTGCCTCGGCGGCCTGCAGCTTTGTGACTTTTTTTTGGCTGGGGATGTAAGTGCCTTGGAGGCCTCCCCGGATTCACAGGCTTGAGCGCCTGACAGTTTCTCAGTTCACGGTGGTAAAGTGTCTTTATGGAAGTTTCAAAGCCAAACCTAAAGAAAAGACAGGATATTTGAAGGTAAGTGGATGGCAAAAGGAACTCAAATTAAAATTGCATAGCAGTCTTAATTTCAAAATTTGAATTTAAGGGGAAAAAGGCACACTTTTTGGTAGGAATGTAAATTGGTGCAGTAGGCCTGGGTGCCTACTGGGCTTCCCAGGTGGTGCTAGTGGTCAAGAATCGTCTGTCAAAACAGGAGACATAAGAGACTCCTTCCTGTTCGATCCCCTGGAGGAGGGCATGGCAACCCACTCCAGTGTTCTCCGCAGGGAGAATCCCATGGACAGAGGAGCTTGGCGGGCTACAGTCTATGGGGTCACAAACAGCCCGACATGACTGAAGCATCTTAGCACACACTCATAGTGCGTACTATGGAAAGCTATAGAGGTTCCTCAAAAATTTTAAATAGGACTATCATATGATCCAGCAATCTCGTTTCTGGGTATATATCCAAAGGAAATGAAAACAGAATATCAAAGAGATATCTGCACTCCCATATTTTTTGATACGTTACTTACAATAGCTGAGATATGCAAACAACCAAAGTGTCCATCAGTGACTGAATGGATACAGAATGTGGGGTGTGTGTGTGTATATATATATATATATATAAAATGATATATATATAATGGAATACTACTCAGAAATACACACAAAAATGAAATTCTGTCATTTGCAACAACATGGATGAACTTGGAGGGTATTATTCCAGGTGAAATAAGGCAGAAAAAGACAATATGGCATGGCATCATTTATATGTGGACTCTTAAAAATAAAAAATAAAGCTTACGGAACCAGAGTAGAAGAGAGGGTGAGAAGCCGGCAGGGAAGGGAGGGTAAAGGTGTACAAAAATAAAGTCTGAGGATTGAATGTAAAACATGTGAATATAGTTGATAACACTGTAATATATAAATGACATTTTCTAGAAGAGTAGGAGTAAATGTTCTTACCAAAAAATGTAAATAAGACTTCCCAGGTGGTGCAGCAGTTAAGACTCCTGGTTTCCAATGCAGGGGGAACGGGTTCAACCACTGGTCAGAGTACTGAGATCCCACAGGCTGTGTGGCACAGCCAAAAAAAAGGAAATATATAAGGTAATTGTGTTAACTAGATGCCAGGGGTAATCCTTTCACAATGTATATCAAATCACCACAATCAAATCTCGATATTTTGCAATTTTATATGTCAATTATAGAGTAATAAAGCTGAAAATTAAAAATAACGAATTAGGGCAAACCGTAAGACAGAAAAAGAGAAATATCTAACTGAACTAAAAGGAAATTAAGCAAGTCTGAAAATAATTGAGTTAAACACTCAATTCAAGAAATTGGATGGTTTAACCCGAAAGAAATTAGGGAAAGGAAAACAAAGATATAAACTGAAACATTTGCAAAAGAAAACAAACACCCAACAGAAAAGATGACTGAAACCAAAAAGCAATTCCTAGACCATTAAAAGTATAAAACCATGAATGTGAAGAATAAATAGATAAGTACAAGCAAATCGCAAATCATATTATGGTAAACTAGGGGATGCAGCGAAAATCTACTATGAATAGAAAGAATGCCTATGTAAACAAAAGCAAGGCGAATAAAGTACAGAACACAAATGTATACATTCTTAACTAGTATTATCCTTAATGGGTAGACATTTGAAACATTCTAATTAAAATCTAATCAGTAATTTGCTTTGTTAGACAAATTATTAGAAATAAAGAGTTCAACCAAGTTTCTAGATACTGATTAGCATTCAAAATCTATAGATCATATACACCAGTTAATAATCAATTATAAAGTGAAATAGTAAAAAGATTTCAATCCCTTTAATAATAGAAATGCATAATCCCAGTGAAGAAATCTAAAAATTACATGTATTTAATACTTGTACTTTAAATGCACAAATAAATGAGAACTTTATCAGGAAAAAAAGTTGCTTTCTGATATAAAATGTCATCTTTTCCATCTTTATTCTTCAAAGGAAAAAAGATAGTCAAAAAAGGTCCTGCTTTCGTCTAGTCTAAAATCTTAATCCCAAATGATGTCACACTACAATCCAGAAAATGTTTTCCTTGAACGATTCAACCTTTAAATGAAACATGCTGAATTCTATATGCCTCACTCCAATTTCAATTCAATCAGCACCACCCTAATTCTAATACCCTTATATCCAACCAAAATCCCTAGTCTGATCGCACACGTTTTTCAGAAAGTGTTAGTCAATTCAGTTGTGTCTGACTCTTTGCAAACCCATAGACAGTATCTTCAGGCTCCTCTGTCTAAGGAATTCTCCAGGCAAGGATACTAGAGTGGGTTGCCATTCACTTCTCCAGGGGATCTTCCTGACACAGGGATCGAACCCAGGTCTCCTTCAGTGGAGGCGGATTCTTTACCATCTGAACCAGGGAAGCCACATGTTTTCCAAGTCTCTTCCAATTGACTCACCCCTTGCCCAGTTCTAGAAACCCTCTTAGTCCCATTGGATCAATAAATTGGGTGTTTTTTTTTTCCTGAAAATCTTTGCAATTTACTAAGAAAATATTAAGAAGAAAATTAATTCTACAAGTTGGAAAATTGTTTAAAAATAAAACTCAAGGAAACAATATCCCAGTGTATAATTCTCTCTTTCCGTCTATGTGTGTGTGTGTGTGTGTGTGTGTGTGTGCATAACTAAAGTTGCTTTTTAAAACTTGTGGTAAGAAAATAACCCTTCCCTCAGAAGCACAAATAACACAAGTAAAGGGACCTACCTTCTACCAACAAAATCCTGATTCCAACTGCAGCTACACAAGGACCCAGAGAGACACTGTTCTGGCAACTGGACTCCAAATGCAGGCCCATGTCCTGATGGCTCTAGCTTTATACCTGGGAAACAGTATAATTTGATCAGCAGCAATCAATAGTAATTATGTGATTAGGGCTCTGATTGGTCAACACTTTTTTCTGTCCCTTTTTGATTTTTAAACCAATCTTACCAGGAACAAAGAAATTTGGTTAAAAGTCAAACAAAGCAAATATCCTAAGAAATAGGAAAAAAAGAAATTAGCAATTCGTCTAGCAGCAATTGAAGAGTACCTCCCTTATGGCACAAAGTGAAGAGGAGCTAAAAAGCCTCTTGATGAAAGTGAAAGAGGAGAGTGAAAAATTTGGCTTAAAGCTCAACATTCAGAAAACAAAGATCATGGCATACGGTCCCATCACTTCATGGGAAATAGACAGGGAAACAGTGGAAACAGTGTCAGACTTTATTTTGGGGGCTCCAAAATCACTGCAGATGGTGACTGCAGCCATGAAATTAAAAGACACTTACTCCTTGGAAAGAAAGTTATGACCAACCTAGATAGCATATTCAAAAGCAGAGACGTTACTTTGCCAACAAAGGTCCGTCTAGTCAAGGCTATGGTTTTTCCTGTGGTCATGGATGGATGTGAGAGTTGGACTGTGAAGAAAGCTGAGTGCCGAAGAATTGATGCTTTTGAACTGTGGTGTTGGAGAAGACTCTTGAGAGTCCCTTGGACTGCAAGGAGATCCAACCAGTCCATTCTGAAGGAGATCAGCCCTGGGATTTCTTTGGAAGGAATGATGCTAAAGCTGAAACTCCAGTACTCTGGCCACCTCATGCGAAGAGTTGACTCATTGGGAAAGACTCTGATGCTGGGAGGGATTGGGGGCAGGAGGAGAAGGGGACGACAGAGGGTGAGATGGCTGGATGGCATCACGGACTCGATGGACATGAGTCTGAGTGAACTCCGGGAGTTGGTGGTGGACAGGGAGGCCTGGCGTGCTGCGATTCATGGGGTCGCAAAGAGTCGGACACGACTGAGCAAATGAACTGAACTGAACTTATAGTTAGTCTTACCTGATGACTCATCACAAGCTGGAATCCAGATTGCTGGGAGATATATCAACAACCTCAGAAATGCAGATAATACTACTAAATGCAAGAAAGCAAAGAGGAACAAAAGGGCCCCTTGATGAGGATGAAAAGGGAAAGGGAAAAAGCTGACTTGAAACTCAACATTCTAAAAACTAAGATCTTGGCATCCTGTCCCATCACTTCATGGCAAATAGATGAGGGAAAAATGGAAGCAGTGACAGATTTAATTTTATTGGGCTTCAAAATCACTGCAGATGGTGGCTGCAGCCATGAAAAAGAAGAAAAGCTGCAACAAATCTAAAAGAAAAAAGTGAAAGTGTTAGTCACTCAGTCTTGTCCATCTCTTTGTGACCCCATAGACTGTAGCCTGTCAGGCTCCTCTGTCTGTGGAATTCTCCAGGCAAGAATACTGGAGTGCATAGCCATTCCCTTCTCCAGGGGATCTTCCTTACCCAGGATTCAAACCTGGGTCTTCCACATTGCAGGCAGATTCTTTACTGTCTGAGCTACCAGGGAAGTGCCAGGGTAGGGGCTAGATAGTGTACGATATTACTTTGCAAACAAAGGTCCATATAGTCAAAGCTATGACTTTTCCAGTAGTCATGTACGAATGTGAGAGTTGGACCATAAACAAGGCTGAGCACCAAAGAACTGATGCTTTCAAACTGTGGCGCAGGGGAAGACTCCTGAGAGTCGCTTTGGACAGCAAAGACATCAAATCAGTCAATCCTAAAGGACGTCAACCCAGATGCCCAGATTGCTGGTAAAGCATCATTTCTGCTGTGTCCACCTGGCTGTCCCAGGAAGAGGTTAGCATTTGCAGCAGTACACTGAGTAAAGATTGCCTTCACCAACACTGGGACCATGGAAGGCACAGAGAGCCTGAATAGAACAGAGCAGAAGAAGGGCAAGTTTACTCTCTGCTGAGCAGACACATCTATTTGCCTGCTGTGGGACACTTGACCTGGGCACTCCTGGTCCCCAAGCTTTTGAACCCAGACCCAGGTCATATTCTGGTACTCCATGTTGCAGACGATCCATCTGACAGACCAGGGGATGTCTCGTAGTGGGCAAACACATTCCTCTAATAAGAGCTATATGCATCTCCTATCAGTTTTACTAATCTGAAGAACCCTGACAAAACGATGTAAAAAAATTAAAAGAAATTACAGTCTAGGTGAAGTTTTTCATCATACATGAAATTGACAATGAATTAGTATCCTGAATATCACATATGTCCTACATAGCAACCACAAAATATAGTCAAACCAAGAAAAAATTGGGCAGAGCCTTAGGTCATTCACAACAGAGGAAATCCAAATGGCCAATCCACACAAGGTGTGCAGTATTACTAGTAGTCAGGGAAAAGCAATGAAATGCTCTCAGTTGCCCATTTAGATTAGGTCTGACAGTGTAGAATGTGGGTCAAGATATGGAGAAACCAGGACCCTCCTGTACTGCCAACAGTGATGGAAACTGGAGGGTAATCTGGCTTTTCCTAAAAAGTTCAAAACGAGCATAAATACAAACCAGTAACCCTAGGTACAAAGCTGTTGTGTAAAAAGGATTGAATTCACAAAGGTTTAGAAATTAGCATACTATCAGCAGCACAATGAATAAAATTTAAAAAAAATTAAACCAATCTAGTTGACTCTGTTGAAATGACTAGGGTCTATATATAATAATTTAGGCCTTGTAACTGTAATATTGACTTTTTAAAATATTTGTTTAGTATTTTTGGCTGCACCGGCTCTTCATTGCCGTACAGGCTTTCTCTAGTTGCTACTCTTCACCACCCTGTGCAGGCTTCTCATTAGGCAGGTTTCAGCAGCTGTGGCACATGGGCTAAGTTGCCCCGTGGCATGTGGGATCTTCCCAGACCAGGGACTGACCCCGTGTTCCCTGCACTGCAAGGCAGATTCTTAACCACTGGACAACCGGAGAAGTCCCTGCAACACTGACAGTTTAAAGAGGTGATGGTCAGGATACATTGACAAAACCATGTGAAACACACTGCTTTTGATGTCCTGCTGCTGCTGCTGAGTTGCTTCAGTCGTGTCCGACTCTGTGTCCGACTCTGTGCAACCCCATAAACGGCAGCCCACCAGGCTCCCCTATCCCTGGGATTCTCCAGGCAAGAACACTGGAGTGGGTTGCCATTTCCTTCTCCAATGCGTGAAAGTGAAAAGTGAAAATGATGTCACTCAGTCGTGTCCGACTAGTTAGAAATCCCATGGACTGCAGCCTACCAAGCTCCTCAGTCCATGAGATTTTCTAGGCAAGAGTACTGGAGTGGCTTGCCATTGCCTTCTCCTAGACTTCTGTTAAACATTTGACGAATATACACTGAACTCGTGGTTGTTATTTCTCAGAAGTGGAGAGGAGCCTAAAAGAGATCACGGCAATGAGAACAAAGGTGTCTCTATTCTTGCCTGTATATAATTGTATTTCATTGTCAGTGGTCTTGTTTTTCCAAGATTAAGTTTAGCAAAAACCTCTTGGACGTGGAGAAACAGCGGGCTATGGGCATCTTGTCCTGAGAAGAGCAGTCCAGACTGAGAGTGTCCAAATTGAATGTGTACACATATGAAGTAGAACAGAATTTTGAATAGGATCACTTGATGAGTCCCATTCATTACCACTCCCAGATCCTGATCCTTTCAAGATTAATTTCTTCAACTTAAATGTAATAGCTGATGTGCAATGTTGTGTTAGACTCACATGTACAGCAAAGTGAATGTTGTACATGTTTTTTTCAGATTATTTTTCTTCATGTTATTTCAAGATATTGAATATAGTTCCCTGTGTGTGAGTGTTCGGTTGCTTCAGTCGTGCCCAACTTTTTGTGACCTTATGGACTGTAGCCTGGCAGGCTCCTCTGTCCATGGGATCCTCCAGGCAAGAAGACTGGAGGGGGTTGCC
This sequence comes from Oryx dammah, assembly GCF_014754425.2. NCBI lineage: Eukaryota > Metazoa > Chordata > Mammalia > Artiodactyla > Bovidae > Oryx > Oryx dammah. The sequence goes on from NW_024070201.1 coordinate 14,771,180, forward strand.
ATGCCCTTCTCCAAGGCATCTTCCTAATCCAGGGATCGAACGCATATCTCTGAGTGTCCTGCATTGCAGGCGGATTTTGCAGTTCAGCTCCAGGTACTACGCAGTAAATCCTTGTTGCTTATCTGTTTTAAGTACAGTGGTGTGTATCTTTGACCCCATCCCCCTAATCCATCCCTCTCCTGCTCCTGTTCCACTTTACTAGCCACAAGTTTGTTTTCTGTGAGTCTGTTTCTGTTTTGTATATAGATCCACTTGTGTTGTTTTTTATATTACACATGTGATATATTTGTCTTACTCTGTGGGTTCACTTAATATGATATACTCTAGGTCCATCCATGTTATTGCAAGTGACAATACTTCATTCTTTTGTGGCTGAGTAATACTCCATTGTGCGTATATATATGTCTGTACATACACCACTTCTTTAACCTTTCATCTGTTGATGGGAACTGGATTGTTTCCCGTCTTGTGTGCTTAGTCGCTCAGTTGTGTCAGACTCTTGCAACCCCACGGACTGCAGCCTGAAAGGTTCCTCTGTCCGTGGAAATTGTCCAGGCCAGAATACTGGATTGGGTTGCCATGCCCTCCTGCAGGGGATCGTCCCAACCTAAGGATCGAACCCAGGTCTCCCGCATTGCAGCGGATTCTTTACCAGCTGAGCCATGAGGGACGCCCTATCTTGGCTATTGTAAATAGTGTTGCTATAAACACTGGGGTGCATGCATCTTTTCCAATTAGTTTTCCTCTTTTCTGGGTGTATGTTTAAGAGTGGGATTGCTGGATCATATGGTAGTTCTATTCTTGTGTTTTAAAGGAACTTCCATACTGTTCTCCGTAGTGGCTGAAGCACTTTACATTGCCACCAAAAGTGTAAGAGAGTTACACCCTCTCCAGCATTTTTTATTTGTAGACATTTTGATGATGGCCATTCTGACAGGTGTGAAGTGATCTCATTGTAGTTTTGATTTGTATTTCTCTAATAAAAGCTGAGCGCCGAAGAATTGATGCTTTTAAACTGTGGTTTTGGAGAAGACTCTTGAGAGTCGCATGGACTGCAAGGAGATCCAACCAGTCCATTCTGAAGATCAGTCCTGGGTGTTCTTTGGAAGGAATGATACTAAAGCTGAAACTCCAGTACTTTGGCCACCTCACGGGAAGAGCTGACTCATTGGAAAAGACTCTGATGCTGGGAGGGATTGGGGGCAGGAGGAAAAGGGGACGACAGAGGATAAGATGGCTGGATGGCATCACTGACTTGATGGACGTGGGTTTGACTGAACTCCGGGAGTTGGTGATGGACAGGGAGGCTGCAATTCATGGGGTCTCAAAGAGTCGGACACGACTGAGTGACTGAACTGAACTGAACTGAATAAATAGAAATGTCGAGCATCTTTTCTTGTGCCTGTTGGCCATTTGTATGTCTTCTTTGGAGACATGCCTACTTAGGTCAGGAAGACTAATTTAGGAACCAGTATATTGGTAAAGCTAAACTGTATTTTTTATATTTCTTGTCTTCATTGGGCAAGAAAAATTTTCTTTTAAATATGAAAGTGAGTGAAAAACATAAGGAGTACAATGGGAGCGATATTTTCTGATAATCGCTTTTGTTTCTTTTCCGTCAAAACTCTCAATTGTGTTAGCTTAGGTTTTCCAGGATATGTGTCTACGGGGGAAGAGATCGTAATATTCCTGAAATATAGCAAGGAGAATTTCAGCTTCTAAAATTTAAAATAGCAATATGAGCCAGGCTCATAGAGACTTTTCAGAGTCCCTTATTACTCCGCAGTACTGTATGCAAAACTTTTGTACATTAAAGGACCAAAATCCCTCGATATTGCAGGAACTTATCACATGAAAGTTTACTCCCTGCTCATAAAGATCTACTCTGGTCCTGCTGCTTTCTAGGGCTGCTCTCTTCCAAGTAATCCCAGTCTGCATCCATCCTGTGGTTCCACCATCTCAAAACAAGCCTTAATCATCTTGTCCGCCGAGCATCTTACTACCCTCGTCCACTGTGCCCGGGTCCATGAGTTCATTCTCTCAGCTCCAATTTTCCACAGAACACGTGACCTCAAAGTTGCCTAGCTGCATGTTGATCAGAATGAAACAGGGGCTTTTGTGCATGCGTGCTCAGTCACTTCAGTCATGCCCAGCTCTTTGCAACCCTAGGGACTGTAGCCCACCAGGCTTCTCTGTCCATGGGATTCTCCAAGCAAGAATGCTAGAGTGGGTCACCATGCCCTCCTCTGGGAATTGAAGCCACGTGTCCTGCATCGCAGGCTTATTCTTAACCGCTGAGCCACTGAGGAAGCCCTATGGGCTTTCACTACTCCTCAATCAGAGTTTCAAACAAGCCTTACTTTTTCATGACTCCAGCCTTTAGTTTTACACGGTGCTTCAAATTCTGAAATTCCCTGGTGGGTCAGATGTAAAAGTGTCTGCCTGCCATGTGAGAGACCTGGGTTCAATCCCTGGGTCAGGAAGATCCCCTGGAGAAGAAAATGGCAACCCACTCCAGTATTCTTGCCTGGAGAAGCCCATAGACAGAGGAGCCTGGTGGGCTACAGTCCATGGGGTCGCAAAGAGTCAGACACGACTGAGCTACTTCACTTTCAAATTCCAAAGTCTTACTGAAATTCTCTGGGGCAGAGTGGGAGGGAAGAGAGCTGTGGTTTGTATCTCTGAAATGTCTCCTTCTGCATCCAAACTATCATTTTCAATTTCCAGGAATGATTCTGAGTATGACCACTTCTGTACATTTTCATAATTAGGGCCTAACTGAGTAAACATCAACTCTCACCTGTACTATTTAGATGTTCTAACTATATTCTAGACTTCCCAGGTGTCTCAGTGGTAAAGCATCCACTTGTCAATGCAGGAGACCCAGGAGACTTGGGAAATGTCAACCTGCTCCAGTATTCTTGCTTGGAAAATCCCATGGACAGAAAATCCTGGAAGACTCCAACCCACAGGGTGGCAAGGAGTTAGACATGACTGAGCATTCATACACCCACAGCTACATTTTCCTGCCCCTACGTGGTCCACAGAACAATGAAGGTGATTACTTAAATGAGTAAATGATATCAAGTGCTGTTTTAAACTTCCAATGACTTCTCATTTCAAGTTGAACAAACTCAAATACTTAACATGAGCTACAAGGTCCTACATACCCCAGATCCTGCCTCCCCTTCTGTCTGCCCCAGACACAAAGGAGTGTCCGATAATTTTCTATCCTGCAAAAACAATACCAAGCTCTACGGTAAGTCTGTTACACCGCTGTTTCTTCCAAGTGGAAATCAGCTCTGGATCTCCCTTCTTGTCATTTGGGACTGGGAAAATCTCTCCTGCTCTAGCAAGTATTTCCTTACCACTCAAACTAGACTTTCATTGCTTCACAGAATGTATGCCCACTTGAAATTGTCTTGTTCATTTATGTTCATTTATGTGTGGATTCATTTACCGGGAATGACTTAACCTTGTGAAATAGACACACAGCATTGAAAGGCAGGGGAGAGTTGGAAAATTTTCAGATGACGGCTTTTTTATCCTATGTTGGTTCATCTCTCCTAGCAACTTGGGTCAGACAGGTACCACGTGATTTCTACCAAGTCCTCATCCTTAATATATGGCTGCAAACCAAATCCCCCAACCCATCCAATCGGCCTGAACCCAACAATCAACCCCAAACTCATTCATCAACACCACAAAATGCAACAAGCTCATAAAAATAACTTTTGCTTGAAATGTTTTGATATGATAATTCAGAAAAGTGCCTAAACACCTCTTAAATGATTGAACAACACCAGAAATCAAGTCAGATATTAACATCCTAGTTACCTTTAATATAGTTGCGAACAAATACCAGCAAAGAACGCTTTTCCAATACATCAAAGACTCAAAAACCCAGTACATTTAGAGGGGCAATACAGGAGGCACCCTCCTGCAAGACTAATGACCTGCTAATATCCAAAGCTCTGAAGTGTAAGTGTTGACCAGTCTTGAGGGGTGTCTATACCCAAGAGCAGTGGGTACAAAGGCTTCTCCTAAGAGCAGGCATACTCGGAGGCCTTAGCAAGACGTTGGAGCCTAAGGGCTGGGCTGTTCCATCCAGGGTCCCTCTGCAGGGCGGGGCTGCGTCTCAGATCTGAGTCTTTGCAGAGACTCCTCTTCGCCCGGGTCGGACAGTCAGCTCTAGAGTACCCCTTCTCCGAGGACGACGACGAGAAACACATCTGCCAGTTGGGTAGTGATCTGGAGCAGATGAACCTGGCGTCCGCGGCGGGGTCTGGCGCGGCTCCTTGGAGGCGAGCCGGGTTCCCCAGGGCGAGTGCACCTCCGTCCAGGCGCTCAGCTCCTGGCCGCCCGGCGCCGCGGG
>NW_024070201.1:14775564-14804563 GCF_014754425.2 Oryx dammah
TTTCCAATATTTTCGCTCCAGTTCTTCAAAATCGAAGTGTGATGGAGTCTGGTATTTTTCAGTGTTTGCTAAGCGGCGGTACTCTGCCACGGTCATGGCTTTCTTCTTTTTGTGGTATTGGGTAAACACACCTGCCCGCCCAGAGACCACCTGCTGGAGCGGAGCGGCTATTAGGATGTCATCGATATCCTCGTAGGTCTGTCTGGCTTTCCATTCCTTGGGTGGAACTATCTTAGCCAAGCCTGCTCGGTGGGCCCCTTGCGATTCTATGTAAGCAATGTATTTATCAAAATCAGTAAACTCTTCTTTGGTTGGATGAAATATCATTATGCTACAACTTGGGTTCTGAGCACAACTGGGCTTCATAGCTTCCATTAATAAGAAACAAACTGCCAAGTTTTTCTGTATATTCTGGATATGTGAGGATGCTGGAAAATGTTACTCTTTCAAAAACGGTTTGAGGATCTGAGTCAGAAGGAATGCCCAGTGGACTTTAATACAATGAGCTACTGCTCAGGCCTGCTGCTTCTCCAGGGGAATCCAGTCTGAACAGAAGCTTTGATCAGGACTAATGGTGGCTGAGCCTGCAAGTCTATGATGTTCCTCAGTTGACCTTTGGTTCTGTCCTCTTGAGGTATATTGAATTACCCAGTCTTGGACAGATATCTCAAATGTAGTGTCTTCAGGGTGGTATTGAAAACAAAACCTAAAAAAATATATATATAATATAGAAAGGTTGAAAACTAATGTTTGGAAAATGTTAATAGAGAACTACAAATAAAACTGTATCATGGAATATAATTGCATGCTCAAATAAAGGCTAAAATTTCACAAAACTGACAATACAAGAAATGGTATTGATGTGGAACAATGGAAATTCTTATATTCTAGTAAGGAGAATGTAAATCACTACACTCACTTTAAAAAACAATTTGAACCGTACTGTATGTACTGAGTTTACCCTTTTGCTATGATTCAACTGTTACCACGTGCCTAGGATAAGTGTATGCCTATGCACTGAAAGTCAAGTCCAAGAATGTTCAAAACAACATTATTTCTAGTAACTAAACACTGAAAAAAGTCACTTTTCATTCCAATACCAAAGAAAGGCAATGCCAAAGAATGCTCAAACTACTGCACAATTGCATTCATCTCACACGCTAGTAAAGTAATGCTCCAAATTCTCCAAGCCAGGCTTCAGCAATACGTGAACTGTGAACTTCCAGGTGTTCAAGCTGGGTTTAGAAAAGGCAGAGGAACCAGAGATCAAATTGCCAACATTCACTGGATCATCGAAAAAGCAAGAGAGTTCCAGAAAAACACCTATTTCTGCCTTATTGACTATGCCAATGCCTTTGACTGTGTGGATCACAATCAACTGTGGAAAATTCTGAAAGAGATGGGAATACCAGACCACCTGACTTGCCTCTTGAGAAACCTGTATGCAGGTCAGGAAGCAACGGTTAGAACTGGACATGGAACAACAGACTGGTTCCAAATAGGAAAAGGACTATGTCAAGGCTGTATATTGTCACCCTGATTATTTAACTTCTATGCAGAGTACATCATGAGAAATGCTGGACTGGAAGAAACACAAGCTGAAATCAAGATTGCCAGGAGAAATATCAATAACCTCAGATATGCAGATGACACCACCCTTATGGCAGAAAGTGAAGAGGAGCTAAAAAGCCTCTTGATGAAAGTGAAAGAGGAGAGTGAAAAAGTTGGCTTAAAACTCAACATTCAGAAAACTAAGATCATGGCATCTGGTCCCATCACTTCATGGCAAATAGATCGGGAAACAGTGGAAACAGTGTCAGACTTTATTTTTCTGGACTCCCAAATCACTGCAGATGGTGATTGCAACCATGAAATTAAAAGATGCTTACTCCTTAAAAGGAAAGTTTTGACCAACCTAGATAGCATATTCAAAAGCAGAGACATTACTTTGCAACAAAGGTCCGTCTAGTCAAGGCTATGGTTTTTCCAGTATGGATGTGAGAGTTGGACTGAAGAAAGCTGAGCACCGAAGAATTGATGCTTTTGAACTGTGGTGTTGGAGAAGACTCTTGAGAGTCCCTTGGACTGCAAGGAGGTCCAACCAGTCCCTCCTAAAGGAGATCAGTCCTGGGTGTTCATTGGAAGGACTGATGCTAAAGCTGAAACCAATACTTTGGCCACCTCATGCGAAGAGTTGACACTTTGGAAAAGACCCTGATGTTGGGAGGGATTGGGGGCAGGAGGAGAAGGGGACGACCGAGGATGAGATGGCTGGATGGCATCACTGACTCGATGGAGATGAGTTTGAGTGAACTGCAGGAGTTGGTGATGGACAGGGAAGCCTGGCCTGCTGCAATCCATGGGGTCACAAACAGTCGGACATGACTGATTGACTGAACTGAACTGAACTGAAACACTGGAAACAAGCCAAATGTCAATCAACAGTAGAATGGATAAACACATGGTAGTATATTCATTCAGTGTAATACAATGCAGCAATGAAGATAAAACAAGAATTACATGAAAATATAGGCATAATTCTATAAACATAAAATAATTATCTAAGCTCAAAAGAATATCTATTCTATGCTTCCATTTATACAAAGATAAAAAGGAGGCAAGGTAATCTATGTTAGAAGTCATAATAGTGGTTACCTTTGTGAAGGAGAGAGGTTATGAGTGGAGTTATGAGGAAGTTTCTAGAGTAATATATTCTGTTTGGAACATAGGTAAACACAGCCATCAGAATGGTTCATTGTCATAATTCATCAAGCTATAATGATTTTCACAGATTTCTATGAACTAAATTTTTTAAAATTTACTTAAATTAGTTAAATAAATATATTTAAAAATAGAGTTTAGGGTGAAAAGCATCAAAGGAGTCAGAGATATATTATTATAACAAAAGGAAAAGGAAGAGTGATTGAAAATAAATGAACTAAACATTCAATTGAAGAAGCTAAAAAAGAGAAGAGAAAAAACTAAAAAAGTATATTTAAAAATTAAAAAAAAGAGGAAGGAGAATGAAAAAGTAACAAAGAAGAAAGATGAAATTAATGAGCAACAACACATACAAAACAGAAAGCTGATGACCAAAAATATTCTTTGAAGAAATTAGTCAGAGCAACAAATCATGGGAATAACTGAGCATGAGAAAAGGAAGAAGGGGGCTTCCCTGGTGGTACAATGGATAAGAATCCACCTGTAAATGCAGGGGACACAGGTTCAGTCCCTGGTCTCGGAAGACTGCACACGCCTCAGAACGCCTAAGCCCATGAGCCACAACTAGTGAGCCTGCCGGCTTCAACAAGCGGAGCCCACGTGCCTAGAGCTGGCGCTCCACGACAGGAGCAGCCACTGCAAAGAGAAGCCGGCACGCCGCAGCTAGAGTGGAGCCCCAGCTCTCCAAGACTAGAGAAAGCCCGTACACAGCAATGAAGACTCAGAGCCACCAAAAAGAAAATAAATAATTTTTTTTAAAAGGAAGAAGGGAAAAATAAGTTACTAGGAATGAAATAGGGCACAAAGCTAGCAACAGCAGAGACTTTTTTAAATCTCAAAAGAGAATATTAGGAGCAACACGACAGCAAAAGTTTCCAAAGATAAGAGAGAAAAATAATTTTCTAGGAAGGAAACATATCCAAAATGGATCCAAGAAAAACTAGAAAGCTTCAATATCCCAGTATAAAGATCTGGTTCAAAGTATGACCCTTGAAAGTCCAGGAGACACATCATTTTATATGTGAATCTAGAAAATTTTCAAGAAACAGTTAATTCTTATTATTCAAGTTGTTTCAGAGTATAGGAAAAGGTGGTAAGCTATTCAGATGAGGCTATTCTCATCTCTGAGAGCAAAATTAAATAAAGGACAATAGAAAATAAAGCTATGGGCTATTTTTGTTTAAGCATAGATAAAAGCATAAAATGGAATATTATTCAATGAAATGCTGTAGCAATACAGTGAAATAATAATACATCATGACTAAATAGAATAAAAGAATGATTCAGCATTGGAAAATCTAACGGTATAATTCAGAATATTAACAAAGGGAATGAAACATATCATCATATTGTAGGTATCCAAAAAAAAGCATTTGATGAAATGCAACATCCATTCATGATTTTAAAATTCTTACTTGCAAAGCATCAAGGGAAACTTCTTTTGCAAGATAAAGAATTTTAATGTACTTTTAATGTAAAAAAAAAAGCAAGGATCATTCTTCACAGTAAATTCTTCTCATTAAATTTAGAAGAAAATAAAAAGATGTTTCAGCAAACTATTTCATTAACTCAATTTCAAGTGCTCTCTCTGTTTCCTAATCCTCTTCAGTTCAGTTTAGTTCAGTCGCTCAGTTGTGTCCAACTCTTTGTGACCCCATGGACTACAGCACACCAGGCCTCCCTGTCCATCACCAACTCCTGGAGTTTACCCAAACTCATCTCCATTGAGTTGGTGATGCCATCCAACCATCTCATCCTCTGTCGTGCCCTTTTCCTCCTGCCCTCAATCTCTCTCAGCATCAGGGTCTTTTCAAATGAGTCAGTTCTTCACATAAAGGTGGCCTAAGTATTGGACTTTCAGCTTCAACATCAGTCCTTCCAATGAACACCCAGGACTGATCTCCTTTAGGAGGGACTGGTTGGATCTCCTTGCAGTCCAAGGGACTCTCAAGAGTCTTCTCCAACACCACAGTTCAAAAGCATCAATTCTTCGGTGCTCAGTTTTCATTATAGTCCAACTCTCACATCCATACATGACTACTGGAAAAACCATAGCTTTGACTAGATGGACCTTTGTTGGCAAAGTAATGTCTCTGCTTTTTGATATGCCTAATCGTCTTATTGGAGAAGGCAATGGCACCCCACTCCAGTACTCTTGCCTGGAAAATCCCATGGATGGAGGAGCCTGGTAGGGTGCAGTCCATGGGGTCACTAAGAGTCGGACACGACTGAGCGACTTCACTTTGACTTTTCACTTTCATGCATTGGAGAAGGAAATGGCAACCCACTCCAGTGTTCTTGCCTGGAGAATCCCAGGGACGGGGGAGCCTGGTGGGCTTCTGTCTATGGGGTCGCAGAGTCAGACACGACTGAAGTGACTTAGTAGTAGTAGTAGTAATCCTCTTATACTCCCCATAATTTCCACCCTCTAAATATTCTATGTCACCTTCCCTGTCCTAAAACTTCAGGCACACCTACTCCACCCTACTTAGAATCCTTGGAATGTCCTAAAAGTCCTTACGTGATCTGGCCCACCATCACCTCCTGACCTTACCCCTTTCTGTCTTACTCTTTGCTCTCTCTGTTCCAAACACATTCCTGTCTGTGTCTCAAAGAAATGCCAGTATACTCCTGGCTTCTCCCCTGGAGAAGGAACTCACTCCAGTGTTCTTGCCTGGGAAATCCCACGGACACAGGCACAGGAGCTTGGCTGTGTAGAGTCAGACATGACTTAGCAACTAAAACAACAACATTAAATGTCAAACTGTCTCCTTCTTCCCATTTCTCTCTTCCAAAATCTCCTTACTTCTCAGTCCCGAAATTCCACTGCTTCCTAAGTGGATGAACTTGACTCCTTATCTTCCTTTACTGCTCCCAACAAAGCACAATCTCTTCTTTGATTTTCTATAGTTCTCTTTCAGCATTTATCCTTTCTACAACAGCAAGCTTCACCTTTATTTGCACTTCATTTTGTCATGCTCTTTATTAAGCACATTCTCTATAGTATCTCATTCAAACCTCACAACTAGTCTATCAAACTGGTATTATCTTTATCCCCAATTTATGGAGGAAAAAACCAAGATGTAGAAAAATTTCTATTTAACTTAATAGTTTGTAGTCTCAATCTCTACAGTTATTTATATACTTGTCTTATCTTCCATAGGAAAATATTTTGAGAGCATTGTCTATGTCTTGATCATCATCATATTTTCCAAAGAATCTTGGTACTTTACATAGGGCATGCCCCAAAAATTTTTATTAAAATAAGTAAAATCATTGGCACACACTGCAACCTTTCTCCTCTTACATCCCATCTTTCTTCGTACTCTTGCATCTCAGTAGAAGAGAAGATACTCACCCTTTCCAGAGTTAATGTTGCTATTTAAACTCCTTAAACTGACACCTCCCACTCATTTGTTGTGTGGATCACAACAAACTGGAAAATCCTGAGAGAGATGGGCATACCAGATCACCTGACCTGCTTCTTGAGAAATCTGTATGCAGGTCAGGAAGCAACAGTTAGAAGTGGAGATGGAATAACAGACTGGTTCCAAATAGGGAAAGGAGTACATCAAGGCTGTATATTGTCACCCTGTTTATTTAACTTATATGCAGAGTACATCATGAGAAACACTGGGCTGGATGAAGCACAAGCTGGAATCAAGGTTGCTGGGAGAAATAGCAATAAGCTCAGATATGCAGATGACACCACACTTAGACAGTGAAGAAGAACCAAAGAGCCTCTTGATGAAAGAGAAAGAGGAGAGTGAAAAAGTTGGCTTAAAACTCAACATTCAGAAAACTAAGATCATGGCATCTGGTCAATCACTTCCTGGCAAACAGATGGGGAAACAGTGGAAACAGTGACAGACTTTTTGGGGGGCTCCCAAATCACTGCAGATGGTGACTGCAGCCATGAAATTAAAAGACACTTGCTCCTTGGAAGAAAAGCTATGACAAACCTAGACAGCATATTAAAAAGCAGAGACATTACCTTGCCAACAAAGGTCTGTCTAGTTAAAGCTATGGTTTTTCCAGTTATGTATGGATGTGAGAGTTGGACTATAACGAAAGTTGAGCACCAAAGAATTGATGCTTTTGAACTGTGGTGTTGGAGAAGACTCTTGAGAGTCCCTTGGACTGGTTGGAGATTCAACCAGTCCATCCTAAAGGAGATCAGTCCTGAGTGTTCATTGGAAGGACTGATGCTGAAGCTGAAACTCCAGAACTTTGGCCACCTGATGTAAAGAACTGACTCATTGGAAAAGATCCTGCTGGGAAAGATTGAAGGTGGAAATAGAAGAGGATGACAGAGGATGAGATGGTGGATGGCATCACCAACTCAACGGATATGAGTTTGAGTAAACTCCAGGAGTTGATGATGGACAGGGAAGCCTGGCGTGCTGCAGTCCATGGGGTCACAAAGAGTCAGACACGACTGAGCCACTGAACTGAACTGAACTCATTCCAAAACTAAATAAATAATCACCATCACCTTTGTCTTTCTTAAATCATCAGTCTCTTTCCTGACTTAGGCTACTGTCCTTTCACCTTCCTTTCAGTTGTTGTTGTTCTGTTGCTTAGTCATGTCCAACTCTTCCTTTCAATACCAAAATATAAACAAACATAATCTACATTCACAAACACATTTCCTCATCTCTCTTCTGATTGTAACCCCACTTCTCCACTGGAATCCATCTCTATAAATCATCAAATTGTCTCCCAAATACTGCTCCAAGAGTTACAGTTTATCTCTCTACATCACTGATTCATGGAACACCTCCTTCTTCCTCCTAGAATATCTCTGACCTCCAGGGCACTGATAATCCTCTTAACTCTTTTTTTTCTTTCTACTTGGTTCTACCTTTTATACTACACAAATGCAGACTTATTTCAACACTCAATTCTCATCTCTCTTTTAACTCCTTTTATTTCCCCCTTTAAACTTCCTTTTTATGTTCATGGCTTTCCTTAGTATTGCTCTCCCTATCTTTAAAGATATTATTTATTGCCATAGCTTTCTCTAAGAGCATTGACTTTCTCCTAAGTTTCTGATTTGCTTCTCCTGCCACTGAACACCTGAAAATCAACTTGTTTAGTACAAACTGATCACCTTTCTCCTGAAACTAAATTCCTCCTTTAGAAGTCATTTTTTCCCAGGATGGTAATATAATTATCCTAGTTACTGTTGGCTATTTCATCTCCCTCTCCCCAGACATACAGTCAATGATGTCAGGGGATCCCCTGATAGTCTACTATAAAGCCTTAGGGACATCTGTATACCTCGGGGAAGCTTCCTGCGCTCTCCTTCCTTGTATAAGACCCCAAGGACCCAGCTTGCCTTCCTCTCCTGCTTACAGCTGTCACCACTCCCGCTGAACTCTGAGGATTTAGAAGTACCAACATTGCCTGTATCACGAGATCATCTCCCCATCTCACGCCAGTTTTTTTGGTTTAATTTTTGGTTGCGCCCTGCAGCATGTGGGATCTTAGTTCCTTGACCAGGGATCAAACTAGTGCTCCCTGCCTTGGAAGGCAGAGTCTTACCCACTGAACTCCCAGGGAAGTTTTCACCCTAACTTTTTAATCTTTAAAATTTTTCTACAGTGATTTTATTTAAAACTCTTGGTATGTTTTTATGAATATATAGTCAAATATTTCATTCTCTCTGAAAAGTTCCTCTAAAGAAATGAAAAGAGAAAAGTGAAACAATTTAGAAGAAGAATTAATGTCAAATATTTAAATACCATGTTAAGTATCTTTCCCCTAATAAACAATAAAATGCTGATTATGAGTATCACACAGGCCCTCATTTCTTATTGAATTATTAATAGACAACTAAAATAAGCTTTGAGTTGATTGCTTTGCATTTGTTTCTATTTTTTTGGCTGTGCCACGAGGCATGTAGGTGTGTGTGCTAAGTCACTTCAGTCGTGTCCAACTCTTGGCGACCCTATGGACTGTAGCCCACCAGGCTCCTCTGTCCATTGGGATCCTCCAGGCAAGAATACTGGAGTGGGGAGCCATACCCTTCTCCAGGGGATCTTCCCAATCCAAGGATCGAACCCCCATCTCTTACGACTCCTGCATTGGCAGGCAGGCTCCTTACCACTAAGGCCAGCTGAGAAGCCTGCCGCAAGGCATGCAGGATCTTAGTTCCCTGACCAGGGACTGAACCTGTGCCCCTGCAAAGGAAACTTAGAGTCCTAACCACTGGACTACCAGGGATGTCTGCTGTATTTGTTTTATAAGTTATTTCCTTTTTTACATTTCTAAGGATCCTAGGAGGAATAAGGCTGGGCTACCATCTATAGAAAACCATCTATGTAAACGTTAGTCTTCAGATATTGAGCATCCAAAGGAAACACTCTGATTTTGTAAGTGTAACTCTGTGCTCAAATCAAAACTTCTCAGAATTTGCAAGTACAATGACAGTGATCCTTCTGTGCTCCAGACATATGCTTTCTCTATGGGTCTCAGATGGCTGCCTTTACTGTAAGACTGCCTCCATTTCTTTCAGCTGGAGTCACAAGTACTAGGTGAATATAGACCTTTTCATTTCAGATATTCTTCCATTTTACCCTTGATTCATGGTATTCCCAAGTAACACAGAAATTCTTCATCTAAGGAAACTTGACAACTCTGACAATTGAAGAAGAATATTTTTATCAGAATAATTAGACTTAATGGATTTCTGGAACTTAGGAAGTCTTTAAAAAATAATTTCTCCAAGATTTCCTGGGGGTTGTGTGTGTGTGTGTTTTAAACTGAGAAGGTGAGAAATGAAGTTTAAAAATCCCTCTCACTGTGGCCACTGTCTAGAATGCTCACAACAATTTAAAGACAGCAGGAAAGCCTTCTTGTCTTTCATGTTGCATGCATATTTCAAAGTTATTATTCCAGATGGGGACTGTTGACAAAATGCCTCAAGCATTAGCCATTGTTTCTGCTGACAGTCAATATCTAAATGGTGTGTTTAATAAATTTCTTCTCATGTTACAATGTCTACTAACCATTTATTGAAAACAATTATAACTATAATATTTGACAGCTCAATAAATTCTATTTGATGGAGATAAGTGACTCAACTTTCCTCCTATTGTTGTACAGTTATTATTTTTTACTTTTCCATAATTATTACTCATTTATAAATTTCCTATATTTAAGTACTTAGATCAATATATAAAGTAAAATATCAGTTAAACAATATTCTTTGGATTAGATATTTAGAAATGAAATTACCACATTGCAAAGTTTAAATATTTTAAGATCCTTAACTCATCTTGCCAAAATTTTCCAGAAAGATATCACTTTACATCCTTACTATTAACTTTGCTCTGAAAAAAATATTTTAATAATTTGTAAGTGAAAAAGAGTAGCTCAAGTTTTAAATTATACTTCTTGGATTACTACTAAGGTTGATTTTTTTCTCTTCAATGAATGTTAGCCATTTGGATTTTATCATATGCACTGGTTCATATGCTTTGCCCATTTTTCTCTAATATGCTTCTAGTGTTTTGCCTCATCTACTTATGTGAACATTTTACATATTATGTGACTATTTCACATATTTTACATTATATATGAATATTTTATAAACTGCTCATATGAATATTTTACATATTAAACCTCTTGTTGAATCTAGTTATTTTCCCAGTTTGCCATTTCTTAAATTTATATTTAGTTTTAAATGATTTTTGACATTCATTTCAGTTTTATTAAAAAGTTGAGTCTGTTTTTCCTACATAATGCCTTTCATGGCTTTTAAGTTTAGAAAGTTATTTCCCCATCCAGAGGCAGATAAATATTGCCTTATGAGTTTTTTCCCTTTTGTATGTTAGTTCAGTTCAGTTCAGTTCAGTCGCTCAGTCATGTCCAACTCTTTGCAATCCCATGGACTGCAGCATGCCAGGCCTCCCTGTCCAACACCAACTCCTGGAACTTACTCAAACTCAGGTCCATTGAGTCGGTGATGCCATCCAACCATCTCATCCTCTGTCAACCCTTATTCTCACCTTCAGTCTTTCCCAGCATCAATGTCTTTTCCAGTGAGTCAGTTCTTCACATCAGGTGGCCAAAGTATTAGAGTTTGCACTTCAGCACCAGTCCTTCCAATGAATTTTCAGGACTAATTTCCTTTAGGATAGACTGGTTAGATCTCCTTGCAGTCCAAGGGACTCTCGAGAGTCTTCTCCAACACCACAGTTCAAAAGCATCAATTCTTCAGTGTTCAGCTTTCTTTATAGTTCAACTCTCACATCCATACATGACCACTGGAAAAACCATAGCTTTGACTAGATGGCCCTTTGTAGGCAAAGTAATGTCTCTGCTTTTTAATATGCTATCTAGGTTGGTCATAACTTTTCTTCCAAAGAGCAAACATCTTTTAATTTCATGACTGCAGTCACCATCTGCAGTGGTTTGGGAGCCCCCCAAAATAGTCTCTTACTGTTTCCACTGTTTCCCAATCTATTTGCCATGAAATGATGGGACCAGATGCCACAATCTTAGTTTTCTGAATGTTGAGCTTTGAGCTAACTTTTTCACTCTCTTCTTTCACTTTCAACAAGAGGCTCTTTAGTTCTTCTTCACTTTCTTTCATAAGGGAGGGTTCATCTGCATATCTGAGCTTATTGATATTTCTCCTGGCAATCTTGATTTCAGCTTGTGCTTCATCCAGCCCAGCATTTCTCATGATGTACTCTGCACGTAAGTTAAATAAGCAGGGTGACAATATACAGCCTTGACGTACTCCTTTCCCAATTTGGAACCAGTCTGTTGTTCCATATGCAGTTCTAACTGTTGCTTCTTGACCTGCATACAGATTTCTCAAGAGGCAGATCAGGTGGTATGGTATTCCCATCTCAAAGAATTTTCCAGAGTTTGTTGTGATCCACAGTTAAAGACTTTGGCATAGTCAATAAAGCTGAAATAGATGTTTTTCTGGGACTCTCTTGCTTTTTTGATAATCCGCAGATGTTGGCAATTTGATGTTTGGTTCCTCTGCCTTTTCTAAAACCACCTTGAACATCTGGAAGTTCACGATTCACATACTGTTTAAGCCTTGCTTGGAGAATCTTGAGCATTTCTTTACTAGTGTGTGAGATGAGTGCAATTGTGCAGTAGTTTGAACATTATTTGGCATTGTCTTTCTTTGGGCTTGGAATTAAAATTGACCTTTTCCAGTCCTGTGGCCACTGCTGAGTATTCCAAATTTGCTGGCATATTGAGTGCAGCACTTTCACAGCATCATCTTTTAGGATTTGAAATAGCTCACCTGGAATTCCATCACCTCCACTAGCTTTGTTCGTAGTGATGCTAAGGCCCACTTGACTTCAGATTCCAGGATGTCTGGTTCTAGGCTGGTGATCACACCATCGTGATTATCTGGGTCATGAAGATCTTTTTTGTACAGTTCTTCTGTGTATTTCTGCCACCTCTTCTTAATATCTTCTGCTTCTCTTAGGTCCATACCATTTCTGTCATTTATTGTGGTCATCTTTGCATGAAATATTCCCTTATCTCTAATTTTCTTGAAGAGATCTTTAGACTTTCCCATTATGTTGTTTTCCTCTATTTCTTTGCACTGATCACTGAGGAAGGCTTTCTCATCTCTTCTTGCTATTCTTTGGAACTCTGCATTCAGATCCTTATATCTTTCCTTTTCTCCTTTGCCTTTCACTTATCTTCTATTCACAGCTATTTGTAAGGCCTCCTCAGACAACCATTTTGCCTTTTTGCACTTCTTTTCCATGAGGATGGTCTTGATCCCTGTCTCCTGTACAATGTCACGAACCTCTGTCCATAGTTCTTCAGGCACTCTATCAGATCTCGTCCCTTAAATCTATTTCCCACTTCCACTGTATAATCATAAGGGATTTGATTTAGGTCATACTTGCATGGTCTAATGGTTTTCACTACTTCCTTCAATGTAAGTCTGAATTTGGCAATAAAGAGTCCATGGTCTGTGCCACAGTCGGCTCCCAGTCTCGTTTTTGCTGATTGTATAGAACTTCTCCCTCTTTGGCTGCAAAGAATATAGTCTGATTTTGGTATTGACCATTTGATGATGTCCATGTGTAGAGTCTTCTCCTGTGTTGTTGGAAGAGGGTGTTTGCTATGACCAGTGTGTTCTCTTGGCAAAACTCCATTAGCCTTTGCCCTGTTTCATTCTGTACTCCAAGGCCAAATTTGCCTGTTACTCCAGATATCTCTTGAGTTCCTGCTTTTGCGTTCCAGTCCCCTATAAGGAAAAGGACATCTTTTTTGGGTGTTAGTTCTAGGTCTTGTAGGTCTTCATAGAATGATTCAACTTTAGCTTCTTCAGCGTTACTGGTCAGGGCATAGACTTGGATTACTGTTATATTGATTGGTTTGTCTTGTAAACCAACAGAGATCATTCTGTCATTTTTGAGACTGCATCTAAGTACTGCATTTCAGAGTCTTTCGTTGACTATGAGGGCGACTCCATTTCTGATTTTAACTATGCCTTTAATACTAACAGGTTTTGTTTCTTTCTTTTTAACTTTTTATCATTTTGTGAGTATGACATGAGGAGTAAGGGAGTTGCAAATATGATTCCTTGTCTTAGTTTGCCGTATTTTCCTTTTTCCCTCTTAGTTTACAGCTTTTATTTGTTCCAGTGTTCTAAAATCTTTTCCATCTCAAAATTCAGGTTCTTTAGTTTTAGGAAAACTTTTTAGTTGCCTCTTTGACAATTTCCTACAGCTATTCCCTCCATACATTAACACCTGTATTTGGATACCAGACCTCGTGGATTCAACCTCTAATTTTTATGTCTTTTCTTCTTTCAATTTTCTCTTTATCACTATATTCTGAAATTTTTTCTCATCTTTATCTTCCAAACCTACTTCTACTGTCTTGTTCATATCTTTTATCACATTTTTCATTTTCAACAATTCATTTCTGCTCTTTTAGCTCTTTTCTGTGTATATAGCTTCCTTACCCCCACTGTCCCCATGATCCTGTTCTTGTTTCATGGGTACAGTTATTTAATCTCTCAGTTAAGTTCAGTCACTCAGTCATGTCCAACTCTTTGTGACCCCACGGACCGCAGCATGCCAGGCTTCCCTGTATTTCACCATCTCCTGGAGTTTCCCCAAACTCATATCCATTGTGTCGGTGATGCCATCCAAACATTTCATCCTCTGTCATCCCTTTCTCCTCCTGCCCTCAATCTTTCCCAGCATCAGGGTCATTTCAAATGAGTCAGTTCTTTGCATCAGTTGGCCAAAATATTGGAGTTTCAGCTTCAGTATTAGTCTTTCCAATGAATATTCAGGATTGATTTTCTTTAGGATTGACTGGTTTGATCTCCTTGCTATCCAAGGGACTCTCAAGATTCTTCTCCAATATCACAGTTCAAAAGTATCAATTCTTCAGCACTCAGCTTTCTTTGGTCCAGCTCTCATATCCATATAAGACTACTGGAAAAAACCATAGCTTTGACTAGACAGACCTTTGTTGGCAAAGCAAGGTCTCTACTTTTTAATATGCTGTCTAGGTTTATCATAGCTTTTCTTCCAAGGAACAACCATCTTTTAATTTCATGACTGCATTTACCATCTGCTGTTGATTTTTGAGCCCAAGAAAATTAAGTCTGTCACTGTTTCCATTTTTACCCCAACTATTTGCCATGAATTGATGGGACCGGATGCCATGATCTTCATTTTTTGAATGTTGAGTTTAAGCCAGCTTTTTCACTCTACTCTTTCACTTTCATCAAGAGGATCTTTATTTCCTCCTCACTTTCTGTCTGCCATAACGGTGGTATCATCTGCATATCTGAAATTACTGATATTTCTCCTGGTAATCTTGATTCTGGCTTGTGCTTCATCCAGCCTGGCATTTCTCATGATGTACTCTGCATATAAGCTTAATAAGCAGAGTGACAAATACAGTCTTACATACTGCTTTCCCAATTTTGAACCAGTCTGTTGTTCCATATCCCGTTCTGTTGCTTCTTGACCTGCATCCAGGTTTCTCAGGATATTCCCATTGCGATCCATACTGTCAAACGCTTTAGCGTAGTCAATGAAGCAGAAGTAGATGTTTTTCTGGAATTCTGTTGTTTTTTCTATGATCCAGTGGATGTTGGCGATTTGATCTCTGCTTCCTCTCCCTTTCTAAATCCAGCTTGAACATCTGGAAGTTTTCAGTTCATGTACTGTTGAAGCCTGGCTTCATCAGTATTGGAGAACTTTGAGCATTACTTCATCTCTCAGAAAATACTAAAATGTCATTGACTTTTGGAGGTACTTTCCCCTCCTGCATAGTCTGGTTCTTTGTAACTTCTTTTTCTGTTTCTTTGCTTTGGCTTCTGTCAGGTTCAAGGCTTTCCTCAAATGTTTAGTGATCCTTAGTAATAGGTTCAAATATAAGGGTATGTATGGCACAAGGAACTTATTAGAAGCTCTGGGTGTGTGGATGGTTTTGGTGACTTCCCCGTATGGTGATCTGGCTGGGCTGTTTCCTGACTGAAGCTCTGATGCTGGTGATATTCAACAGTAAAGAATCTTCTAATCTTCCCCCTGAGGGGACAGGCCTGGTTTCCCCAACACACAGAAAATAGATCTTGAATTTTCTAATATCCAACTGCAGAGGTTCAGTAAATCAACCAGTTTCCCCTTTGACAGCCATACTCCCAGTGGTTCCCCAAAATCCCCAGTCCAGATAACATCCTTTTTAGCCACTCTAGACAGTGAAGCTGTTTTCTGTCAGGGTGAGATAGCAGTTTACTCTGCTGCGCAGAGGGGGCAGGGTGGAATGTTAATTGCTTAATCTTAACTGCTTCTGAGACAGACTTCCAACAGATCCTCCTTAGCCCCACTTTAACTGTCACATCCAGAGGTACCCGGTACCATGAATTCCTGGTGCCTTTGGGGTTCTTAGAGACACGTGAGCTGCTTCTGGACTTTCGCTGCCAATTTAGGATTCAGCTTTCCAAGGTTTGACAAATCAGTTTCTACTAGTCCTTCTGTTTTCAAATTTTGCTTCTATATTATCTCCTTTACCATTTTCTTTGTATATTATTTATATATGTATGCACACATTTTATAATTTTAGTTTTTTATTTTTGGCTGTGCCAGGTCTTCCGTGCTGCATGGGCTCTTTCATTGCGGAAAGCAGGGGTTACTTCCTAGTTGTGGTGCACAGGCGTCTTACTGCAGTAGCTTCTCTTGTTGTGGGTTCTCAGGTGAGCAGGTATCAGTAATTGTGGCATAAGGGCTTATAGTTGCTCTGAGGACATACAGGATCTTCCCAGACCAGGGATAAACCCATGTCTCCTGCATTGGCAGGCGGATTTCTTACCACTGAGCCACCAGGGAAGCCCTGTTTATTACTTCTTAAAACAAAGATCCTGTTATTGCCACTCCAGTGGAGTTTTGGAGGGAACAAAGTAAATGTTTTTAAAGCACCATCTTTATCTCGTTTTCCCAACTGTCTCTCCCAGTAGTTCCTAAAACTAACTCTCAGCTTCAAATACACACACTTTGGCTCTCGCCTTTCTTCTCTCAATGCAATGCTTAGTCGCTCAGTTATGTCTGACTCTTTGTGAACCCATGGACTGTGGCCCATCAGACTCCTCTGTCCGTGGGATTGGGTTGCCATTCCTTCCTTCAGCGGATCTTCCCAGCCCAGGGATCAAACGCAAGTCTCCCATATTGTAAGTAGATTCTGTCGGAGCCACCAGGAAAGCCCCACTTTATTCTCTCACTGTTATCTAAATTATGACCTCTGCCTTCCAGACAAGTCTCCTGCTTGAAGGATCCTTCTGCGTGTGTGCTCATCGCTTCAGCTGTGTCCAACTCTGTGTGACCCTATGAGCTGTAGCCTGCAAGACTCCTCTGTCCATGGGATTCTCCAAACAAGAATACTGGAGTGGATTGCCATGTCCTTCTCCAGGGGATCTTCCTGACCCAGGGATTGAAGCGGTGTTTTTTGTCTCCTGAATTGGCAGGTGGGTTCTTTAACCACTAGTGCCACCTGGGACGCTCCAAACCTGCAAACCCTAGGTGTTGGTAAAGACTGTCCTCTACACTCCATGAGCACTGTTTGCCTGCACCATTTATTTGGTGCTTAAAACAAATTGTTGACGTGGGAACTCTCCAGACTGTTTTACTTGAAGCTAGCTTGCACCTTCAATGGGCACTTATGTAATAAATCCCTTCTATGAGACGTGCTTGCTTCTTTCTCTGAGATACCTGCATGTTTCTGCTCCACAAGCTTCAATGTTCTCTTCTTGAGAAGTTGTGTGGAAAAGAGAAGATGAAAAGGTACCTTTTCCTAGACCCTTTTAACCTCAAATGCCAATGTTTGATGTAAGAACATCCAGGAGTGTGGACATAAAGGAGAATGACACATGATGGGAAGTGTCAGGCATGAACAGCATGGCTAAAATACTGATCCAGTCAAACAGCAGAAATTAAAGCATGACAAAGACAATGACTTGGCCTTTAAATCAGCAACTTAAATGTCTTGTAATGATTTCATTGTGACATGTAATAAATTGAGCGTGGGGATATTAACCTCAGAGACGTCTCTCTTTACTTTGCTCTTACATGGATGCTGTGACAATCACAGCGCTATCTGGCAGTCAGGTGGAAGTCTTCTTGAACTTATATCTCCATGACACAGCCACTCGAATTTTAATTCTAACACAGGCCTCTTTGAATTGCCAATAAATTTTTAATATATTTCTTGAGTAGTATATAATCCTAATTCTTGCAATTCTCCCAGAGATTCCATAAAACCACTGAAAAACAAACTAAACCCAAAACAGAACCAATCTCTTTTGCCTAAGGGTAAATTCTCTAGGCAATAAAGAACCCTGACAAATATACTTCCTATCCCTCATTCCCACTCCTCAAAGGCTTACTCTTACATATTTTAGCTGCTTCTGGTATTCTGTATATCCAGTATTTCTAGACTTTGCAGTTTTAGATATTGTGGACATAAACTATAAAAGACATGGATCTAGTTCTCTTTTGCTCCATCCTAGCACACACAGACTTCCCCTACTCCATCCTCTCATATATAATTGGTTATAACTATTAACCAATATTTTGGTTAAGTCAAGTCTGAAGTTTTACCACACAATCATAGATACAGCTGAATCATGTAGTGTACCATGATTGCACTGCCTTTCAGGTATGAAATGTTATCCTATAGTTAATTAATACTTTATTTCATTTGCCTAGTTTTATACATATTAATTCATCCCCAAATTAATTCCCAGTAGTGTAAATCTCTTCTAAATACATAAAATACTTCAGGTACCAAATCTAATTTCTCTTTTCAGAAATATTCTTCCTGGAGCCCTCCATAAGCTTACTTGAATCTGGACTGGTTAGTCTTTAGGCTCTTGCACAGACTATATCCTGAGGTTTCTATTCACTGAAATTCTGGGTGCTCTTTTTCTCTATTATGTTAGATCCTCTAATCTAGCCACCACCACCACCACCCCCCATCCCACCCCACCCCCACCCCACCCCCCACCACACACACACATCTCAATCTTCTTTTCTGGTTTATTTTCTTGGATTGGTGGAGTATCCATCAGGAGCATCCTTGGAGGCATCTTTAGACATTATGAAGTAGCTCACAGAATCTCCAGGAGGACCAGAGAATAGGGTTTGGTGACTGTGCACCCAGAAACAACACCCAAATTATCCAACCATCTATATATTCTATACCTTCTCTGGTCAAAGACCCTGAGCAAGGGACATCACTAGCTAAAACCTATGCCACTGCTGCCTCTGAAAGCTCAGTCTCCCACCATCCTCCTCCAGGGACACATCTTGTGCAAAACCGACTTCCACACATTTCTTCAAATTGAGCGCTTCCACGGAAATGTCTGATTGGAAGAGCTAAGGTCATGTGCTTATGTCTTTGCTATAACAGATACTGGACAAGTGACTTACCACTTGGCAAGGCGGGGGTTATAATGTACAAATTTCCTCAGATACAAAAACAGAATTCTAACGTTACTGGCCACAAATATAACAACTGTCTACCAGAATCTGCATGTCTGAAAATGTCTGTGCTCTACTTTTTCTTTCAAGATTCTGGAGACAATGTTCCACTGAATTAAAGCTTCTAGAAATCCAAAACCAATCTGCTTTCTGATGCTTTTTGTATAATCTATCTTCTTTGAACACTTTGATGATTATTTCTTTGCTCCTTGTTTTCTGAGATTTCATCAAAATATGGTTGTCTTTTTTTGCCAGTTATTGTGTTAGATCTTCTGATGTAAATTCTTCATTGCTGAGAATTTTCTTATTCCATCTTTATTTCTTTCCACTATATTTTCAGTTTTCTCTCTCTGGAAATATAATTTGCTGGATATGAGACCTCCTGGGCTCATCCTCTAATTTTCTTTTCTCTTATTTTCCATCTTTGTTCTTTTATTTTCCAACCCTTCTAGCAATTATTTTAATTTTCAGAAATTCTTTTGGTTCTCTGAATTCCTTTTATATTTCCAATATTTTTCATGGCTGCAGATTTTTCTTTTTTGAAATATTAATAGGGTTTTTAAGTTTCATTTATTCTCTACATTATGTCAGTTTCCCTCTGAATTCACCCTTCCAGGATGCTTTGGTTTCTATTTTTTCATGTTAAATGCTTTCCTCATACATCTAATTACCCTTGGCTTATATTTAAATAAGAGTTAGGCACTAGAGAGTTGGGTTTGCTATATATGACTGGTAAGATTTGCTGAGAATGTTCTAAGTAATTTCCTCTGGGAATGGGGGCAACTGACAGTTTCTGAAGGTGAGAGTATAATCAAAAGACTGTAAATTAATGCATCTATCTCATTTGAAATTGGGGCCTAGGAATTTATGGTGTCTTAATTTTTTGTTTCTGAGAAACAGTAAAAATAGATAAAATAGAATATATAGCAAAACCTGCATTCCAACCAGCCAGAATTAATATCTTAATATTTTGTCATATTTGCTTCAAGTGGTTTTTTTAAACAGCTTTATTGAGATGTAATTTACATAACAAATATTTCACCCATTTTAAGTGTACAAGTGAATGCTTTTTTTGGTATATTTACAGAGCTGTGCAGCCATCATCACAATGTACTTTTAGAACATCTCCACCATTCCACATATAAACCTCATGCCCATTTGCAGTCACAGCCTATTTCCATTCTCAGCTCCAGGCAACCAGTAATCGACTTTCTGTCTTTGTAGATTAACCTATTCTGGACATTTCATATAAATGGAATATGTGATATTTTGTGTCTGGCTTGTTTCACTCAGCATGTTTTTGAGGTTCATTCATGTTGTAGGCATGTTTCTTCTTTTTATGGTTGAATAATATTCCATTGTTATGTATATACCATATTTTATTTATCCATCCATCAGGTGATAACATTTGGGTTGTACTCTTTTGGCTCTTATGAATAATACAATTATGAACATTCATATTGAGTAGACATGTTTTTATATTTTCTTTGTATAGATACCTAGAAGTGGAATTGCTGGGTCATACAGTAACAAAGCTAGTGGAGGTGATGGAATTCCAGATGAGCTCTTTCAAATCCTAAAACATGATGCTGTGAAAGTGCTGCACTCAATATGTCAGCAAATTTGGAAAACTCAGCAGTGGCCACAGGACTGGAAAAGGTCAGTTCTCCTTCCAACCCCAAAGAATGTTCAAACCACCATAAAATTGCACTCATTTCACATGCTAGCAAAGTCATGTTCAAAATTCTACAAGCTAGGCTTCAACAGTACGTGAACTGAGAACTTCCAATTTAAGCTGGATTTGGATGTTCAAGCTGGGTTTAAAGGCAGAGGATCCAGAGATCAAATTGCCAACATCCACTGAATCATAGAAAAAGTAAGAGAATTCCAGAAAAACATCTACTTTGCTTCATTGATTACACTAAAGCCTTTGATGGTGTGAATCACAACAAACTGTGGAAAATTCTTCAAGAGATAGGAATACCATCAGATTACTTTACCTGTCTCCTGAGAAACCTGTATGCAGGTCAAGAAGAAGCAGTTAGAACTGGACATGGAACAACGGACTGGTTACAAATTGGGAAAAGAGTATGTCAATGCTGTATATTGTCACCCAGCTTATTGAACTTATACAAAGAGTCCATCACACAAAATTCCGGGCTGGATGAAGCACAAGCTGGAATCAAGATTGCCAGGAGAAATATCAATAATCTTAGATATGCAGACAATACCACCCTCATGGCAGAAAGTGAAGAGGAACTAAAGAGCCTCTTGATGAAAGTGAAAGAGGAGAGTAAAAAAGCTGGCTTAAAACTCAACATTGAAAAAATGAAGATCATGGCATCTGGTCTCATCACTTCATGGCAAACAGATGGGGAAACAATAGAAACAGTGACAGACTTAATTTTCTTGGGCTCCAAAATCACAGCTGATGGTGAATATGGCCATGAAATTAAAAGACATTTGCCCCTTGGAAGGAAAGCTATGACAAAACACAGACAGCATATTAAAATGCAGAGACATTACTTTGCTGACAAAGGTCTGTATAGTCAAAGCTATGGTTTTTCCAGTAGTCATATATGGATGTGAGAGTTGCACCAAGCTGAGCACCGAAGAATTGATGCTTTTGAACCGTGGTATTGGAGAAAACTCTTGAGAGTCCCTTGGACAGCAAGGAGATCAAACCAGTCAATCCTAAAGGACATCAATCCTGAATATTCATTGGAAGGACTGATGCTGAAGCTCCAATACTTTGGCCACCTGATGCAAAGAGCCAACTCATTGGAAAAGACTCTGATGCTGGGAAAGATTGAAGGCAGGAGGAGACGGGGCAACAGAAATGAGATGGTTGGATGGCATCACCAACTCAATGAACATGAGTTTGAGCAACTCTGGGAGATGATGAAGGACAGGGAAGCCTGGCGTGCTGCAGTCCATGGGGTAACAAAGAGTGAGACACGACTGAGCAACTGAATGATGATAATATCCCTATGTTTAACATTTTGAGAAACTGCTATACTATTTTTCCAAAGTGCCTGCAACATTTTCAGTTTCCATCAACCATATATGACAGTTCCAATTCTTCAAAATCCTCACCAACATCTGTAATTGTCTTTTTTTTTAATAGCACTTTAGTATGACATTATATCTCATTTTGATTTGCATTTCCTTAACAATGTATGATTCTGAGCATTTGTCATTATGCTTATTGGCCACTCATCTTTTTTTTACATATTTATATTTACATTTATTTTAGTCATCAAATTATTTTTTTTAATTTTTAATTTTTTTTTACAATATTGTATTGGTTTTGCCAAAAAAAAAAAAAATGAGTGGCCAAAAAGCATAGTTACAAATGCTCAGCATATCTTTTTGAAGATATTTCTATTCAAATCCCTTGCTCATATTTGCATGTTATAATTAATTGAGTTGCAAGAGATCTTTATATGTCCTAATTATAAGTTCTTTTTTAAATATATGGTTTGCAAATATTTTCTCCCAGTCTGTGGTTATCTTTTCACTTTCTTAACTGCATCTTTTGAAGTGCACAAGTTTTTAATTTTGATGAATCCAAGTCATCAGTTTTATCGCTTGTGCCCTTGGTGTTTTACCTAAGAAATTATTGCCTAGCTCAAGATCATGGAGATACATTTCTATGTTTTAAGAGTTTTATAGTTTTAGCTTACATTTAGGTCTATGATTAACTTTGACTTAGTTTTTTTCTGTATGGTATGAGGTGAAAAAAGGGAAAGTGAACTTGCTTAGTCACATCTGACTCTTTGCGACCCCATGGACTGGAGCCTACCAGGTTCCTCCATCCATGGGATTTTCCAGGCAAGAGTACTGGAGAGGATTGCCATTTCCTTCTCCAAATATGGTGTGAGGTAGGGATCCAGATTCAGACTTCTGTTTAAGGATATTCATTATTCCAGCAACATGCATTGAAAAGATTATTCTTTCACTGTTGAAAATGTCTTGAAAGTTTTGTTGATTCTATTCAAGTTTATAGTTAGTCATTAAACTATATCTAGCTGTCCCTATACCAATGGCTTGATAATTGAAACTTTGCAGTGAAGTTTTGAAATGGGGAAGTATGAGTTCTCCAAATTTTTTATTATTTTTCAAGACTGTTTTGGCTATTTTGGGTCTTTAGTACTTATATACCTTTTTCAGGATAAACTTTTTTCCTGGGGGGAACAAAGCCAGCAGGAATTTCAATAGGGAATGCACTGGACCCATAGAACAATTGGGGGAGTACTGACATCTTAACAATAGCATTTCTGATCAATGAATATGGAATGTTTTACCATTTATTTAGATCTTCTTTAACAATGTTTTATAGTTTCCAGTGTAGAAGTCTCATATCTTTTTTGCTGAATTTATTCTTAAACATTTTATTCTTTTTGATGATATTGTTAATGGAATGTTTTCTTAAATTTTCAGATCTTGCTGGTATATAGAAATCAACTGATTTATGTATATTTATCTTGTGTATCTGGAGAAGGCAATGGCACCCCACTCTAGTACTCTTGCCTGGAAAACCCCATGGATGGAGGAGCCTGGTGGGCTGAGGTCCTTGGGGTCACTAAGAGTGGGACACGACTGACCGACTTCACTTTCACTTTCATGCACTGGAGAAGGAAATGGCAACCCACTCCAGTGTTCTTGCCTGGAGAATCCCAGGGACGGCAGAGCCTGGTGGGTTGCCATCTATGGGGTTGCACAGAGTTGGACACGACTGGAGTGATTTAGCAGCAGCATTAGCAGCAGCAGTAGCAGCAGCATCTTGTGTATCGTGCAATCTTGTTGAACTTATTTGTTGTAGTAGTTTAGTCATTTCGTAAGATTGAAGAGTGAAAAAGTTGGCTTAAAGCTCAACATTCAGAAAATGAAGATCATGGCGTCTGGTCCGATCACTTCATGACAAATAGATGGGGAAACAGTGGAAATAGTGTCAGACTTTACTTTTTTGGGCTCCAAAATCACTGCAGATGGTGACTGCAGCCATGAAATTAAAAGACGCTTACTCTCCTTGGAAAAACAGTTATGACCAACCTAGATAGCATATTGAAAAGCAGAGACATTACTTTGCCAACAAAGGTCCATCTAGTCAAGGCTATGGTTTTTCCAGTGGTCATGTATGGATGTGAGAGTTGGACTGTGAAGAAGGCTGAGCGCCAAAGAATTGATGCTTTTGAACTGTGGTGTTGGAGAAGACTCTTGAGAGTCCCTTGGACTGCAAGGAGATCCAACCAGTCCATTCTGAAGGAGATCAACCCTGGGATTTCTTTGGAAGGAATTGATGCTAAAGCTGAAACTCCAGTACTCTGGCCACCTCATGTGAAGAGTTGACTCATTGGAAAAGACTCTGATGCTGGGAGGGATTGGGGGCAGGAGGGGAAGGGGCCGACAGAGGATGAGATGGCTGGATGGCATCACTGACTCAATGGACGTGAGTTTGAGCAAACTGCCAGAGTTGGTGATGGACAGGGAGGCCTGGCATGCTGCAGTCCATGGGGTCACAAAGAGTTAGACCCGACTGAGCGACTGAACTGAACTGACTGAAGATTTTCTCTATATAAAATCAAGCTATCTGTCAATAGATAGTTTTATTTCAACTTGGATACCTTTTATTTCTTTTTCTTTCCTAACTGCCTTGACTAGAATCTCCAGTGTAATGTTGAACAGACATCCTACAGGGTCTTCTTCCTGGTTCAAGCATTTTTAAATAGAATAAATATTTCAGATGAAGTGGAAATCCCTTTCAGATTTAAATCCCAAATCCTAATCTCCTTCTCCTCCCCAACTTCAAAACAACAGCTATCATGAATTTGGTGCATTTTCTATCTGTGGATGTCTTTTGTGTGTGTGTCCAGGTGGTTCAGTGATAAAGAATCCACCTGCCAATGCAGGAGATGCAGTAGTGACCCCTGGGTCAGGAAGATTCCCTGGAGTCGGAAATGGCTACCCACTTCAGTATTCCTACTGGAATAATCCCATGGTCAAAGGAGACTGTCCACGGACAATCCATGGACTGGCAGGCTACAGTCCATGGGGTCACAAAGAGTTGAACGTGACTGAGCAACTGAGCACACATGCACGAGTGTGTCTGTTGTGTGTCCGCATATACAGTATTGTTTCGTGGGTTTGCTATTTTTATTTTGCATAAATGATTTTATACCAAATACACTAATTTCTATAATTTTTACATTCAACATTAACAGCTTCAAGATGCATTCATCTATGTACATATATAGTCTGTCATAAAAATTTTTTAATGCATTTCTCTATTGATGAATATTCAGATTAGTTTTTTTATTATAAACAATGCTGCATTAAAAATCTTATTTACAAGTGTCTTAGTAATTATATGTGAGAATTTATTTAGTTTAGATATTTTGGTCTTATTTATTAATGATATAGAAACTATACTTTGTAGTTTATTAGGCAATGTCAAGTTGCTTACCTGTGGATTTTCCTAATTAACACAGTCACTAGCAGAGTAGGAGAGTTTATTTCTCTGTATCCCCAAATATATTTGATATGTCAAATTTTTACTTGTTGGTGATTGGATTGGCAAAGTAATTTATCACCTTTATATTTTTGTTAATATTAGTGTTGTGTGACTCATGCTTTTTCATTGATTTATTGGCTTTTTGTGGGTTTTGACAATTACATTATATCCTTTGGCCATTTTTTCAGTGTTTTCCTTTAATGATTTGTAAAAGTTCTTTAAATGTTTTAAATGTTTGAGATACTAATTCTATGTCTATTGTATGATTTGAAATATCTTATCCTAGGCACTACCTCCATTTCAATCTGTTTATGGTGAATTTTTCAGGTGATTTCAAAATTTAAATGTAGCCTAATTTATTACTATTTTCCATTATGGTTTGTTCCCTTATATCTTGTTATATTCACTTATTTTGGAGTAACAAAGATTTTATTTTAGTTTCTCTTTTTCATATTTATTTGTTTCAACCATTTAGAATATTTTTGTTGGAGGTAGGGATCTATATTGTCTCCCAAATTGCAGAATATGATTTGAGTACTATGGAAATTTTGCAAAATTGACTATAAAACTCTGTCCATAAAACAAATTTTAACAAATGTCAAAGTAGGCAGAACGTGTCCTCTGACCACAAAACAATAAAGTTAAAAATTAATATTAAAATGATAGCAAAAGCTCTATATTTTGTAAAATTAAAAATACATTTCTAACTAAAACTTGTAATCATAAAGAAATAAAAATAAAATTAGAAAATACTTTAAAGTAAATGAAATCCTAAAGAAATGAATATCCTACATTTCAAATCTACAGGGATACTAGTGAACAGTATTAAAAGGAAGATTTATAGGCTTGGTGGCTCAGACGGTAAAGCGTCTGTCTACAATGCGGGAGACCTGGGTTCGATCCCTGGGTTGGGAAGATCCCCTGGAGAAGGAAATGGCAATCCACTCCAGGACTACTGCCTGGAAAATCCCATGGACAGAGGAGCCTGGTAGGCTACAGTCCATGGGGTCGCAAAGAGTTGGACACGACTGAGCGACTTCACGATTGAGTGACTTCACTATAAGAAAAGAAAAAAGACTGGAAAATTAAATGAACTCAGCATCCACTGCAGAAAGTCAGAAGTATAGCAAAGAAAGTAGAACAAAGGAAATAGTAAAAATAAGACCAGAAACTGATGAAAGAGAAAACCAATATAAAGAAGATGAACAAAACCAATGCTATTTTTTTTTTTTGTGAAAAGTCTAATAAAAACAACAAACCCTTGGTGAAAACGGTAAAGACCAGAAACAGAAGGCACAAATAATGAATATTAGGAAAGACAAAGAAGTCATCTCTATAGATGCTGCAGACATAAAAAAGAAAATAAAGACAGTAAAAACAACTGTAAGCCAACATATTTTAAAATTCAGATGAAAAAAATTCCTATAAAAATATAAATAGCAAGATTGACACAAAAAGCAACAGAATACTGAGTATATCCATAACCAGCAAGGAAACTGAAGCAGTAATCAAAACTCTTTTCCCAAAGAAAACTCTATATTCTAAATGGCTACACCAGCAACTTTTACCAAATATTCAAAGAAGTAATTCCAATCTTAGACAAATTTTCCTGAACAGAAAAAGACTATTTCCCAACAAATCTTATGATACAAACTGTATGTACATGTCTCCAACAAGGACATGAGAAAGGAAAATAAAAGGCTAATCTCACTGATGAGCACAGATGTAAAAGTCCTAAATACAAACTGAGTAAACTGATCCCTACAATATATTCATCATGACCAAGATGGGTTGATTCCAGGAATGAAAGGTTAGTTGATACTTAATATAATAATACACACTAAGATTTAAAAATAATCTTATTAGGTGCAGAGAAGTATTTGATAAAATCTGCCATTCATTTAGCAAACTATAAATTGTAGGGAAATTTCTAATTGAATAAAGTGCATCTACCCCAAACCTTCAGTAAACACCACACTCAGTAATTAAAAGTTCAAAGCTTTCTCCTTCAAAGCAGGAAAAAGACAAGGATGCCTGTGACCACTTCTTTTATTCAGTATGTCCTGGATGTCATATGCAATGTAAGAAAGCAAGGAAAAAAAGGGAAGCGGGGAGGGGGAGAAACAAAGCTGTTGTTATTCCTAGAAATGACTGTGTATGTAAAAAATCCAAAAGATCTATGAATGAACTATCTTAATAAAAGAGCTCAGAACAGTCTCTGAATTTAAAACAGCAATAATATAAAAAACAATTATCTTTATATATACCAGCAACTAACAATTAGACAACTAAAATTTAAGAAAGATGGCATTTACAATAGCATTAAAAATTAAACAGTATCTAAGGCTAAAGCTAACAAAAATTTGCAAGACTTCTATGAAGATAATATAGATTTACCTAAGGGAACTTAAAGAAGACTTAAGTAAATGGAAAAGACATAACCTGATAATAGATTTAAAGACTCAATTTTGTAAACATCAGGTTTTAAACTTATCTACAGATCCAACATTATCCCAATCAAAATCCCAAAAGTATTTTCGTAGAATAAGACAACTTAAATTTTAAAGTACAAAAGGCAGAGAACAGCAAAGCGCTCATAAAAGAAGGACAAGGTGAGAAAACTTGCTTTATCAAATTCTAAGACTCTTCTGTTATACCATGTACAAAAATGAATTCCTGGTAGAACTGTGAAAGGCCCAAGTATAAAATTTTCAGAAGATAATATCTGAGAATATCAATGTAATCTCAAAGTAGGGAAGAATTTTTTAACAAAGAAATACCATGCACTAAACAGAAAGGAAAAAAAATTAATAAATTGAACTGCCCTGGTATTAATTTTTCTATGTTAAAATATACCAAAAAGCCAAATGCAATACGCATAAATGTCTGTACACATATTGTTTCTGGGTATAAATGTTGTTAATTTAGAATTAATTTCCTAGTGGGTTTCTGTGATGCAGTAGATGCCTATCTTTGGGTCCTTGTTAACGCTACACTGCTTAACGAATGCTTTTGATAATATTGCTACATAAAGCTCCTTGTGAAAAAGAATGAAAAATTTATGTACAACACAAATAAGCGATAGAGAACTGTTGCCCAAAGTATTAAGAACTCACAAAAATCAATAAGAAGAAAACATTTCAACAGGCTGAACAGACACCTCATAAAAAAATCCAAATGAACAATAAACATATGAAAGGTAATTAGTACTCAAGGAAATGCAAATTAAGACCCCAGTAAGATATCACTATGCATTCACCAGATGAGCTAAAATTGAAAAGCTGGACAATATCAAATGTACAGTATCAAGTGGGATTATGGGACAAGGAGAATTCTTATCTTGATGATGGGATTATATATATATGAAAAGTATCCACATACAGCTCTGCACATTTCCAAGAATGTTCAAGGTGGCATTATTTATAATACACTGAAAACATTACCATTAAAATAAGTTATAGGATGCATTTTTATGCAGTGAAATTCTATATATTATATCACAGCTACACATAATAGACATTAAGGAACAAAACACCAAAGAACATATATGATTCATTTACATAAAGTTAAAAAACTGGCAAGATTAAATACTATCATTTAAAGATAATACAAAGGCATTTATTGAAATTTATTCAGGGACTTTATACTTGATTAAATTTTGTACATATTCATGGTTTATCAAAAGAATGTATATTCTCTTTTTTGGTTAAAGGATTTTATATATAAATATAACTGCAATATATAAATACATATGCATATATAAATGCAA